>NC_142819.1:6271526-6580454 GCF_057945365.1 Rhopilema esculentum | reverse complement strand
AAAGAATAAAGATACATACGAAATTTTAAAAGAAACCTTTTAAAAACAGGTAAAAACGACAAGAAAAAAGAAGAAAAAATATAAATTTTGCAAACACGCAGAAATTTTTTTTATACATTTTGGCCGTCAACAGTTTTCTAGAAAACTTCAGTCTTAAAATTGAAATTGAAAATACCCCACATAATGATAGCTGTAAGTAATAAAGAAGGTATAGAGAAGTTAATTAGGAGCGAAGCCTGTTTATTGATTTAGCTGGTGTTTTCTCTGCGTATTGTTACAACAGACCGGTACGAGATCAAACAAAAGTTTATCACCAAGGCAGTAGAAATATTTTACTAAAAATTTTCCTCCTATTCGTCATAACAGAATCGGAATGGACGCTCCATTACAATCATATCAATGTCAGAATTTAGCAAGTTGAAGCCTAAGCGTGTTATGACTTGTATTACGAATCAGAATTGTGTGTTTAGAACTGGATGATAAACGGGAGTTGATGCGGAGTTGCGGGAAGCGTAAATCCAAAAGGAACTCATCTTACGGCTCAATGTCGTCGATGTCTTATCAACGGTTTGCAGAGAGCGGTTATAATCTTGGAAGAAAATTGGGGTATAAACTTTGTGTTTTTTAATCATAAGAATGGCATTACGTAATATTGCGTACGAGTGACGCTATATTGTCACGTTAAAGCGCTGTTTTACGTGACTTTGTTTCTTACATTGCACTTTTCCATTGATGTTATTCCTGCGATAAAACGCGATCAGATCAAAGTAAATCGCGATCGAAATATCTGTGTCATGTTCGGAAGCACTGTGAAACCTCAAACATGCCAAGTAACTTGTTCTCCAAACTTTTTTGGCTGCGGGTAGAGACTTGGCAAGTAACTACTGAACAAATGAGTGCTATACAGGCTCTGCTAACGCCCAGTACATTGATACTTTATCGTATCCTGCTTTGCTTGATTGTTGTCCAACTTAATTAAGCCTAGTAAATACACGTACTAGCTTGTAAATTGAATTTTAAGAATGCTTGTTTAGGGAAAGCCCAAGAACGCCTTTTCGCAGTACAGTATGAGCAAGAAAGAGGGTGAAACATCGACTAAAAGGCAAATGAAGCAAAGTGAAAAAATGAATTAAATTCGTCAGAGCGGTGTGGTCATTGCCCTACCCACCAATTCTGCCAATTTCCTTATCTAGAATTACGGGCCTCTTTATGACTTTTGGTCTAACATGTTCTGATAAATTTTTCATGCTGTGGGATAGACATTTTCGAAACAGTGGATTCATTCTAAAGTCAATGAATGAACGGGAGTTCTCTATATGGCGGAATCGCAACTTTTTGAAGAGACCGAACCATTATTACGTACCAGGTGATTCCAAAATTTTTTTGTGGAATAAAGTTCATTCTTGATAGAAGAAGAAATGCTTTTAGGAGTTTTTGTATTTGAGTTTTTAAAATAGCCACTGCAAATTCTTTCGACTTGATCAAGAGCAGCTGCATTATTTTTTGGCAAGAGTAGCTATAGGAATTTCATAAGAAGTGTTACTTCCATAAGGTAGTTTCATCTTAGCATGAATTTTTGAATCTAGAAACAGCCCTAAGACGATTGTGGATAACAGCCTTGAAGAAGACACTGTATCGGTGAATATGGTATTATCAATCTTGTTTACAATTGGAATAACATATGTTTCCAGATGGTGGTCGAATCTTAGACATCGGGGCGATAAGAATGTATCAGTCGTTCTTACGCTTGTCCGCAATACTATTTTGATTTCATGCTTTTTGCGTAAAATTCCTGCGAGCAGGGGGTAGCTTCAGCGAAATTGAAATATTTATTAACACTGCTAATAAAAACGTTGTAAAACAGAAATAAAAACCAAATAACTAAATATGCATAGAGGTTTATCAAAGAATAGAAGCAGATACGCTGGAAGGTTTTTTTCTCTTTATTTGATTGTATAAATAAGATATATTTAGTGCTTCTATACCAAGATTGAAGCTAGGAATGCGCTCTTCTTGAGGCAGTCAGGCGTGTTCAAATAGTCGAAACAAGATTATTATTATTATTATTATTAACTCTTTATTTACAATGTTGGCATAAAAAAAGATATAAAATAGCTATATATGTATAAGAAAAAATATTTATAAGCATAGCTTATAAAAGCCAACTAAAAGAACCGTACATTCAATGAGTCGCCATAAGATTTTCTCCTTTTGTTTTAAGATTCCGACGTGCGAAATATTATAAAGCTAGGGAATCTATGGTTCTTTTTACGATAAGGGGTTCTATATGAAACACTTAAGCAAACAAATAGCTAAAAATGCTGTTTTCTTTTTACCTAGCCCGGGTAAATGCAGTTATACAACGAAAAAGGCCTATATTATTCAATATTCACATTTTCTTTACATGTCATGTTTTTATAATTATTTCATTTTTGCTTAAAACAACTGAAAGATATTTTGAATATTTTCAGGGGTAGAATGACTTCCCAGAATGGCAAGAGCATACCTCTCCTCACGCACAACAGAGAAAGATCGCTGAGCTACAAGGAGCGACAGATGTTAACTTCGGAATCCAGTAATTACTTTCCAACGGAAATCAGAAGCTTACGCATGCTAAAGTCTGCCATATTTACATTCCTAGAACACCCCAATCGACCAGTTAGCCGGTTGTACCATTCTCTCGTGTAAGTTGATGGTTTGCCTGTCGTATTTAACTAGTATTTACCCCTTGCTTGGCACCTGGATAATGGAAACACAATTAAGACTGATAATATGAACACGTTTTTACGGGGAAACCACAAGATGTTTCTATACGTGCTGACTATCAAGTGTGTGTTCCTTTAACATCTGCCCTTTGTTTATACGAAGCTTTTTGGAAAAATTTTCACAATAGATTTGCTTTGAGCGAAAATCTTTCTAAACAGTTTGATGGCAAAATACTTGACAAAAGTTGTTCCAAAACAAGACCATTGAATTTATGCACTCGCACAGTCGAGTCCAAAAACACTTCGCCTATAGTGCCCTCAACGGACATACAAATACACGTTTCTAAATTCAAGATAGTTTAATGGACACTACTTCTTTCTCTAAAACGGTTTCATTTTTGGACAGCCTTGAACACAGTAAACAGAAAGCCTCAGAACATAAAATTTGATCATAAAAATCATTTTGACTCATTTAGAATGCTTATGAAATTTTCTATTTTTTCAGTTAGGCATTCATTAAACAGGTGTGCTCATTAATTTTCAATTTACTTTTTCATGCCATTACCCTAGATACAAGTGCCTAAGAAATTGGGAGGGGAAAATTATTTCTCATCTCGGTTTCCTGCCTATTTATTAGACTCTGGTACCAAGTGGCCAGATTGCATGTAACAGAGACAATAAAAGCTGTTTAAAAATCAGTTTGATCTAAGATTTTGAATAGTAAATCGTGATTTTTCTTCTCGCAGTCAATGTGAATTGTTTTTTGGCAAATAAGAAACATTTCGTAGAATTTAGCCCTTGGTTTTTTTACTTCTGTTTTTCTTTATCCCCAAGTCTATTTATTTTCTCGTGAACTTCCTCAATTTTTTTGTAGAATCTTCCTAATTCTGATTAGCCTTGGACTTGCCATTTACCTGACCGTTCGGAAAACATTGCATTTGGATCATCATATCGTCTACCACTATCTTGCACTACTGGTATGTTTGCGATATAGCAATATAGTTTATTAGATTTTCCTTACAGTATTGCTACTTTTTTCTTATACTATTACGAACTCTCCTGGAGTACCAGGATGATAAAAACAGAGGTAAACGGGGGAACGTTTGAGAGAAAGGCAAACCGCTCCGTTTTCCCCTACTGCTTCCGCATCGCAATTCTTCTGTTTCTTGTAACCATATTACTACTAGTGCGGATGTCACAAAGCTTTTTACCTGAATAGCACGCAAAAACTTATCGCCAGGAAGAAAGCACGTTGATGGGCTACTGGTTACTGGTTGGTGGATAAAATTTTGGAATCTCACACTTTAAGATATTTTATAGAAATGCTTACCGCTAGAGGTTTGGATTGAAAAAGGACATACCCAGTTTCCAATGAGTTCTTAAAACACACATATTTTGAACAGCATGCAATTTATAATTTTATTGATTTTCTTTTTTGTTCATTCCTTAGAATATTGTATATACAACTCTATTAAACAGACACGAATATGACTAGAACTGTTAAATTACACGACGCAAGTTAAATAGGACACTAAAAATATTTAGTTAAACAGGAATACTAAAGCAAAGGTTTAATCTTATTTCTGAAATTTCTGAAAAGGTTTAACCTTTGAGAATAATCTAAGAATTTATTTAAGTTCAATATCAAATGTTTTAAGCATATAAAGGATAAACAAAATGACCGTATTTTCATGGGAAAATAGTATGCATGTCTGGAAATACGTTAATAAAGCTTGCAGGAGTGGTCCACCGGGCACCGGATATTGCAATTTTTTCTTGAGAGTTATTATTCAATAAATTTGCGTTGTTTTATTTTTATGCAGGCTGCTCTTTGATAAACTATCACCACAGCTTATCAGAGCATGCCTGAATGGAACTATAACTTATTTTTAGCATAGACCTTTCAGCCCAGGCGATTTACTTCAGTCACTAAGTCAAGGCTTTAAAATTTAATTGCTAAGTCCAGCTATCTAAAAAAATAATTAAGTGAATTTTGGTCGTGATCCCGCTTCAGCTGCACAACGCCATCGCCTACTGTTTCCATTGTTATTTGAAATTGTTACAAAGCTTTGCAGCAAAGCTGTTTGGCCAAATGCCATTCAGCTGGACTTAATATGCCAGGATATTTCTAAGAATAAACCCGCTATCAATTAATCTTTTAAGCAATACCATCACTAAGAATACAGCCGCTAAGAAATAAAAAGATGATAGAAGTTAGATATGAAAAAAGAAGTTGATAGATCTCACCAGACGGATAATCCATTAACTAAGGTAGCGTCTGGCAACAACAAATGCAATACATAAATTCGCTAGTTGTTCCTAAAATATATGTTTTTCTATAAAACGGACAGTGCAGTTTGCATGTCTCACATGATTGCTAACATTACCATTTCTTCCGTCGCTAACTGTCGAAAGAGACTTCAGGTTTACAAATGCAGCATTAAAAGCTTTTAAAGTCAAAATATCTCTTTGAATTGCAAGTGTTCCCAAATCCTCTATCAAGGAACAACTCTTTAATTTAGTTAGAAATATTTAATCTGCAAATTCCATTCTCCTTTGCTTGCTGTTAATTATTTGCCACAATCACCACATTAAATACAAACTTTGTCACAAGTTTTCCCAACTGACAAATTTTGAAATTCCTTTATTATACTTATTTTGCTTACTGGAATATAACTCTTCCTACATTTTTGAAAGACCAACTTTTGCTGCTTGTTTAGAACTATATAAATCTATGCAAAATTCAGCATTACAATCTTTTCCACAATTGACTATTCGTGATCCAAGAATTGAAGAAGGCAAAAAAACTGGAAATGTTTGACTGCGGATGAAGTTTATAGATAGAAAAACCCGATGGTTTCTTTTTTTCTACAATCTTGATCATTTTGAAATTATTGTCGCCGATATACTAAGCAAAGAAGCAGATGTTTGCAAGAATGATTTTTTTGCTCTAATTGTCGTTCACTTTCTAGGAATGCGGTCTAGCTGCCATCTTTATTATCGAATATTTGCTGAGAATCTGGTCATGCAGCATAAAAGGGATATATAAAGGCTTTAGGGGAACTCTAAGGTTCATGTGGAAGCCACATATGATTCTTGGTGAGTGCGTTGCTAAAAGGTACTAGTGAATCGTTTGATGCTTTGTTTGAAAATCTTTGTTGCTTTTAGATGCTTGCAAGGCTTAAGCTATAAACATTTAAAAACCTTTTCACGCAAACAGTAGAACTATTTTTCATTGAAGATGTCTGTGTATCTTTTGATGGACTAGAGAGTGATTCGGTTTTTGATCGGATGCTGTAATAAAAGAATAGGACTCAAATTTGATACTTTTAAGAAAAAACAGCCTCTTGAAGGTGGTATCCGCTCTTTCAGTCCAACAAATAGGATGTATTTATACAAATATGATGGCGGACTGTAGTTTAGTCTATTTCAATATCAGAACCGATCTTTAGAAATTATGAGTACTACAACCCCAGCCTTTCCCACCTCCTTCTTGCTCTGTATTTATTGCATTTATGAAGACGGAAAATCATCGGATCCCTTTTAAATGCTGCACTTTCCTTTGCAGATTTCTTCGCTATATTAGCATCTCTTACTCTTGCTATTCTTATGAATAAATTTCGTTTTGACTGGGCCCATATGAGGTATGTTTAGTTCTTCCAAAACTTCTTTTTGATTCATACAAATGTAAGAAAGTAGATTTGATCGTGGCGTTTTTAAAAATGTCATCGTAGAAATAATTTGGTTATCTATTATTAGAGATTAAATTGCACAAAAATATCTTGGCATTATAAGACTGTATATAGAATAATTACATAGATTGCTGTGTATGCTCTGGAGAACAGTTTCTCATCAGAGGTCCCCAGACTAGATGGAGTGAATTTCAGTGTCCAATTTCAATCCAATTTACTACCTCTCTGATGTAAGATCAGAGCATCTAACATCCAAAGTGTTTGATCGTATGCGCATTTCTGTATAAGTCCTAAACTTTTATACTATCCGTTTTATAGGTATGCTATGCCACTCCAGCTTATAAGAATACTTAGAATTGATCGAGAACGTGGTGCCTTTAAGACGTTCCATGCAGTCATTAAGAACCACTTCAAGGTAATAACATTACAACTATACACAGTGCTCTATGTGTTATCTGATGTGTACATATAAACCCTTTGTGCAAGATGATACATGTTTTATAAATGTTAAGGACGACTATCACTACTTTTGCTCAAATTAATTAGATCAGCAGCTCGCTTTTGTCTATGTACCGTATGCAACAGATAGAATTTTGAACCTTCTCCATTAGTACTTTGCCTCAAATTTCTCATTAAGTAAATACTTTTGTTATTCCTATTTTTGGACAGTCCTATTTTTAGATGTGATAGGTTAGTGGCAAAATGGTTTCGAATGATCTCGAAAATTCTACAAGGTTTTTCTTTTTCATACGAAAAAAGTAAAATATGTTTAAAAAATATTGTTACTTTGCACTACCGCATCATACACAGGCTTAGAAATCTAGAAGAGGCTACATAAGGTTTGAAAATTAATGTCATAGAGCTCTGATGTTTTCGCAGACTTCTTAGCCTCTCTTTGTTCGTAAATTTAATTAACTTTTTAGTCATGATTTTTGTGTTTGTTTCCTATAAATTTTTTCAGCTCAGAAATGAAATCTCGAGATCTTTGTAAAAGTATTAGGCATAAGAATAAGAAGAAAAGTAAGTGCTAAATGAATAGGCTAAGGCTATAAAAAGCAAAGCAGTAAATCGATCAATTCAAAAGTGCATTGAAAATATATAAAATCTTTAAAAAATTACAAAACCATGTCCCTCTACAATTTGCCCCTTGATGTTTTTTATTTCCGCGCTAAAAGCACAGCTCCTATAACTAATTGTGTCCTTGCCTTTTTCAGGAACTACTCACATGCTGGTATATGGGTTTTATCGTGGTCTTGTTCCTAAGCTATCTGGCATATGCTGAGCCTGTGATAATCGGTGGCAAACAGAACAGAACCGTTGATGACTTAGCAAATGGAGTCTACTGGGCCATCGTATGTATCAGTATTTGTAGTCAAAATAACCCTTACCCTGATCATTCTTAGAATGGTTCTGGGTGGAGCCTCTTTACCTAGTGTAAACAGATTTCTTATTTCACATACATCTCCAACTTGCGTTCCCTGCCAATCCTTAGAAAACACTTTTTTAGAATATAACCAATTTCTTGTAGTAGAATTGAGAAATATTCACCCGTCCACACAAAATCAATATTAATTGATAACTCTGCTAAATAGACTTTCTCTAGTCAAAATTGTTCATGGGGGGTGGTGCAAATTTAGGGCACTAAAAGTAATTCTGACGAAACAAAGTTTCGCTTGGGTCAACAATTGATACCTAACTTGTACTTGAATTTGGTATGGTTAAATTGAAGTTATTTTTGCGGTAAAAGCACATACATCCTACCTAGAATGAGGTGTTTAATATTGATTTGTTTCGATATCTTTTGATTATTGTGTTTGTAAGATATTTAGAATCAAAGAGAGCATTGAAAGGTTCAAATAGCTCATTTGTACAGATCAGCCTTCAGACATTAATCTTGCTTGCGTTGTTACTCCGTTATCCAAAGACTGTTTGTAGTTCAGTTAACAGAATTTCTACCAAATATTTTCAAATATGATGGATAAACAATTTGTATTTCTGAACTTAATTTTGACAAAACATTAGGCGTTCGATCGATCCAGGCCGTAGTTCTCTTTAGACTCCTGTGGAGGCGCTTGAGCGACCTGGAGCGCCTGTCCACGTAGGGATTGAAATGTAGCCTGCGCGCAGTACAAGAACATAGAGTCTGCGTACAGGCTACAGAAATGTGGTTTTTGCAATTATTTCACCTTTTTATGAGAAAAAAATAGTTGAATGAACTGTTTACAGTTAGATGGCATTTGACCAAATCTAATATTCATATTTACTTACTTCGGTCTAACACAATCTTTCTTTCTTTATGGTGCTATGCTACAGTAGAATATTTCGTTGCTTTTGCAGGTTTCCATGACAACTATTGGATACGGCGATATCTATCCCCGCACTGTAACATCCAAAGTTCTTCTCTGTATCTTCGGCGTTGTTGGCACAGGGTTTATTGCATTGCCAGCGGTATGCAAGCGAGTATCAAGCTATGTTGACCTTTATTTGGTCTTAATGCGTTTTTATTTCTTTGCAATATTTGTAAGTGTGAATAAAGAAAAGGTCACGATAGCAGGCTGCTCTACGGACTCCGAAGGTGTTCTTGCGGCGAAAAATTTAGCAAATAAGAAACACCGCAGTGCGAAGAGAATGGACAACACCCTTTGCTCTGATGAAGCCCCGTATGCCGGGGCGAAATATTAGCCTTCACTGATTTACGTGTATTTGTTGTTGTTCATTCTCGTCGCATTGCGGTGTTTCTCATTTGCTACAATATTTGAAAGTTGTTGCATTTAATGTGCAATCTAAAAATCATCAGCTTAACGATTTCATGAAATGCTTTTACCTGAATATGCATATGTGTAATGGTGTAATTTCTTAAACTGGCAAACATTCTTTTGCAAATGAAAATGTCATCTTATTTTTTTTCGTTCTTAAGGGAATCATTGGATCGGGGTTTGCTTTGCAAGTTATTGAGCAGAAGAAAAAGCAACATAACAGGAAGCGACGACGACCGGCCGCAATGTTGATTCAGGTAGGCATTTTGCAGCGTGAATTCATTTTCCTTATTCTAGTTCTATTCGTGTTGTAATGATCAGGGCCGCCGAGAGGTTTCGGAGGCCCTAGGGCGAAACTGAAATACGAGGCTCTCTGCAAGCGTACCGAGCAAAAAAATTATGGGACCACGCCCTTTAGGTTAGCTTTAAAATATCTAGGTTAGCAGTCGAGCTATCCAATAAAACTGCTCTTTCGCTTGCTACCTTACTTATGTTGGAATTCTGAGTCCCTTTCCCTTTTTCATTTAGAAATATTTTATTTGATATACAATCTTCCAGTTTTTCTAATCGATAAACCTTGTTAATTTATAGTAAGAATGAATTGAAAGTTAGATGAATGATGTGGTTTGGGAGACTTAAATGAGAAAAAGGAAATGAGTATTTAAAATGAATTCATACTTTTCTCGATGACTGATATTTTGGCGGATATAAATAAATTTAACAAGCCTTTGAATTTTCTGTAGGCAGCCTGGAAGGTCTGGGCATCCGACCTGAAAAAGAATTTTACTGCGACGTGGCTGCCACATACAAAAGTTGTCAAATCGTTCAAGGATAGTGAACTACAGGCTTTGTTTTCCAATCCTACCGAATCATTTATCAATTTACCTGGAACCAGTCTGAGATGTAAGTGCCTTTCATGCCATCTATTTGTATCATTCTATTGCGATGCTGAATATTTCTATTATGATTCTAATTTTTTCATTGGATACAACCTTATGAAACAGATGGATTTCAGGACTTCAAAACCAGTTGGGTAATAACAACCTGAAAGATAGGAATAATATTTTCATCTAAGTTTGAATTCAAAAGTTAAAAGGTAAATGCGGTTTATTTCAACTGCAAAATTTGTAAGGGCTTTTATTTTGCAGACAAATCTGGTACAAGTATCAGCTCAAAGGGCTCCAATGTAGAAGGAACGGAAGAGAGCACACTTTCAGCAAAAGTTGAAGGGGCGTATTTGGTGTACAAAGAGTAAGTGATTTGCTTGGTTTTGCTTTGGCTCTGAAATCCACCAGCTGAACAGGTGGATAGAGAGTATTTGATGCAGATTTTTGCTTTGACACTGAAATTATATTGTAATGTTGTGTTGTTGTATTTAGATTTTAAGCTAATTCTTTGTGAGCTGCAATTCTCGCCAAAATTTATTAGACTGGCAGGCAAATTGTAGCTTTTTTGAAACAATTCACTCCTCTCCCCCACAGGCAATTTTGATATGCTTATTTTGATTGTAGGTACTTTGTAACTTCCAAAAAACCAACATTCCTGCAGGGATGGGAGGTTTTGATACCATGATACCATATAAATTTTTCTGTCTTTATTTCCACAGCTTAACTAAAGGGCAGAAAATTGCTATTGGATTTATAAGGCATTTAAAGTTTATCGTAGCTTTGAAATATTTTCGAGTAAGTATATTCATTTCCTTACTTCTTTTAAAATTCATGTTGAGAGAAAAATTACAAACTTAGAAACTGAACATTCAAGTCATTTATAATTTGAGAATAAATTCAGATTGCTGTGATATATCAGATCTAAATGTAAATGTTTAAGTATTTGCTTTTGGTCGTACTTTCGACAGCAATGACGGATATTATGAAAAAATAGGCTTAAAATCACATACATATATAAAATATGTTTGAAGAGAGAGGTAAGAGAGAGAAGATGCAGTAGGCTTGTATTTTGCTTAGAGTCATTGCCTCATCAAACAGCAGAAGAATTCCTGAAAATTGTTCATTGCTAGAATAGGACAACCTGGAATGTTCTATTCTAATAGTGGCAAAACCTTCATAGCTTGAACAAAATTACTAAACAATACAGACAAAACATGATCCAAAAAAATAGCTAAATTATTGTTATTTTAATTAAACAACTCATTTTATGTATTGTTTAAAGAAAGAGGAGAGTTCTCAAAACTTGCTGGCCAATCAGCGTATCGAATGGCAATTTAATCTGAGAAAAGGCACCTCAGTGGGGTGAGCGGATGGTTAGCTTTTTTAAATAATCTTTATACAAGACTTTGGGAAGAGCGTGCGAGAGGATTGAGCTAAAAGAAGTGATCATTGACATCAAACTTACCTTGAGTAGTGGACCCTTTACCTACGTCAAAGGCGATGTACTATGGCCACAGTTTGTTTAAAGATATAACAAGATATAACAGACACAACAACAAAATAGAGGTTCAAGGAGCATCTAAATTTGTGCAAAGGCACTCGATGAATGAACCCATACCCATGTGTTATTCAAGAAATGAACCTAGCTGTTTAATGAAAAGCTCCAAGACTTAATGCACTTCATCAGATATATTTTGTTGCTGTTCAGTTGGATTATTTTGGTGTTTTTTACATAAAGGCATTTTCTGTTAGTGTTTACAGTTATGATTTTTTGCCAACATTTTTCATTAATCTTGTAACAGAATTCATGATTAATTACGAAAATGCAAAGTTTTGTTGTTAGTTGTCAACAATTTATCAATTTGCACATTGTTGTTATATTTTTTTATAGCGAACACGTAAGCCTTATGATGAAAAAGACATCATGGATCAGTTTGCAGGAGGTCAGGTCGAAATCTATGGCCAACTAAAATTAATTCAAAGACAGTAAGAAAATGATTCTTTACTCTTTCTACCTTCGTTTTCGATTCATTCCAGTTCTGCTTGCAACTTATTTCAAGACTTTTTAGCGTTTCAATCTTTAAGTATGCTTTGACATGAAGTTTAAGTATTCTAAGCAACTAATTAGTATAAGTATAAGTATTCTTGTTGTTGATCCCAAGTGAAAGTCAAGGCTTGTGCGAACCATTAAAAAATTCTATAAAGATTACTTCAGTGTTACTGAGTTATTGCAAACGATAATTTTCAGAAACATTTTCTTTAATTTCCGCAGAATTGACACCATGAATGAAAGAAGAGGTTAGTTGCTTTCGTTACCTTCTTCCGTCAAATATAAGTGACATTATGAAATACAATGCTGTCGATAGTGACTGTTTGTTCTTCTGACACTGTCTTGTTACACTTTTTTCATATCGTGATTTTTTTATTGTAAGTCCTCGAATACGCCCCCCCCCCCCCCTTGAATAAGCCCCCAACCTAAAGTAATTTTTGTGAAATAAGCCCCCGCCTTCTAATACGGTACCGCTGAGGTATTGCCTCGACAGCAATACGTTTATCCAAATATACCTACATTTTAAAGCATACTGACCATCCACAAAAAGAGCAAGATATTTTTCCTCATATTATTTTTGGTCGCTGCTAAATAAGCCCCAACTTAACGAGGACTTACGTTAATCAAATTATGATTCAAGATGACACACGAAAATAATGTTATTGAAATAAACAAATTTGATATTAGAGCAAAGTGTGAATTCCAGACAATTGTCAACGGAGGTGTTTTCACTGAGAAAGTTATTGTACAACCATTGCTCACTATTTATTCAAAGATTGATAAAGTCCTGCACCACATCCCGCACCATTTTATGTGGAATTTACCCCCCCCCTGGGACACTAACTAACCCACCCAAGAATCATGGATCTGAAGCATATTAATGGATTTAGCAAATGGACTTGAATACAGCAATCTTTTGAGGAGAAAATGAAACGATGTATTTAATCATTTGGGCTGGAGTATGGAATCTTCGGTTCATCCTTTTGTCTTGCATTTTTGTGGATGTTGACATGCATCTATTTTTTGTACTAGTAAATATATTTTTTATTTTTATTTTAGAGACACTGCAGTCAGAAATGCTCACAATGCAGGCACAGGTAATAAGGGTTCCATTTTGTTTAGTTGTTTAGTTGAAAAAAACATAACAGTTAAATTGATGACTTGATTATCGATCGGAAATGACATGGCCGATCGATGTGCAAAGAAGTATGACTTTTTGCATATACCGGTATTCACTTTTTGTATATACATTCTGTTTAAAATATTGCAAGTTCACTCTGATCTAAATGCTTTATTTTTTTTAAAAATGACACTGTTGCATGGTGTTGTTTTACAAATAGGATGGTTTTGGGAAAATCTGTGTGGTCTTAAAAGTTTTCTCCGTTCTCTCCTATTTTTCAATGGCTGACGCAGCTCCTGCGTGCATTTCAATTAAGACGACATGTTTTATTCAAATGCCTATTTGAAAAGTTAGGGGAATAATTAGTGATGAAGAACCTCAGCATCTTGTCTTCAAATGTAAGAGAGAAGAGCCATCTTAACACTGCTGCCTTGTCTAGTGACTGCGGTATCAAAGAAACTGGATTTTCGGTCTTCTATCTGTCACTATCTCTTTGCAGAGGGTAGTTTTTTGGACAATGAGAAGCTATGTATGCTTGTCAGGCAGTCTCGTGGTCCTGCATTTCAATGCGACCACAATTGCTGAGTCCCACACCTGGTATTACATAAAGATGGCGTCCCTCGTCAATCAAAGTGTAATTTTTTTCATGACAGGGATTTGAACCAAACAGACCCTTGAATTTGCAATCCGCAACCCTAACCACTGACCATCATTACACCAAAATCGATCCACTTTTATGGATGATAAAGTTTTTCTATGTTTTCATGCTTATCACTGGTTATAGCTTAGATACCCTGCTTATTTTCAAAATATTAGAAAATGGCAAAAGCTTGCACGATCGATTTATAGCCTCTCGACATCCGGTGACGATTTTTTTCAAAATTATCCTGCATTTGAAACCCAAAGATTGTTATGCATTTATTACGAAGAAATTATCGTGAAAGAATAATCTTGTGATCAATTTTTTTGAAAATTTATGTATTCTTACAGATTGCATCCATATCTATGAGACAAGAGGAAATGCTTTCTTTAGTCAAAGGTATATCAGAATCAATTAAATCATACGAAGAGGGAAGTGAAGGCTCTCACTCGAATTAAGAGCAACTGGTGTATATACTTACAAGGCAAAGACGCCGGTAGACGCCTGTTTCAGTCCATGAACACAACATGCACTGGAAGTGCCAAAATTTACAGAGTTATTTCGCAGATGTGCTGCTTCTAAGATGCCCTGGAGCAGGAGACGAGTTCTGGATGATTAAAACCTTCCTACAGGAACAAGAATATCGAAATCTGAATGACCTTTTTAGTTTCTCAAATGCTCCAATGATCGTAAGAAGAACCAGGACTTTATTGTAAATCTTATTATTTTAGAACAATTTCTATTTCTTTTTTCAAGAAAGCAATTCAACATGAATGATTTATCTTTTGGGAGACTGGAAATACTGCAAAAATATTGAGGAATGGTTTCACCATATTCTATCTTACTGTCACCTGGCTTTACTCTTGCTCTTTTTAAAATCACGTTTTTCTGCTAAATTTCAATGAAAATAAAGTGAGATTATAGATACTAGGTTAAAGGTGTGAAAATTTTAGTAAAAAAAGGGGAATTCTTTAGCTGCATGCACGGTGCCACTTTTCTTGCGATAATTTTGCACCATGTATCACGTCATTCTAGTTGCACATTGCAGTTTCTAGCTTCTAATAAAAACAACGGTTGCAGGCTTGATCGCGGCCATTGTACCTTGTAACTGTGCTGGAATCTTTGGTTTGGCTCCAATGTGTAGTATAAAAAATTATCCCCTGTCTCCAACAGCTTCTCCGCGTCTATCTTTGCAAGTTGCAGAGGTCGTTGCTCGTTGCTGCGTGTAACACGCTGGGTGAAAGTGCTTTTAACCCCCTTCAGTTATAATTCTGAGACCGGTTGTCAAAAGAATTTAACCGTGTATCACTAGCTTTAGATCAAGTTAAATGAAAAGTAACATAGATGGTATGAAAATATTTTGTTAATTATTAATTGATGCAAACCGTATACAATGTCGTATACAATGTCAAAGAGTTTAGCAACGCAACTTTGGATCCAAGGTCCATCCTCTTCTGTTGGGTTGTATACTGTTGTAAAAATTATTAGACGATTTGAGATCGTATTCGAATTGGATTAAATTCATTTGAAACACGCGATAATGCGATTATTCGATACGAGATGTTGATTCGACGCAGGCGTTGGCGTTCGAAAACAGCGAGCATTCTTCTGCTGATAGCATAAGATCTGCGCATGTGCGCATGTCATTCAACCTACCACGAACAGAAAGAGGTTACTAAGAAGAGTTACACAGAACCCAAAATTAGAAAACCCAAATATTGGGGTGGGAATGGACAAAGAAAGCACTCTTTCCTCTCTTGTCTCACCAAGCAAATGCGAATGTCTCACCTAAAAACACGGTGTGGGGAATCTCGTAAGGTCGTAGTTAAGGCCCTGTTACCTGAATCAAATTCCCAGTGACACTAAAGAAAACTCACTTTCGTTGGTTATGATGATTATTATGCTCACAGAATGACATTCTTACGTGAGGCAACCTCAAACCCTCTCTAACTTTTACTGATAGTTGCGCTCAATTTATACAATTTTCTAAATAGCCCTGGTCATGGAAACCAGGTCAAAACAAAACCAAACATTACGTAATTTTCTAAAGCTAAAATAGATCTAAGTACAAATCAAAACAAAGCAATCGATATTGCGTCAGACAAGCAATTTGTAGCGTTGGTTGCAAAACAAAGAAACCACGGTTGACGACAGCGTGCGTTAAGTCTAATACTGTCCCTGACGAAATATATCGTTTTAAGCGATTACCTAACTTTTAAGATTTACCACACCCTCCCCCTATTAAAATGTGACTACAGTTTTAATATCCATCTTCTAAGTCTTCCTGGTCTTCGTGAATCTTGACAGCAGCCATTTGATTTTTCGCATCATTTCTTGCCTTTCTTGGTAAACTCTCCCTTGGTCTGAACTCTTGAGCCTTCGGATTCAACTGGACATCAACGGCACAGTTTTCTCCCCCAACTTCTAAATCGCAAATAAGTTGGAGCGGTCGCTCAACGATGTAACCGTTGCCTAACTTGATCTTTAATCCCCGTACGACACCATCCCTGCCGATAATTTTTCCAGCAACTCTTCCAATTCTCCACTGGGCTCTGTTTTTTGTGTCTTCTTTCAACAACACTACTTTGCCATTATTCGGGATTTCAACGTGACTTCCATTTTGTTTGAGCTTTCTTTCCTCCAGCGCGTACAAGTATTCTCCCAACCACCTCTTTCGTAGCTGCTCCTTGCTTTTGGCCAGAAATACCATCCTTTTGGGAAGCGTTTCCTCGTCCCCTATTTTGTGCAGATCCTCTTGTAGCATATGTGCTGGTTGCCCTCTGATCAGTATGTTTGGCGTGATGACTGGGGTCTCGAACTCTTCGCCTTGGTAGCTCAGGGGGCGATTGTTCATTACGCATTCTATGTCCAAAAGTGCTTCTTCCAACTCTGCAAATTTGAGTATACTTCTACCAATAACCTTTGCGAGACTTCTTTTCATTGTGCCAATCAGCCGCTCAAAAAATCCTCCCCACCATGGGGCTCGTGAGAGGTTGAACCTCCATTTGATTTTGTCAGTTGCTAAGTAGTTCATCAACTCCTCATTCTTCTTGAGCCTGCTCAGCCACTTCTTGGTTGCAATGAAAGTCTTGCCATTATCGCTAACCATTAGTTTTGGTGTGCCTCTTCTTGCGATGAATTCCTTCATTGCTCGCTGGAATTCTTCCGCCGTCAGGTCTCTGCATAATTTTAAATGCACGGCTCTGGTTGTGGCGCACGTAAACAAGGCAATGTAAGCCTTCCCAACTGTCTTCTTGCTCACTCGGTACGTGATTGGTCCTGCAAAGTCAACGCCAGTGCACGCAAATGGATCTGTCATTTGTGACCTGAAACTTGGTAGCTGTGAGTTTGAAGGTGCTGCCAATCCCTGCACTCGAAACCTCTTGCACTTGTCACAGTTGTGAATGACCTTTTTCACCAATGTGCGGAGTTTAGGTACCCAAAACCTTTCCCGTATGCAACTCATTGTCACAGATACTCCCCCATGCAACATTCTTCTATGGCATTGCTCAATTAGTCGTTCCACATAAGTGTTACTTCGTGGCAGAAATATCGGATTGTAGTCAGGCACTCTTCCATGGCATCTCCATATCCCTAGTGGATCCTTTTTCAGTGGGACATCAGGCCTTATCTCCTTAGCTTGCTGCACCTCCCTGATCCAAAACATCTCTGCTGATTCTATCTCTTCTGCTGTCAGCATCCCAGTCTGCTTCTCCTGTCTGCGACAGTTGGTTACAAATCGAAGTACCAGTGCTGTTATTCGCAATGTTTTCCAAAGTGTATGCTTTTCTAGAAGATCTTTTACAGCATTTGTAACAACCTTTTCTTCTTTGGCAAGCATTAGTCGTTCCTTTTTTGGCAACTTTTCAGCTTCTGTTTCTTTACTTTCCCCAATTTCTGGTTGAACCGGCCAATCTTCTTTGCTTGATAGCCACTGTGGTCCATGAAACCAAAATGATTCCATTTGTGTTGGCTCAACTCCTCTGCTCCCCAAGTCGCTTGGGTTCTCACCAGTTGGTACATAGTGCCACTCCTCAATGTCGCTGTCGTTGATGGCCTTGACTCTATTGCGCACAAACTGGCGCCAAGTGCCCTTTCCTTTCAGCCAGTGCAGTACCGTAGTGCTATCAACCCATCCATGAATCTCTTCGATTTGGTAATCTTCCAGTGCCTTCTTCACACAGGCGACCAGTTTGCTCAGCGTATGAGCTGCTATAAGCTCTAGTCGTGGGATGGATTTCTCTGGTGCAACCCTTGCTTTTGCAGTGAGCAGGTGCTGGCTTGGTTCTTGATCGTTGTAATATGCAACCACGTAAACACATGCTGCCACAGCCATTTTACTCGCATCTGCAAAACCATGTAATGTGATGTACGCTACTTTTCCTTGAATGACACTTCTAGAGACACTCAGCGATGGCCGCTTGATCAGTTTCTTGATCCAATTCTTCCACAAAGCTGCTACTTTACTCTTTATTTCTTCATCCCATGCCAACTTCTCCTTGCAAACTTGACTATACAGTAACTTGGCGGTTATAATGACTGCTGAAGCAAGTCCTAACGGGTCGAACACACCATTAATCACTGACAGCATCTTCCTTTTTGTTAACACACCATCATTTCCCGTCTCTGCACATCTTGACAGGCTAATTGTTAACTCGTCGTTTTTCTTGTTCCATGGAATTCCCAAGATCTTCGTCTCACATGATTTTGTACCAACTTCTGTCTTTGCATACGTTGTTGAATCTTCTTCTACTGACGTAGACACATTCTTCTCTGGTGTTGGGACTTCTGCTTCTGGAACATTGCTGTGCCATTTGTGTAGGTCAAATCCACCTTCCTGTAAAATCTGCGTTGCTTCTGCCTTGAACTTGAGCAGATCTTCTTCTTTATGACTTCCAAACTGTACGTCGTCCACGTAGGTATTCTTTAGCAAAGCCTCAACTGTTTCCGGGAACCTTTTTGTATACTGGCTGAGGTGGTTTTCCAGTGTAGCTCCGAGGATATATGGGCTTGGTGCTGAGCCGAAGATGACCCTTGTGAATCTGTAAGCAATCATTTTGCGTTCTTCTAGGTTGTTATACCAAACTAAACGTTGTGAATCGCGGTCAGCAGGGTCCAACTTTATTTGAAGGAATGCCTTCTTGATGTCACCAGTGATGCAGAGAGGTAGCATTCGGTTTCTCAGCAATATATTCAGTATCAATGGCTGCAAGGGTGGTCCCTTTTCCAAGCAGTCGTTAAGTGAAGGGTCCTCTGGGCTGGATCTTGCCGAGCAGTCGTACACAATTCGCATTTTAGTAGACTCAGCATCTTCCCTGATAACTGGTTGGTGGGGCACATAATGGATGATTTTACCACTTGGTTCTTCTGGAATTGATTCCAAAATCCCTTCTTTGACTTGTGCTTCCATCACCTCGTGGTACTCTTCCAGTTTCCCCAGCTTTTCCAACCGTCTTGTTGTACTGTGCAACCTGGCCACAGCAAGCGTCTTGTTTGTTGGCAACTGGACATGATCTTCTTTCCACGGCAGTCTAGTAGAATAAGTGCCATCACCTAGTCGTTGTAGGCTTCCTTTGAAGGCTTCATGAAAACCATCTCCCGGTCCACTGTCTGTGTCTGCCAACCCTAGAACTTCTATTGAGCACATTTTTTCAAATTCTTCCTTTGGGGATAGCATCAAGAAGATCTTCTCTGTTCCTCCCTCAGTGTCCACGGTTCTTCCAGTCAGGGTCCATCCAAGCATAGTGAATTCTGCCCCGGGGTCGGCATCAGGATTTGGTCCAAGCACTGGAGGCTCTGTAGTCTTGATTCGTTGAAAATCTGCAGCACCCAAGATGATATGGATCGGTAGCCTATCTTCTTCCATATTTTCATCACCGAAAGTCAAACCTCTGAATCTGCTATACTTTGCCTTCAATGCCTTGATTCTTGGGTTGGGCAAGTATGTTAGAGTATCCTTCTCTCCGTTGATACACTTTAGGTCCAAGCAGAAACCATCAACCACATTGGACTGTACCGTGACCTTGAATATTTGCACTCTTCTTTTTACGGTGCCATACATCTGCTCAATGTTCTTTGTCTCAACACCCACTGGCTTCAACCGTAGCTGCGTTATGAGGCTGGTGCAGATATACGAACTGCTTGATCCACTGTCCACCATAATACGTGCTGGTATTCCATTTACTTTGGCCAAAATTGTCGCATGAAGGGTAGTTGTGACATCTAGTGCTCTCTTGCCCATCTCAGATTGCTGGTTCGCATTTTCTTCTCTACTCAGCGTCGTCGCATCGCATAAGGAGGTGTGGTGTCGCCTATCGCACTTTCTACACCCTCTGGATCTGCACTTGGAAGCTGTGTGCCCATAGCCAGTGCAATTAAAACAGAGCCTTTTGTTCTTCACAATCTCTCGCCTTCGAGCCAAATCAAGTACCTTCTGACAGTCTGAACTTCTGTGATTGTTGTAGTCGCAGTAGACACAACTGTTTTGTTTTCCCTTTGCTCTGTCCATTGTGTTTGCTAACATCATTTTGTCTCGTGGCTTCCACTCTGCTTGGTAGTCGCTAGACCTCTTCTTGGTACCACCAATTTCACTAACTGGTAACGGATGTCTGTCGATGTATTTCTCCAGATTTTCCACAAGTTCCTGTAGGTCCCAATTTTCCCAGTCATCATCCTTCTGAATCAAAGATTCTTTCACCGATCCAAGCTTATCAACTAGCGTGTAGACATAGCTTTGGGCGCTATCCAGCTTCTTCATGGTCACCAGAGTGCGGACAATCCTTGCCAATTTGTTGTAGAAATCGTGGATCTTCGCAGTGTTGTGAATGCTTGAAATTGATTCCAGCCCTTCAAGCTCCTTGATTAAAGCTTTGTGTATTTTGATGTCCTTGCCATAGGTCTTTTGCAGGATCCTTTTAGCTTCCTCGTAGCCATCTGCAGTGTGGGGTAGGCCCAGGATGTCCTCTTTAGGTTTCCCGTCTAGCAATTCTAGCAAGTAATTGAACTTACTGATTTCTGCAATGCATGATGCATCCACTTCTACCATAAACTGATTCCAAAATCGGAGCCAGTCCTTGTAATCTCCCTTGAATGGAGTGATCGTGTACTTCTGAAGTTTCACCGACTGCTGCTGCGGCTTGACGTGTACATCTTCCTCTTTTCGCTTCTTTGCCAGTTCCATCTCCATTTCCAATTTTTTATTGTACCATCGCTCCTCTCGTTCTTGTTCACGGATTTTTGCCTCTTCCTTTTCTTGTTCCCGTCTTCTGTCAATTGATGCTTTTTCTTCTATAAGTCGCCGTTGGTGCTTCAGCTCGTCTTCTTTCTTCTGTTCTGTCTCTCTTCGTCTAAAGCCATCCAGCTCTTCTTTTAGCCTTTTCCTCATGTTTCGGAATTCTTTGATTTTTTCCTTCTGCTCTTTGTTCCATTCCCGTACTTGATCGATTGTCCTCTCCTCAGCAAGCATTTCCTCTGTGATTTTGTCTTTTGAGATTTCCAGTTTTCTTGTGATTTCGCAGACTCTTTCATAGGCCACCTCTATTTCCTCCTTTTCTCCTGACTCCAAAGCCTCTTGAACGTCTTCCAACACGATTTTACCAGTTGTTAGTTCTTGGTTGTATTTTTCCTCAGCTGCCATTTTGCCCTTGATCTCCTTGTCTTTGATGTGGTCCTGGCAGGGTCGCCACTTTTAGTGTGGGGAATCTCGTAAGGTCGTAGTTAAGGCCCTGTTACCTGAATCAAATTCCCAGTGACACTAAAGAAAACTCACTTTCGTTGGTTATGATGATTATTATGCTCACAGAATGACATTCTTACGTGAGGCAACCTCAAACCCTCTCTAACTTTCACTGATAGTTGCGCTCAATTTATACAATTTTCTAAATAGCCCTGGTCATGGAAACCAGGTCAAAACAAAACCAAACATTACGTAATTTTCTAAAGCTAAAATAGATCTAAGTACAAATCAAAACAAAGCAATCGATATTGCGTCAGACAAGCAATTTGTAGCGTTGGTTGCAAAACAAAGAAACCACGGTTGACGACAGCGTGCGTTAAGTCTAATACTGTCCCTGACGAAATATATCGTTTTAAGCGATTACCTAACTTTTAAGATTTACCACAACGGAAAGGTCAAATAGCACACAAGTTGCCTAAGGGTATGAAGAGTTTTCACAAACAAAAGCCCCTGAAGGACAAAATTTCAGTAACATTGGTTATATTCTTGTAGAATGGAAATATGCAAAACGTAAGGAAGGTGGCCATAACGAATAGCTAACAATATAAATTCAGGGCGAATAATAAATAGTACAAAAGCCCCTCGAAATTTTAACTCTGATTAACTTTGAGTTGATAATAATTTTTCTCCAGTTACTCCAATAATGCTGTTTCTGCTATTCCACAAATTGATTTTCGTAATGCTAGACATTTGTTGCCATTACAGACAGTAGGTATGCTTTTGTGCTTCGCTCGTATCTTGTTTTTTCTGAACAGAGAGTTTCCGAGTAGTGCAATTTTTTTAGAGGAAATTGCTAGTTAAAACAGTTACTAATCTGAGTAATTTTAGCTGTTATTGCAGGCTAATTGTAGCTGATAAGATAAGAGACAGATAGCCAATGACCTCCCATCTGTACTTCAATTTACAACTTTCAACCGGCTTGCGAGACCTAGAAGTGTTTGTAAATGTAAAAGACCATTGTAAATGTTTTCTGGTCGCAGACGTGTAGCCAAATAATCGATTATGCAACGTACTTGGGTTCTTCTTAGGAAAGTTGATTTCGATAAGTCAGTAAATGGGTGGGCTAGGCTGATGGGCCTAAACCCCGAATAAGTAGCACGCAATAGCTACTCCTTTCTTGATGTTATCGCTATAGAGTGGCGGAGTGCGACGTCATCTATTTTTAAATTTAAGAATTCTGACTCTATATCCTAAAAGAACACCACGAAATACCTCTTAATGTGCAAAATCAGTTGACAGAGTACAGAAAACATGACGGTTCTACGGCTGTGAAGAAGGCCATGTCATGTATAACCTCAAAAGAGTGATAAAAGTGAGAAGAATTTACTGTTGCCCTGGAAAATTTTTAGGAAGGTATAAAGTGCAAAAGAATCTTCCGCGGGGAGGTTGAGGTATTTTCTGAACTCTGACAGTTGAATCTGTTTGGAATCCACTGCGCTATTGGCACATGTGCACGTGCCCTTTCCCCAGGTTTTAATATCTATGAACCAGACAAAAAACAGTGTGCATGTTATGTGTAATTATGTTTTCAAGTTCTAAAGTTCATAATCTACCCTTCAGTGTTGACCGTCGCAACTAACATCGTATGATATCGCTCTTAGTATAGATTATTTTAATTACGAATTCTGTCTAGGTATTTTCGTGTTCTGCAATTAAATCAAACTGTAAACCCCTTGCTCTTTGTGGGCAAAAGGTCGGCAGCAGTTACCCCCCTTCCACTTTCAAATCAAGATGTTTCGTTGGGCTAGATTTATACCATACGCATTCAATTGATTCAAAAATTTCCATATTTATCCCAATCCCAAGCTAACTGAATGTTATCAAATGCGACAATGCGGTGGAAATCGACAGAGAACAGAAATTTCGTGGTATTTTTTCCATTGATTTGAAAGCCTATAATGCGTACGGTACACAAGCATCGTTAAAAACAATGGTTTGTATTTTATTTGCATGGGGCAAGTGTTCCCCGTGGGAGCTTCACCTATACTCGTTACCAGGCCTCTGTGGCCTCGTTGGATCCACTCTGTCGGTGCCTTTCGCATGCGCAGACGCTACCCACGTTCTCTTCATCATTCGCCATACTTGTTCGTTGAACTACAGTGTGGGATTTGGTGTCAGTCGTCTTTTTGACGCTCACTCCAAATTGTTCAATAAAAAGCTATAAAAAGTACAAAAAAAGTTTAAAATTTAAAAACTCGTTATAAAAATACGCTTATCGACAAGGAGTCGACTGAAACAAAAGGAAACTCGGAGTAAAGCAGAACAACCCCGGACCACATCAACGCGCTCACGGCCTAACATACTGCTTGAACAGGTATCTATCTTTTAACACTAAACTTACATTAAGCGCTTAACTACTTGTTTTTGCTCTTTATTTTTTCTTGTTTGATCAAAGCTCGTGTTGTTGGCTTTTTAGTTTCTTCACGTTTGTAGCCGCCAAGTAACAGGAAGAATCGCAGGTTTAATTTCAGAACGAACGAAACTGAACAGGGAACGGCTTATTCATATTCATCTAATTTGTTACGAAAGTGTTAAAATATTCCTACTGTATATTCGAGTCTAGGTTTTTTATGTTACAAAATAACTGACACTTTGTTAAGGATGTTTTGTCTTGTGTTGAATGATTTGTCTTGACATCAAGCAACAGTAAGGAAAAGTTTTCAAATTGGCGACAAAAAAGCGTGTGAAGCCATCACAGTTAAACTTTTGGTGTCTGCCATCATGTGCAACGACTCTAATTAACATTTTCTTCGTAGTATCTAATTTTAAGGGATTTTAAGAAAGAAAGCTAAACTAATTCTTGTCAATTTACACAGATTCTTCATTTTTCACGAATAAGGCTATATTCCTATAGATGTTAATGCATCTAGTCATTGTATGCATTTCTTAGGCTTTCAAATATAGGTGTTTAAGTTTTAAAAGGGACTCTTAGACCAAATCAATAAAGGATTACCCCAGTGGCAATCAACTCAAGATCCAAAAATCATTGCCAAAATTACTTGGAACATCCAACACTTTGTCCTGTGCTTTTCTATTTTTCATTTGTTTTCCTGAATACTACTACTTCAGCCTCCCCTTCCCCCAAAAATCAAACTAGCCACAAGAAAAAACACACTCCATAACCCCTTTTTTCTATCGTATATCAACATTGTTCCTAAGAGAGAGGGTGATGGCTGAATTTGCCTTTGAAAACTGATGTTAGTGTTCCAAGATGATCTATGCCCTTAAGACTCAAAATGAACTATATATAGTTGTAAACGCAAAATAGGTCCTCTTCCCCCCAGAGATGAGCACTGATGTAGTCAGAAATGATATATTTGTGTTGCTCAGTGCCATGTCCCAAAAGTAAGAATGCACTAACTGGGTGCCAGAACCCTTGCAAACATAAAAAAATATTCTGGTGTCTAAATTATCTAAGGCTCTGCCTGTCACAAATCTGTGGTGTTAGAGGCCTCAATCCCTGTTAATTCCATCTTTCAGATTTCAGAATAATTTTTCTTTGAAATATTTGCATGATAAAATGGTATATATATATACATGTTAATCTTTATATATATAATTGAAAAAGGTTAATTTAGACAGCATACATTTTGTTTAGCTGTCTGTTAAATAAGTGTTTTTAGTTTGTCAATTCTTGTCAATTTACACAGATTCTTCATTTTTCACGAATAAGGCTATATTCCTATAGATGTTAATGCATCTAGTCATTGTATGCATTTCTTAGGCTTTCAAATATAGGTGTTTAAGTTTTAAAAGGGACTCTTAGACCAAATCAATAAAGGATTACCCCAGTGGCAATCAACTCAAGATCCAAAAATCATTGCCAAAATTACTTGGAACATCCAACACTTTGTCCTGTGCTTTTCTATTTTTCATTTGTTTTCCTGAATACTACTACTTCAGCCTCCCCTTCCCCCAAAAATCAAACTAGCCACAAGAAAAAACACACTCCATAACCCCTTTTTTCTATCGTATATCAACATTGTTCCTAAGAGAGAGGGTGATGGCTGAATTTGCCTTTGAAAACTGATGTTAGTGTTCCAAGATGATCTATGCCCTTAAGACTCAAAATGAACTATATATAGTTGTAAACGCAAAATAGGTCCTCTTCCCCCCAGAGATGAGCACTGATGTAGTCAGAAATGATATATTTGTGTTGCTCAGTGCCATGTCCCAAAAGTAAGAATGCACTAACTGGGTGCCAGAACCCTTGCAAACATAAAAAAATATTCTGGTGTCTAAATTATCTAAGGCTCTGCCTGTCACAAATCTGTGGTGTTAGAGGCCTCAATCCCTGTTAATTCCATCTTTCAGATTTCAGAATAATTTTTCTTTGAAATATTTGCATGATAAAATGGTATATATATATACATGTTAATCTTTATATATATAATTGAAAAAGGTTAATCTTGTTATCAGTTGCTTTTGAACAATATTAGCTATATATATGTTAGTTGAAGATAGTTCCTATAAATGTGATTTTAAAAGATATTGAGTCAAATATGCTAAGAGATGTCTTATAAAAAACTACCCTATACATAAAGTTTCTTATGTAAAAGCAGACATTCATTGTTAAGAAAACCTTGATAAATTTTCTGTACTTATAATTTGTGCTAAGGCACATTCAGAAGTGGTAAAACATTATTTGTGCCTTGCGGTTTTGTCAGCTTTTGGTCTCTGTTTATATTGCTGGAAGGCTGGTTACGATTTCAAGCTTTACCATGTAAGCTTTTAACCAAATTTGAATAAATGACAGTGCTTTTACTCATTAGCCCTTTTTGTAATTGTATGAGAAAAATCAGACAATAATCTTTTAGGATATGATGTTAGTTTGACTCAAGTTAAACATGCAATTTATGTTAACTTTAAATTATGTTTGTGATCTTTCTTTTCAGTATCACATAGCAAAGTCAAGTTCCTGTAAAATTATTTGTTTGCAAGAATATCCAAAATGAATACTGGAGGTGGTGCATCAAGTTATCCAACAGCTTCACTTTATGTTGGTGATCTGAATCCAGATGTGACAGAAGCCATGTTATTTGAGAAATTCAGCACTGCTGGACCTGTGCTTTCCATACGAGTGTGTCGTGACTTGGTAACGAGAAGATCTCTGGGCTATGCCTATGTAAACTTTCAGCAACCAAATGATGGTATGCTTTATCATCAATGTTTAATTAACATCAAAGTATATATATATATAGATAAATGCATTCTTTGAAAATTTTTCAATTTGTTTTGCACTGGATGAAAAAATGTTATGTATATGAACATATATTTATTACCATTGCATTGTCAATGCTGAATTAACAGTACTTGATGTTCAGTAGCACAGAGGAATTGATATAGTAGAAGTTAGGCTAAAAATAAATAATTAAAACTAAATATGTTTGCTGTTACTCAGAGTTTTGTGCTTGTGCACTCATCAGGCAGGCTTCAATACTAATAGGCTGCCTGTTTGATATATATATAAGACTAGTTATTATTGCTCTTTATAGTAAATGTAGTTGTCTTGATTGTCTCTAGGTTTACAGGTATCTTTTGCAATGCTTTTATTATATACCATTATTTGTGCAAAATTTGCCCTACAGAGTTAATTTACACGTAACTTAAATGACTGTATATAAATATATATATATATATATATATAATATTAGTATCTTTGATTATGTTTTAGCTGAAAGGGCCCTTGACACCATGAACTTTGATACAATTAAGGGAAGGCCATGCCGAATTATGTGGTCACAGCGTGACCCTTCCCTTCGCAAATCTGGTGTTGGTAACATCTATATCAAAAACCTTGACAAAAGCATTGACAACAAGGCGCTATATGATACATTCAGTGCTTTTGGGAATATCTTGTCCTGCAAAGTTGCACATGATGAGTATGGTGTCTCCAAAGGGTATGGATTTGTACACTTTGAGACAAAGGAAGCAGCAGAGGAGGCCATTGACAAAGTTAATGGCATGATGTTGAATGACAAGAAAGTGTAAGTTATGCTGATATTCATGGCTAATTGAGCATACTCTCTATCACTTAAGGCTCTCATTTTTGTCAAATACAGTAGAAACCCGCATTAAAGAACCTGTCTTTATAAGAACCTTGAGTCTGAAATTTAATCAATTTTAAGAACCCCCAAGAGGCTGAAGTTTGGAAAGGTTCTCAAATATATATATGTATATAAGAAACAGGGTTTTTAGAATTGTATTTTTACACCCTATTCACACTGGCAAATTGAACCAGCTAAGAGTAAATTAGATTATGGTATGTTACATTCTAATTAGACAATCTAACAACACAAATTCATTTTATTGGCTTGAAATTTAACATAAAAACAAAGCTGGTTCAAGTGTTTCTGTTGGAATTCTTGCTGTGGAAAACATTGTTAATGTGTTCAAGGCCTTTACATATACAAGAACCTTGTTAAGAACCTTCAGACTAGAATTAAGAATAGCAGCCTATTAATTAAGAACCTATTCAGGCTGTCAGAAAAAACATATGTTCTTTTATGCGGGTTTCTACTGTAAATATTTTGTCAAACACACTACCTTGGGAATGTTTTCCAAAAAAATTATCATCAATGAAACGGCAGTAATTTTAATGCCAAGTACTTTATAACTTATTCTTGTAGAGATGATATATATATATATATTGATAATGCACTTATTGTAAGAGTCTACAATGTTGCGAACCTAAACATTTTTTTCTAGGTTTGTGGGCCCTTTCATCTCAAAAAAGGAGCGAATGGAAAAATTTGGTGATATGCCTAAGAGATTTAAGAATGTTTTCGTCAAGAACTTTGGTGAGATGGTTGATCACGAAGAATTAAAAGAAATTTTTTCACAGTTTGGAGCTATCACAAGTTGTATAGTTATGACTGATGAAACTGGAAAGAGTCGGGGCTTTGGTTTTGCTGCTTATGAAGATCATGAATCTGCTGAAAGAGTAAGTTTTGGCTAAATGCAGTTCATGCATCTGTTATATCCTCTTTGTTAATATGCTTTGTGCAATTCTCAAATTTAAAAGTTATATATATATATATTTATATATTTATATATACAGTATACCTACCTTATTAGAACTTATATTCTCCCGAAGAGTGAGTTATTCATGAAATATGCTTGTTACATGTAGTTTGATTTTCTTCTACTCTAAATTTTATATACCTTAATATTTATGTAAGCCTGGAATCAGGCTACAAACAGAATATTATTGATTTTGAGTTAAATTGTATTTGATACAATTCTAAATGAGCAACATAGACAATATCTATGTGGTTTCAATATATATGTCTCCTTGACAATTTCGTGGTTCTATATTTGTATAAAAGGGGGTGCCGTCTTTCCTTCTAGGCTGTCAATGAAATGAACAATAAAGAAATCAAAGGAAGGAAAATAACAGTTTGTCCTGCACAGAAAAAGGCTGAACGAAGCAATGAATTGAAAATGAGGTTTGAGATACAAAAGCAAGAGAGAATCAATCGTTACCAAGGTGTGAACTTGTTTATCAAGAACCTTGAGGACACAATTGATGACGAGAGACTGAGAAAAGAGTTCACCCCTTACGGCACTATCACCAGTGCCAAAGTAATGAGAGATGAGAAGAATGACTCCAAAGGTATCCTGTTTTGATCTTGTTAGAACATTCTGTTTAGATTTGATGGAATAGGCCTCTGCTCTGAAGAAGTCTTCCTGTTTCCCTCCAAGTTGTCAAACCAATGGAAGTAGTTAAGAGTAACAGAAATATATGTATATATTTGGCCTAAGCTATAAATTTTTTTTTATATTTATATATTCCAGATTGCGTTGTCTATTCTGACGTGACAGTGCTCGATTTGCAAAAGCACAGAGCAATAGATATAATAAAATAGAAGATAGGCTAGAAATGAGACATGTTCTCTGTTACTCTGAGTTTCGTGCTTGCACACTCATCATACAGCGCAAGCACGAAACTCAGAGTAACAGAGAACATGTCTCATTTCTAGCCTATCTTCTTTTTTTATATTTATTTATTTATATATATATATATATACTTATTTAATGCTAGTGATCTTCTGTTTCATTCATTGTGAAGCAAAGCATTTGATGATAGCTGAAATTATGACTCAAAGGGAAATAATAATAAGTTAATTGATTGACCAGAAACAAAGACACCATATAAATATCATTTTATTTCTGGTGTGCTACTGGCATCATTTAATTAGTGGGCCTTGTGTAGCCATATGATATTTTCTTATATAAGTCCTTAGATGTACCCATTTTTTTATAAGTTATTGTTGTTATGACTTTGAAAGGTAAAAAGATGTTCTAATAATTTACAATTCTTTAAGTTTTTGTCGCTTTTAGTACAAAAGTTCCTAGGGAGATTAAAGTGGTAACAAACATTTCCAAAGTAGAGGTCCTTATCCATTCAGTAGAAATAAGAAAAGGTTGTTTTTTGTTTGCCAAGTGAAATCTCCTAATTTGAAAGTGGGCAGTGATTGCGAGTGAAATGACAATTCAGCTTTGCATTGCTTGTATCAATCTGTATTTTTTTGTTCTGAGAAATGTTGATATTGCATTTAGTCTGCATTCTTGTTCATGCATGTGTTTTTTTAGGATTTGGCTTTGTCTGCTTCTCGTCGCCTGAAGAGGCCACTAAAGCTGTTACTGATATGAATGGGAGGATTCTTGTTTCCAAGCCCCTTTATGTGGCATTGGCTCAAAGAAAAGAGGAGAGACGGGCTCAACTTGCCACTCAGTACATGCACCGTGTGTCTAGTTATGGCCACGCTGGTGGTGCATTGCAGTCCCAAATGTACCCACAAACAGGAGGAATCTACATGTCACCTTTTCCTCAGGTTTGATATTTCTCAAACGCTTTACAGTCAATGTGCACAAAGATGGAGCTGCTCAAGACAGCATACATTTTGTTTAGCTGTCTGTTAAATAAGTGTTTTTAGTTTGTCCTGTTCCCTTTGAAAAAATTTCTCTTAAGATTTGAGCATTTATATACATATATTTGATTGTGAGTCGTTTTGGAAAAGATACAAGTATTTAATTTCGAAGCGAGCGATTTTTTTAAACTGGTGACTCTAAATTTCCATTTTTCAAACTCAGAGGGCCATTGCTTTGCAACAAGCGCAAGTTCCAATGCAAGGCAGACCGAGATGGGCAGCCCCAAATCAAAATCAAATACGATCAAATGTGTCATACATCCAGACTAACGTTCAGAGGCAGCCGAGACCACGTCAGTCGATGGGGGCTAGAGGAGTCAACCCACAGGCTTTGGCTGGACGAGGTGCTATGCCCCAGCCTAGACCATCTGTGGCACAACCAAGACCTCCAGCATATAAGATCACTGCCACTGTTCGTAATCAGCCAGCACAGGGCAATGTTATGAGCCAGCCAGCCGTCCCACAAGCAGACCCAGGAATGTCAGTGCAGGTAAGCCGCTGTCACTTCAATATACGTTGGTGTAGCGAAACTTTGAGGCATAGTTTTACAATGACAAAGATTTGCGTTTGTGTAAGGAAAGGTTTAATGAATTATCCAGGAAAGAAATTGGACCGTTTAGGATTTTGCTATCATTTTCTAATTCTGTATAGAGTTTAAGCTTCTGGAGGCACTTTTTGCTTTCTGTTTTTGTTTCATCATAAACCTGAAAGCAGGTGTAATGCCAAAGTTTTGAGTTTTGACGTGGTATCCCTAGGCAATGGTGTTGCCAAATGAAACATGGTAACCATCATGTTCTAATGACTGACTTTGTCAATTCATTTCATTGCAAACAAAAGTTTGTCAAGCAGTAGAAATGTCAATGTTTATCACCATAAATGTCTGTCCATTGCGTCCAAAAATACTTAAAAAAATTATCCGCTAAAAACTTCTCTCTCTGACAAGGACTCACACATTGCGGAAGTTAAAGAGATTGCTAGCACAACAGAGACAAACAATTTTAAGGTTAAACATTAATGTTGCAGGGTTTTTTATGTGACAAAAATGAAGCGAAATATATTATCCTCCCAAATTTTTCCTTTTCATTTAATTCCAATAATTTTTTGGTCATCTCTTGCTTAAATGTCATCGCTGTATTTTTCACTAAAGCATCAAATTTCGCATTACAAACTAGTCTTTCTCGCTTGTGATTGCCAGTAGTGTATCCGTCCGCTTCCATAAAACTCATGCCTCCATGACACACATGATGACCTTAGAACAAAATGAAATATTTTTCGTTTCACTCATTGTGAAGTTTGGGCATTTTTTTCAAGATCAAGTAGATGAAATGTGACAATTTTCCAGTGTGCACCAGTGAAAAAGTATATGTGTGAACTAGAACTTATGTAGATTTTTTCAGTTATCTTGAATAGAAATTTGGTAAAGAATATAATTTTAAATTTTGAAGGATCCATTGACTGCATCATCTCTTGCCAATGCAACACCCCAAGAGCAAAAGCAAATGATTGGTGAACGACTGTTCCCTATGGTGCAAGAATTTGAACACCATCTTGCTGGAAAGATCACTGGTATGTTACTGGAAATTGACAATACTGAGTTGCTGCATATGTTGGAATCACGCGAGTCGTTGCACACCAAGGTTGAGGAAGCCGTACAAGTGCTGAAAGCTCATCAAGCCAAGGAAGCCGCTACTGCCGCCTCTGCGCCCGAGGGTGTTTGAGCGGGCGGAAAGCGTATCAAAGCAACAACAGTGACTACAATATTTCATTAATTGGCGCCAATTTATTGGTTTACAGGATGTGACGTTTATGGTTTGAATAAATCAAGATTGAAGAAACATGAGTTGTAGTCAATGATTATAGATAAAAGCTGATTCCTTGTCTACATGACCTTAAAATCTTTTTTATGTCTTGCTCGTTATGCACCAGACCTTCTCGAAGTTTAAGGAGACACAATGCAACTGGTATTAAAGCCACCGCTTGCAACTATCTTATGATTAAATAGCATCAACTTAACTTAAACTTATATCTCTTACGAACGGCATCCCTTTGATTTTTTCTTTTTTTCTTAACCAATCCTTTCACATAGAGCCACTACTTTTTAGTTTGTTTTGTTATCCATGTTCGGTAAGTTTTTGTTGTTGTTTTCATATGCAAAAATGTCTATTTTTACAAGTTAATAGGGTAAAAAGGAAATAGGGACAATAATATTCTTCCTACTAGATGTTTTCAAATACTTATAACTGGAATTTTCATCAATTTTTCCCTGATGCTGTGATAATTCCTATTGCCTTTTTCGATCGTCTCCTTCCTTGGCCATTTGCAGCTCGTCTAGGCCTGCCATTTCGTGCAACTGTTATTGCAATAAGTTGAATTTTCCCCTATTCTTCCATATGATCCTAGTTTTCAAAATATTCTCGGTATCCTCTTTTGTTTCTTCAGCACTTGTTTAGGAATTTCCTTCGTCGTCTCTTACATTCCTTGTTTGCAATCTTTCCGTTCTCTTGCCACCTAAAACTTCCTACTTAATTTCAATATTTATCTTCCGTTTCTTCTTTTTAAGAATGAGCATCTAGACTTTAATGGCCAATATTTTTTGGTTGTATCTTTTCTACTGAACATTGCATCTTTGATACTTGTAAAGGTTGCTTAACTGAATTGAATAAGATTCTTTGTAAATGCTTTCCTGAAGCTTCCAATCAGCTCATCTTGATTTTCTTCCAATTTTTTGATCATATGGTGATATAACGATCATATGTTCAATCTGCCAAATGAAAACGTTTTGATGCCTACTCCCAGCACCATACTGCTCTCTCGCTCATTTCATTTGTCATATGATCTCAGTACACTTTCAGTCAACGTTGCTACATTCCAGGTCGCTAGATTTTGATTGTTGACTTAGTCTTTGCCTGAAAAGTCATACTGCAGTCTCCTTACAACGAGCACCAGGGGTAAATTTTCAACGTTTTATGTAGGGTTGCTTATTCGAAGGGGGTTATCGATTAGATTTTACAATATCGCATGGACCAAAAGTATTACTGGTTTGGTTCAAATTCTGTTCGATGTACTCTATATTAAAAAATTATCATTATTTCTCTTCTCGGTATCATTATAAATATCCACTTCTTCGTCATAACCATCCTCTTCAGAAACAAAGAACTGATGCACATTTGAGGGTACAAGTGCTTGATGGAAAAGGCGTTTAAGGATACAGGCGCTCGTTCTAAGGGGGCACTTAATTGTAGATTGACGGTAAAATCCCACGCAGCAAATTGTTGTCTATTTTCTTCTATGTTGTGTGTTGACAAGGCTTGCATCTCAAGAAGTGCTACAACGGCCTGATCAACCATGAAGGACATGATCTTCAGCACAGGGTCCTGTGTTTATGTAAACTTCACCTATTTTACAGTTCTTAGCATTCCCAGGATCCACTGCGCGGACTACGTAGCCTCCACAATGGTTTAAAGCTGGAAACAATACTCGTCCCATAACATTCATTTTTCTTCTTTGCGGTCTGAATAAATGATACTTAACGGACTTTTTACTGTTATCAGTGTACTAAATCTAATACAAAAAAAACCTGTTTCTTTCCTTCAACAGCTTTTATCGTTCTCAATCAGCGATAAACTCAAACATAAGACAGTTCTCAGACTGTGCTGAACATTCTTATCGCAACAGTTAATGCATTTTCTCCTTCATTCGTTTGAGCTTCGATCTGTAAGCAGAGTTTTGCTTGCAACTAAAAAAGTATCTCTTCTGATTGCTGTTGCGTCAAATGTCCTGCTCTCACGATAGCGCTTCATCCAGATTTGCATCTTATTGCAAGGCAAACCGACAAACCAAGCTTCTCGTAGAGCGATAAACCATGCAAAGATGCCGATGCCTTTCATTTGCCTTGCAATTTTCAAAAATTCTACTTTTCTCTCTATAATCTGTCTACTGCCATGCTTTGGTTTTCAGCATTCAAATGAACGTACATGAAGGTTGTTTCACAAAGTCGTTTAATGGTCATCTTCATTCAAATTCATTTTTATTGTGTCTATGCTACGTAGAGGAGATGAAAAAGAAAAAAGTTTTGATTGTTTTCTTTCTGGTAATCTTCGAGGCACGTCTCACTTCTCGGAAGGAACTAATTTATTATAAAAATTGGGGGAGGGGTAACACTTTGGCAAAATATATTTTGTGACTTGACTCTGGCTTTATGCAACGAAACGTCATGTACGTACGCAATTTGTAAATTTAGCGTGGAGAAACCTTGTTGGAAAAAAGGTTTTCCAGACATAAGAAAGAGAGTGGCCTAGTTTTTTTAGCGGGCTCTGTTTGTGGATATTTAAGGGGCGCAAAATTCAAAGTCTGACTGTTAGATTGAGCATGTCAGTCATGGTTAAAACTTGACAATTTTGCTTTTACTAATTTCTCGAGGCATCCCAATCACAGGAAGGCTGGTAACTGGAAAATTTTAATTAAATTTTTCTTACATTAATTTACTAACTCGGGAATGAAATACCAATGCAATATAAAGGGCATAAAGCTCCCTCAGAAAAACTGCCATAGACATCAGAAGGTCAGTCATGAGGCTACGTTCCCACATCGGGAGCGAGTTGGACTGTTGGTGTATCGGCGCAAATCGCTCAACCTACCATATAGGGGTTACTAAGGGAAGTTACACAATAACTCCCAAATATGATTGATAATTGGGAGGGAATGAACTGGAAAAGCCTCTTTTCCCCACTAATAGCCGATGTACCAGTCCTACCTAATAGCACCAGAAAACGCTAAAAAGCATAAAAGATGCCTAAAGGCATGAGAGCTTTTAACGATGCCATAAAAAAACTCAACACGCAAAGCTATACTAAAAAGGTATTTTGGGAAAAAACACATTAAACAGCCTAGTTGTATTGTGGCTTCACCAAGCAAGATGAAACTCACGCTATGCCAAAAAACCCTCAAATACCCCTAGATTAACCAAGAGAATAAAAACGCTACGAAACACAAATCTAACCCTAGTTTAACAAATCAACTTCTCAGGCCGAAAAACCCCCCGCATTGCCCCTAAACTAGCAGAGCAGGTACAAGGAAAAACGCGAGGAAGCGTGGCACAAGAAAACATAACGAATAAGCAATAACACTAATCTCAAGCGATTTAGTTAACGCTCAAAAGCCCCTTGTGAAATTCACTCTGATTAAATTTCATTTAATCATCATTTCTTGCGTCCTTAAAGTTAGGTGGAAGATTTGCGGAAATTTATTAAAACAGATGAAAAAGATTCTTGCAAACGTTACAGCACAGTATCTCGGGAAAGAAAAACGACAGAGATTATGTATGATCTCATACATTATCCTGACGCATCGGTGTATCGAATGCATAGGTGAATAAAATCATATATCGTTGAATTTAATTTATTTTGAAAATCTCATTTCATTGGATTCTCGTCGTTTTATTGCTATTTTCCTGTTCATCTTTGGTATTGAAAGATAGCTGTACTGTCGGACACACTTCAAGACATTTGTTTAAAATATTCAATTACATTTTTTTAGCCATTATTTTTTAACTTTACTGACAATTCACATGAGTTAACAGTTAACAAATCTGTATCAAATCTAACTGATTTTGCACATGTAGAAGTATTTGATCGTGTCCTTTACGGTTATGCGTTGTAGGTAAAAACATTAATATTTATGACGTCATCACTTTGGCACTCTAATGCTTTTGGTCTCGGTGTTCTCATAACATTTCCTGTGATTGATGATGATTGCTAGAACTTCTTGACTCGTAGGCGATGGTTGCTGATGGTCAACGATGCGAGAAAGCTGCTGCTCTTATATCATCAGCATTGCAAGATATTGATTTGTGACCATTGTTGTGAAGGAGCAGCACGCGGTTAATCCTTCACTCGTTCCTAGACCTCGAAGTTGCATTAAGTTGCGAAGTTGCTCGAAGTCAGTTGTTCACGCCACGTTGTAATGAAAAAGTTGTTCACGTTGGATCATGTTTATTGTAAATAGTTTATTATGTTCCTGTTGATGTTATGAAATGTTTAAATACCCCAATGATGTCTTCTTCAAATGTCCTGACCTAAATCTCTAAAACAACCATCACCAATGGTCTGCAATGTATGAGAACCAGGTTGAAGTCTCGTATTGCCTCCTATCTATTGATTGATTAATGTTTAGACAACCTTTCACCAATTACCCCACTGCACTTATGTCTAGATATAGATGCCTTCGCCTCAAATGCAGTGCGCCCTTGCCTTCAAATGCTGTGCACATTCAACTGATTTTTTGTCGCAGAAGACGAAGATTTTCGCCCCCTACAAACAACACGACTGTTTTGGGATTCCACCTTTTGTTGTTATCATTTTCCAGTGAACAATGTTCTATCCTTTCTGGCGGGAGAGAGTTCAAGGTAAGTCACATGATCCAAAAATGTACGTTTGATTGGTTTAAGAATGGAAAACCTGTCTTTCGACTCCGTACACTGCTCGATTGTTGTCTTTGGTCGCAAATGAACTCCTTGATTTCAAAGTTAATCGTAAAAGATAAAAATCTTCGTCTTTTGGGATAAGAATCGGCTCTGTGTGCGCTAGGCTTTAGTGGGGGTATACACGCTTTAAATTTTATTATTAAAAGCTACAGAACTAGAATTATGTAAAGTAAAATTTTCTTCTTGTGTTCTTTGTAAAGAGATATTTTCTAGATACGATAATGCATGAATAATTTGTAAGCACATCAATAAGAGTTTGCCTATCTTTTAGGGAGACGTGTGGTTCCTTTCCATCCGCCCTACAAAGTGTGAAGATCATGAGGAAGGAAACATGCCACAAAAGCGTTTTTATATGATAAGCATAGTCATGAATTTCACTCATAAATGTCAACAGAACACGTTGGAGCATGTGTTTTTAACGCGCTAAGGGTTCTATGCATATTTACAGCAAGCACAACAGATCTATCTCCAGTTCAAGGTTTTCTGAGGATTGGCGTTTGTCATTCGAGTTAATCAATCTTGTTTATCGAAATTGCTGTAAGCTACCACAGAACAGCACGCTTCGTTGTTGACTTTAAGCAACCTTGGGACAGTTCCAATCGCACTCCTAGCAAGTACGCCTGATAAGTGATATCTGCACCGTTGATTTGGTTGGAATTGAAGAACTGTAGCTGCATTTGGATAGAGGTAATTCGAATAATGTATTTCTTTATCATGATTATGAATTTTACTGAAACCTCAAATTTCCTGTGAATTGTTCAAGGCATTACGCAACCAAATAGAAGGAAGATCACTTGTCGGATCTACTGGATCCAGATAAAGGGGATTCTTTAATCTTAGCTTGAAGGCCCCTGATAACGTGTTGTCCACTAACGTTCGCTATAAAAACAAAACTGTTTGCTCCACGATGTGTCCCTAATGTTGAAACACATCTTATTCTTATAATTCATGAGCAAATTTGATCTTAAAGTTCATGTTCAGTCACTTCGCGTTCTTTTTCGTGACATATTTCAACAATAACATACACAAATATATGCAATGTCTTGCTATCAAAAACTTATTCTATTTCATCCCCTATTGTCGCTAACCCTCATTCATAATATCAGCTTCTTTCTGTGTTTGTCTTAAAACTGTTCATTGATAATTCTTTTTGCTGTTCTAAGTGTTGGTTTTTCTTCCTATTCATAACTTTTTGCTGACTGTTCTTTTTCTCTGCATTTTCCTTTCGTTTTTTTCCTTTTTTATATTTTTGCTGTTTTTGTCAATTTGTTTTTCTTCTTCTTTGCCGTTTTAAAAAGTTTCTATCTTTTCTATCTTGAATCTTTCTACCTTTTCGTTTCATTTATTTGTTGGCCTTTCATTACACAGAGCATGTTGTGTTCTTCCCTATTTTGCTGACTTTTCCTATCTTTTTATTGTCGCTCTTCTAGAATAAAAGGACATTTGTCCCAGAATATGGATAAATGAGTGAATATCTCATGTTACTTTTATTGCGAGAGAATAAAAAACATTAAGTAAAGAGAGTTGAAACATTATAAATAAAAGTCTAATTGTATAATTATTCAAAGCTTTTGACATTATTTGATAACTAGTATGAAGGGAGACAAAGAATAAGGAAGGCTATAAGAGCAGGGATACGGCTAGAGCAAAAACAACTAGTTCACATGAGAAATTCGACGGATGATGCAGTATTGTGCAATCACCACCAGCTTGTAATCGAGTCCAAATTGAGCACTTTGGTGTTAATCATCTCCTATAGCAGGTGTTTCTGATGCATTAGGCTTCACTGTAACTTGCTTTCACGCAAGGCTCTCTGTTTTTGTCGTCATTTTCGCTTGATTTAAACACATTAACACTGTTCAAATATCAAGATCAATGCCGGCCGTGAACTTCGCAAAATATGAACTTTGCTAATGCGCTTTCAATCACAAATTAAAACTTTTTGCAGTTACTTAGTTAGTTAAAATTGGTCAATTTTACGATTCGCGTATTTTATGATTCGTATGCTGATATATTTTCGATAATACAAACGTTACTCAAGAACAATAGGAACTAAGCCTTGTATGAATTTCGAAGCTAAATTTATTCATCTTCGATGACATTTTGACAATCGTTACTTCCTAGCCAGAGCTGAAAAAAAGTTTTTTAATGTGTTTTTATACTCATTAGAAACAACTAATTTTGCTATATTTTATTACCTATCAAATTTGGAATGTTACAGGCCATACTAAAACCGGTCGAGATGAGACAGGATCAATCCTGGATCTGTTGAAGTTTTTTTGAAAGCTTTACCATTGGTCTAGCGTGGGGCCAAATTTCAAACTGGTTTGCTTAAAAAATGTTCAAGAAAAGTTCGGTTAGAAGACCCGAATGAATCTCGTTCGCCCGGCCCTGCATAAACGCAGCACGGGTGTGCATTAATTTGGATTCCATCTTTATTATAAAGACCGAACTGTACTGTACCAGATCTAAATTGGTCTGTTTCAAAAGCGATTTCAAGAGAGTAACGGTCGTTACTAGACCTATCGTTACTAGTTTTGAATCAATCTTAGCGCTAAAACTAGACCTTAAAAGAACCTGGTCTAAATCGGTCCGCTTCAAAGCGATTCAAAAATTCTACAGTCGCAGACCCGAATGAATCAGAACCATCAGGTTCAGTGTAAACGCAACATTGTACCTTGCTAGTTTCTGAAGTTTGAGAACGAATGGAGCTTTTTTATGAATGGGCTGTTAGCATGGCAACTTTAATGCTATTACTGGAGCAAGAATCAGTAGTTGTGAGGAGAATGGAAGACATTACCAATGCTTTCCCTTCATAGTCGTTATTTGGATGCTATCGAGATAAAAATAACACCATGGCTATCAATCTAGAAATTTTCAGATCTACAATAAGCAAGAAACATTTAAGGAGCCTTGCAATTCTTTTCCATCGATATCAATAAAATGATCTGGTATTTAACTGGTGTTGTTTTTACAATTTTCTTAATCGCATGCAGACCTGCAGTTTTTGAAGATCAAATTAATTGTGGTTTTTTGTTTGATTGTTCCTGTAGAAGTCCGTTCCAATAGTTTATCTTGTTTAAATACAGGTTTATTGGTTTTGATATTCACCGCAGCGCCTTTGCTTATTAATCGGTTTTGAAAGCTTTTGGGCTCAAAAAAATATTTAAGTATTTATAAAGTTGCGCAAATATTTCATTCAAAGGAGCCATTTTGTAGTCCAACAGCCGGGTAGCAGAAAATTTATTTCTTTCAAGTCATCTTTAGCTGTTTTGCATCACCAGATTGATTATTTGCTTTCTTCTTGCTCGTTTTTATGCAAATATGAATCTTGAATGATTTCAGTAAAGAGAAATCATTGATGCATTTACCTAAGCAACGATTTCACAAAGCAACCAATTCCATTGTCATGAGAAGTAAGCAAATGTTAAGATCAATGAAGCTTTGAGTTTTTGTGCAGGTCTTAAAAGCATCCCTGTTAGCTACCTTTTTCTTTCTCTTGCCTCACGTCTCTTACGCACCTTGTCATTCTTTTCCAATTGATTATGCGATTACCTTTCGCAAATACAAACACCCCTACATAATCAACTTCGTATCGGTAGCCAGCATTATGGTGCATCTGAAAATGTCCCAAATTGCGATTTACCTGCATAAACATTATGGAAACCTCCGTTTATATTAGTTTGTTTTAGTTCTTCTCCATTCTAGATATTTCTCGTTGAATTAATTTATAGTCTTTGCTGGAGTGCAAATATTATGGTCCAGTCTTCCTTACATATAAGCTCTATAGAAGCAACTTTTATCTATCCTTTTACGCACATAGGTTTGGCCTGATTTTTTTGTTTTTCAAGGAATTTGTTTTGTGAATAGTACAGAATTGAAGGCATCAGCTCTTCACCGGCGTAGCTCCTCGTAGCATTTCCGTTGCAGCCCTAAGCTTTAAACTTTCACTCATTTAACGTAGCCCATTATCAGCTATTGATATTCATAATTTATATTCATGTTAATAGATCTCGACAACAATTCCAACAAATATGCATAAACAGAGTATCAAATAGTGCGATGTGTCCAGAAAAATGATGTTATTTTGTTTTTCTTTTGATGAAAGAATATCAAATAGATCTTGAAAATTTTCAGGTATTTCAGGTATTCCATCGAATGCTTCCTTTTAACTTTTTCGAGTCAATCTTTAACTTTAACTATTCCTCAACTATTGCTAACATCTAACTTAATCTAACTTAATAGAATGCTTACCAGGATAGATAGATTTTTTTTACAAAGTATACATAACCAGTAACAGCGTTAGCAGCCTATCAGCTCAATAGTCTGCAGTCTATTTGTGGGAATCCTGTATTTTATTAAACAAGCTGCAATTCCTGTTAAAGAAAGGCTGTTCCTGTTTATATCAATAATTAAACGCCTATTCCAATCGTTAGAATAAAAATTTCTATTGCAAGCTCGATGGCGACATCGAACTATCATTGAATAAGCGTCTTGATTGCTTCCTCTCAGAATAGTATGATCAACTTTTGAAATTTGTGGGAGAACAACCTTCTGTTTTTTATTATGCATCCTCAAACAACGTGTTCTCTTAGGATTACTGATAGAGGTCTTTGAGCCTAAACTTGCCTGGGAAATTCCTACAGGACTAGAACCCTTTGGCAGTTCCGATGTCCTGCTAGCGATTTCTTTAAATATTGCTATATGCCGGGATGATTATACCTGCTTGTTTGGCAGTAAGGGCCGGATCAATGCAAAGACAAACTAGGCCATGGCCAAGGGCCCCCATAGTTTTGAGGCCTAGTGCTAAACAAAAAAATAAAAGTGCTGCCCATAATGACAGAATCACTGCAATTGAGAAGGGGCACAAGGCTGGAACCTTTGTACTGCGCAATCAATGGATATGTGCAATGTGCGAAAAATTCAATTGTTTCAAGCACCTTACTTTGTCTTGTGCTCAACATATTTTTTCGCTTGTGTTAACAAAATAATCCAAAAGGCAAAAGAATTGAAAGGTTATTCCTTCCACTGTTGAGCGGTTTGCCTTTGCGGTTAGCAAACCTTAGCAACAACAACAGCAATGATAACAGTAACAGTAGAACAGCAACAACAAAACAACAACAAGAACAACAACAGCACCAAATTGAAAATCAGCTGCGCCAACATTTGCTATTTTAGGTGCGCAAATTTCAGCAAAAAAGTATTCTATGTCCAGAAAAAAGTTTTTTACCTGGAAGCGATATAAGTATTGAAATAGACAAAATACAGAAATAGATGGTGCACAAAACAACCTTAACCAAACGTTTTTGCTTACCTTACTGAAGCATTGGAATCTTCTATTCTAATTAGTATGTACATTATTTATCTAAAACCATCTACATATAGAAAGAGGCATTCTTTATATAAAAAGAGGACAGTTTTGTTGTGAATTTCTTGTAAAGTATGATGAATTTTAAACCAGGGTTAATTACATATGTGCATTTTGGCCCACAGAATGTTTTTGGGTCCCACAAAACCTTTATCCGGGCCTGTTGGCAGTTCATCTAAAAGACTACTGTGCTGGTCCGGCAATTTTAGTTTGAAGACCAAAATCCTTCAGCATTTCCAACGTCCTGGTCCGGAAAATAGCGCTATCAAAGAAATTGATAGATGGTAGGCAGTTTACCTTAAGGGCTAGAATCTTCAGGTGGATCCAACGTTCTGGTCTGGTCTTCACGTGGAGCCAAAGTATTTCTTGAAAAATTGTCATCAGGATAATTGATAGATGCTGGTCCGGCAATTTTATTTTGAACCCCAGAGTCCTTCAGAGGTCCCAATGTCCAGGTCCGGCATTTCTTTGAAATAGCTCTATTCATAGCAGGTATTTTAGCTACTGAGTCATTAACAGACTCTCATTTTGCCTTTGTTTGTATAGCTCTAGCCTCAGAACTGAATAATTAATGATTAGGCTTGGCATATGAATACCATGCCATGAGATAAGTGATATCTTACCATCACTCTGCTTCACGTTGTTATCAAGAAGTCAAGCGAAAAATCTCTTAAACTTGACATAAGCCCTTGACACCGCTATAGTTTCTTTAGCTCAATCAAACTATTTGGTTATTATTAACATGATACCTTAATAGCATGCTAAATTGACGGACGAAATCGTACAACAGTTATTTTGCCATCCAGCAACCTGCTTTGCGGTGTACAAGTTTGATGGCTTTTTCAATAGTACCAGTTGCATCTACAAGCGGTATGACATGTGTGTTTCCGTTTGTCGAGTCATCGAAATCCCAATGCTTTGTAGGAGGATGTTGCTACGAGTTAATGGATCACTGACACGAACGCCTCGCAAGCAGGTGCAGGAAAGATAGCGAATCCTTAGCGATTAGAACGTCTTACTGGACTTAACTATTGCCTCAGAATTGATCGTCTTTATTGGTGTGTTGATCTGTGCTGAACGAAAACAAACTCCAAACTATTCTATCTTGCCATTCCTTTTGCAGTTGGAGAGTTGCCGATGCAATGCACACAGGTCAAAATCATTGGAGAAGAAAAATTTTCAACCAGCTTCCGCATTTGAATTTCTAAGGATAGATTTAGCTGTCTCATCAACATTTTCGCATATTCAGATCAGATCGTCATTGGAAGGCCTGAGCAAGCAACTGCTTCCAAGGCCCCCAACCTGCAACCATTCTTGATACGTTCGGTATCATGAATGATCTTTAGATTCTTCACGAAAGGCTTCACTCGCAGGTAGGTTTGTTACACATCAACTTACATCTTGTGTTAATGATTTATCTTCACTGAAAATTGTTTTCTTAAAGAAATAACTCTTGTTATGAAAGTGCATTCTACGTTGTTGTGTTGGTTATGTTGCACAGCCTGTAACTGTCAGTGAATATCCATTATTTATTGCAATGCTGAGTCGTGTTTCCTTGAATTTGTTGTTTAAAACATTTATCAACCTTTGGCGATTTTCATGGAAAAGTTAGGTAAAGCTGAGAGAAAGACTACAGCCTTGACATGTCTGCAGGATTTAATAACTGGATGATTCTACCGTTTCGTTATCAAATATTGTTTCCAAAAAATGTAATTCGGCAATATAATTTGAAAATGGTTTCCAAATATCTAGTTTAACCTCCCCTAAGCTTTCGTTTTCGATATCTGCAATTCATTTTGCGTTTAATAGAAGCTTTCACGTCTTCTCTTAAGTTACAACCCTCTACTACAATCGTATTTCAGACTTTGTTACATACATTTTCGCTGACAACCACGTACAGAAATAAAATTGTTTTTTTTTAAATTATCTCTTCATAGTTTGGCAAGAGTGTGAGCGATCGCTAATATCATTGATGACGATAAAAGTAGTTTAGGGTGGAAAAGAAATTAGGGTCTTTCTGAATTATTTTTCTGTCATTAAACAGTTTGAGAGGCTGTTTTTTAAAATAGCCGAAATTAAGGTTTGAGCGTGCAATAGTTTTGTGAACAGTATCTAAGGAACAACACGATCTAGGGTTCATGTTCTCACCATTATTAAAGCCTTGGTGACTGCGAATCACCAGAAAGGGTAAAGCGATTAACGTGTTTGGCAGAGCAGGTGGCTATTTCAATTCTTTATAGTCGCAAAACTATCTTGAAAACTATTGAACGGCTGTTTGATTTTGAGCATTGTTAGTCACGTTTTCGCTGATGCATCGTGACCAGTCCACAGATAGCTTATTCGAGACAAGGTTAATTTCAAAGAATTTTTTATCACTGCACGTATTCAAAACTTTTGAAGATTTGAGTTTGCCTTTTAAAATTTTTATGACCACACCTATCAAATTAACTGTATGTGAATCTTTAAAAATACACATCAAAGCCTTACAAGAAATTTCGACGAGGAAAAGTAGTCTAGGTTTAGACGTGTTTTCGAAAATAAAGACCTCAAAGGAGAAGATGAAGAGCGAAACAAACTAGACACCTTCTCGATACTGAACAAATTTTGCAAAAATTTCATAGATTATGGTAATTGGTACTGTTATGTTCTTGCTTTTAATACTGTAATGCTCTTTTTTAAATGTCTACTAGCAGTTGCTGCAATTTTACTTCTTCAATACCAAATCTCTTTTTTTCAATTTTATCACTGCACAAAATTTGAGTTTATCACTGCAAAATTACGATTTATCACCGGACAAATTGGCAATCACTGCACATAAACCCTGATTCGCGAATTCCTATTCTTTCTTTCGTTTCTCATATGTTGTATATTCTTTTCTGATATCTATGTCGTTTTATGCCATCAAGTATGACCAAATACAAGCTGTCTTGTTATGTTTTCAAAAGATCACCTTTATAGCAAAAGAAGATTTCCAAACAGTGAAGTGCAACCAAATACAGACTGTACAATATTCTTTTGAGGGGACAAAATCATATTTATGTATTTATGTTGTCTTCAACACAGCTATTCATATGCTAATTCAATTGCGGAGAAAGTGTTTTTGGTTATGACGAAATTTTTTACTTGGTTATGACGAATACATTCTCTTAATTGTAGTTGCTTGATGGCGAAAACGAATTCTGAAGCTCCCCTATAAGTTTAAACTACTCTTTTAACTTGCCGAAAGCTTCATTATCATCAATTTCTGTTTGCTTTCCATATAGATAAATACCAAGAAACCTATAGCTTTCTGTGCAGTTTACTCAATTTTTTTATCAAACTCTAAATGCAATTGCTTGTTCATATCTCAAGATTTCTTACTCAAGGCAAAATTTTTCTTTTATCTCTTTCTTGAAGTATAAAAAAGTTTGATTTTCTCAGAGTTTTCAGCTGCTAAACTTTAAGCCATCAGACAATCTGATATTCGGTATTGCATCTATCTATTCCAGGCATTGAGAAATATTAACAAAGAAGAAAGGATATCTTGGCATTGACCTTTCTGACATTATAAAAAAATATAATATTGAGGTAAAGAAGCTATGGAATGTTAGATTCATGTGACAAGGTAATTATCACATAAATTAGTCATTATTTCTAGAAACCACTTTGTGCTTTATACGCTTTCATAAAAATTTGCATCATTAATTCATAGATGTTATATCTATGTCAAGTGATATTTATCTTAAATGCTTTTTAATTCTACTTTTTGAAATATTTTATGTCTGATGTTTCATGAAGAACTATATTGTATCGCTTCGTATCAAAATATTTTACAAGAACAAGCATTATTAAGAAAAATAGCGGTATGATAGATTGAAAACAGCATATTTGCAGTATCTTGGTAGAAGCATCTATGTACTTAAAATTTAAGAGTTTTTGGCTGTGCTCTCCGTAGCTTTTGGTAGCTTCTTCTGAAACAATAAAACACACTTATAAGAGTCAATAAAGATGATCAAGATACTGGTTTTAATGTTGTGTAAAAGGGTTTCCTGCCAATATTGTTGAGAATACGGACTTTGCACTCTTTTTGCACCAAAGCATTTATAGGGTAGAACTTAAAGATCGAATTATCCCGAATAGGGATGCAACTCAGTAATAAAAGAGCTGCATTAACTTTACATTGTTGTTTATTTTTTAGTACAACCGGCATGTTCTTAATAACAGTAAAAAAGAAAACAAAATCTTTGATCTCAGCACTTTTCTGTACACAAAAGTAGCTCTTATGCATAATGACTAGAAACCTTAAAATACTGGATTAGTTTTTCTCTGCTCTACTTGTTGTCGAGATTCCTTAATTTTTTGGCAAAACCCTAGTTTTTGATGCATTGACGAATATACATTGGAAAATAGATACCATCGCCATTTATTTATTTTATCTTCAAAAATTGTTACATTTGACGACCAGACCGTTTGTTTCATGTTATTACAAATGGTAACCCTTTATGCTTTTGTGTGGACAAACGAATGAATATACGGAGTTTATTCTGAAAAACAGCATATAATCATGAAAATATATTCAAAAGATATCAAATTTGAAATAGTGTGCAAAAGAGAAATTTTATTCGCAGTGCCTTTTAGAAATATACAGTATTTATCTATAATCCTGTTTGCCATTATCGTTAGCACGTTAATACTTATATCTTTTTGCTACCTTTTCAGTGAGCTTCTACAATAGTAAAGTCATGGGTTCTTTACTGACACAACAGAATATCAGAACTTTGCTTTTGATTACGTGCACGGTTACGTATATGTTGGTTGGCGCGGCCGTGTTTGGTGCGTTAGAGTACGATCATGACCAGTTAGAAAGAAAGAAATACTTGCAAATTTACAGGCGGTTGCAGAGGGATTATAATATTTCAAGAGCAGACATGTCAGAGTTGGCAAAGTACCTTCACAAGAAAAAACATGTCGAGTATGCACTGGAGCCTTGGAGTTTCGCTGGCTCTGTGTATTTTACTGCCGTGACAATTACAACAATTGGTAAGTTTGCTGTCCTGTTATAGACTTTTTGCATTTTCCGAGTTTTGTAATTTACGAGTTTTTGCAATTTACGAGTTTTTGCAGTTTACGAGTTTTTGGAATTTACGAGTTTTTGGAATTTACGAGTTTTTGGAATTTACGAGTTTTTGGAATTTACGAGTTTTTGCAGTTTACGAGTTTTTGCAATTTACCTTACTCCATATTGCATTACCCCTTTATATAACTGGAGAGAAGATATTGGTCGTTCTGAAAGCGATCTGACACGGGAAGAAGATCGTGACAACGGATACGTTGACGTTTGGAGATTACTGTCTTTGTGACAGTGAATATCTTTGTGACAAAAAAGTTGCATAAATGCCAATATATTCAATTACTAAGAAATATTGCAAGCACATATCCTCAGTATACATCCTCGAAATTTGCTTCAAAGTACTATTTAGCTTTTCACTTATTGCTTTTGTTGCAATTTTATAATTTTTGTTTTCATATATTTGAAACTTACTTTTCGGAGAAGCCCTTGTCGTGGGGATGAATTTCGAGCTGGGTTTTTGGCATGTCTTTGGAAAACATTTTTTATCATGTATTATCAGCTGCCTTATCTATGTTCTATCGATGCCTGTGCATGCCAACAGCACCTTTCAACCCGCCGTGGCAACTACAATTTTCAAACTCAATTTGTGCGCAGCCAGTATCTTTTGTCGAGACTCGGTTGTTCATTTATTCATTTTGCTATAGACTGCTCGTGTTTTGTTTTAAAAGTTGATATGATCCTCAACTTTGGTAAAACCTCTCAAGAAGACTTGTTGCTAGCACATCTGTCATTACTGGACTCTCTTTCAAGATCATCCAGCAAACACATCTTTGCTTAAAGCCTATATCCAACAAGAAACCCCGTGCTAAATGCACCAACTCCTAACCAGAAAATATTTAGCCTTTTTCCTTCGTGACTCTTTGTCCCTTTTTCATACTCACTAGATTCGCAACAATCAACAAAACGCTGATTTTTTAAACACCATCTTCATGCTTTTCGGGCAGTACAGCTGCTAAATCTCATCGGCAAAGCTAAGAACATTCTGACTTTCAGGTCGACGCACGTGAAATGCTTGTGAATAGTTTTGCAACTCAAGAAATTTGACTGAATCTCTGAAACTGCTATTGATTTTATAGAGGCTAATTATTGGGCAGGTGCAGCACAAATGCTGGTTTTTATCGTCTTTTTTCTTTATGAGATCTGAAGTATGATATGCTAAAGCTACAGATGTAGCGAGCAACGTTGCGAAGATTGCGAGACACAAGAATCATTGGATTTCCTCTTCCTTCGCAAACAGACGTCTGAAACCTTAAAAAATAATTATGAGCAGCATTTTATTGATTTTATTGTCGCGTCGTATTTAATATGTGGGGTCAACCGAAAACAGTTCTACCGGAAATAACATTTTTGTATGAAGTTTTCGCATATAGTCGATGCATGGTCGCTGCCTAGCAATCCTTCGCCTGTCTGTGTCAACAAGGCGTCTTTCCTATTTATCAGTCCAGATGCTTTTTTTAGAACAACTAAAATTTCCACGTTTTGCACGTTTTGATGCAATCTGCAGAAGCAGAATCTGAATAATACCAAGCATAAAAAGCTGATGTTGAATTTAATGACGGATTTTTGTGCTTTGCAAATCAACATATTATACTGAAATATTGATGAGTGACTTTTGGCGGAAAAACAGCATGGATTTAAGTTAAATTAAAACATTTGCAAGCGTCCCTTGAGAAAAATATCACTCCAAATGCATAGAAATACGCAATCATATTCTACATTTCAATGTATGTAAATGTGTCTTTGAAAAAGCTCCCTCGGAATCACTCTGTTTTTGGAATCATCTGAAGAAAAATTCAAATCCAGAATCCTAGGAAAGTTTAGAGTCAGAACCTTAACGAAATCAAAGTATTTGCTTTGCAAACAGCAGTCACTCCGATCATATTTAAAGAATGCAGCAATTCTGACAGATACTTATATGTCTTAGATGTTTGTTAGAAGATTATTGATAGTATCGTCTGTGTGGAAGATCACAAGTCAACTTCATTACATCTTCTATAGCTTTCACATGTTTTCAGCTAGAAAATGTGTATCTGACATACAGATTTGTTTACAGTTCAGGGAATTCGGTGTCTCCTTTATGATTTTTAATGGAATAAGGGCAGCCTTTCAGCTTGTTCAATGTGATCATGAAAGGATTTTTGCTAGGCGAGGTCATCTTTTGTTTCATGTTGCATCTTTTCATTTTACTTTTATTATCATTCAATGGAGCGAAATCCTAAGAGTTGATGTGCAGATGATTTTAGTATTTTGCTTGGGAACGAAATCAGGTAGAGGACACCGACTTGTCAACAATGTGAAACTTCAATTGTTTCACATATCTTTCATTGAGCGTATAATTTTGAAGACACGGTCTCTTTTGACAAAAAGAAGATCACATTTTCTTTAAAACTGACTGGCAGTATACAATCTATAGAATTAAGATTTTGTACAAGATATTTTGATACTCATCATTTAAAAAGGGTTGATGGAAAGTAAAAACTTTGACTGAATTGCAACAGAGAAGCTTTTGAAAAAGGGCTTGATGACTACTGTTACAAATTGCCAAGATATGGCCAGCATTTTCCTTAACTTTAAGGGGAAAATATCGCATATGTTTCGATTGGAGATTGGGTAATAACCTTCCCCCCCAAAAAACTCCTTGCAGCTTCTGTAAAAATATCCTTAATTATTAGAGCTTTTATCTAAAAAACATACTTTTGAGTCTACAGTACAACTTCTTTAATCATTGTACTAAATTGAAGCACAGTTTTAAGGGCTTTTAGAAGTTATTTATTTTCCTATTAACTCAAAGTATATTTTAAGTTGCATAAGATTTACTCAGCCTCGCCTTTGCTTTAAAATGAATTCAAGATAATGCAAAGATGTTGGTTTACAATTTAAGTCCTCTTTATGATACTTTGCCTGTTCAAACCTTAAGTCTGGTTTAATAAATCTTCTTCTTTGTAAAGGCGACAGAATAAAACCGACAAAGGATTCATAGCTGGTGATTCATAGTTTAGATTTCACACAACTGCTTCTTTTCCATTCGATGTCTTCAGGTTAAATTTACATTCGAACTGTATTTAATTATTTCCGTTAATTAGATGCATCGCGTTCAAGTTTCTTTGCAGCCGACTCGTTTATGCTGCTAGAAATGATTTCTCAAATTAGATGGCATCACTTTTTAGGGACAGTCAGAGTGATGAGACCAATTACGAATTGTAGGGGTTTTTGTGTTTAGACAGATAACAAGTACGGCGATAAAAGGGACAACTTTTGTGTTTAATCCCAATTTGAAAAGGATGATTGCATCTAGATGCTATGTCTCAAAAACTCTTACAAGGCTGCACTTTTGGAGCTCTAATTGTTTTTTCTAATATCATTCATCAATGACTTTATTGTCGAAAACCTGAATCTTATGCAAATGACGTCACTGTTTACCGAAAATCCGATTTTGATTGGGACAAGGCCAATGCTAGAAAGGTTGCACCTTACTGATAAAGGGTTAAACCTTTTGTGGAATACTTTGCTTTGTGACATTTCTTGCTAATCCAATACAGCCCATCGATTTCATCAAAAGCACTGAAAAAATAGGAAGAATCATCAATGCTTTTTTTTCATATAAGCTAGGCGAGGCACAGCTGATAATTGTGATCTGTGTCAAATCTTTGGGAATTTGTCTTGAAGAAACTGATTGCTGTGAGAATTCATTTGACCTTCTCGTTGATAATTTCCGTAAGCCTTCCTCTAGGAGCGACTTAATCAATGCTCCAACATCTAATTCACTCAGCTGCGGATACAGTTCACCATAGCAAAGAAGGATTTTGCCTTGGTGGATCTTTGAATAATTCTGCAATCAGGGATTCAGATCTTCTGTGGATGGATACTTCTAGTCCCATTTTAGCCAAGACCATTTGCAACTTCACGTGAAGTGCAGGTCGTGCAAAATCTTCTAAACCATCACAGTGATCTATCATGGGTAGGAACTGCGATTCATTTGCTTCGATTCCAAAATCTGAATTATTCTGACAACTGAATTATACTTACAATGAGAGAATTATCATAAAATTCCCATTCTCTGATTATTAAAGAAAAGGCTGTGATTGCAATTATCCTTTTCTCGCAGTAAGGCAAAACGCAATGATTTGCTGTTTTGAAGCATGTCGAATGAAAGCAGGCCAAACCGTCTTTAAAGTTTACTAGGTTAACAAAAAACGATGCTCGCACCAAGTTATAACGCAATGAAAAGAATCTTTGTAGAGCAATAATGCCAAAAAGTTGTATTATTAAAAACATTGACGATAACAGCAAAGACAATGGTAACTGCAGCAACAAAAGTGACAAAAACGACCAAACGTCCAAAGCGATCAAAACGACAAAAACGACCTAAGCGACAAAAACGACAAAAACGACAAAAACGACAAAAACGACCAAAGCGACAAAAACGACAAAAACGAACATAGAGATGATGAAGATGATATCAACAATGATGTGATACAACCACCATAGTTCGTTCACCTAAATCAAGACTCGGAATAAAATAACCCATAAAAAGCCATTTGATTGTTCAAACACGCTGGTTGTCGTATTCTACTGGTCTTGTGAACAAATTCGAAATTTCAATTTTTAATAAGGCAGTTAACGATGAAAGGATGTTTTTCCATACTTTATATATTCTTTTGCGGAAGTGACGCGTTCAAAGAGCGCGAAATGTGTTTTCGCTTTAAGTCTTATCGATATACAATAGAAATCGGACAGGTGTCACTGATTATTGCACAAATCATCATCATCTTCGCTGATAGCACAAATAGAAGATCAAACAGCTGGTATACTCCAATCTGCGGACCGTGGAATTTAGATTTGTGAATTATGCTTGGTTTGCAGTTACTCTGGCCTGCAGATTTTAAGAGCCTTTCTCTCGTCTCTCTTTCTATACTCCTCTGCACCTCTCAAGCAAAAACGCTCCTTCTCCGAAACAACTTTGCGATGCTCACGAACCCAGGGTAGAGTGCAGGTAGATTTCAATCAGGGTTGCCAGATTGGACTTTTTCAGGCCAAATTTTCCAATTTTGGCCTTTTCCAGAGTTAATTTGCCTTGAAAATTTGTTTTTGGCCTACTACTTAAGGTTGGCCTTTTTGGCCTTTTTAAACATTGTGAGTTTATTTCTTAAACATCAACACCGTAAGTAACAAACAAATTATGAATCGAAAGAGGAATACTACACATTTTAAACTCAAATGTCAAATATCATTAGCTAACCTAACCATTAGCAAAGAAATTTGTTTGAAGGAGGAAGTTTCTCAGTTTCTTGCTCGAGTTTAGAAATTATCAAAAAGGCTCATGTGTGGAAATATATATTGCGCTTTGTGCAGTGTATTTTTCGGGATTTTTTTTATTTGGCCTATTTATCTGCCCTTTGGCCTAAGTTTATCACCCGTCTGGCAACCTGTTCAATGAAGTTTTGTTGGAATGCAAGTAATTTAACAGATATGGTTATGCCCTCCTCATCAGATTTGCAAGAGCCACACGTGTTGACTGAAAATACAGCGATAGCTGTTGATAATGACATCAAATTAAACTCAGCTGAGACTTTCTGTTAGAGTACCATGAAGGAAAAGTAGCTTTAAAGCATAAACACCCAGTTGGAACCACAAATGGGTATATATTTTTCATCGTGTTCTTTTGGACCCTTGTTCTGACGTTTTATGCTCTGAGGAGTGTCAGACGAAAAAACTTCTAGCCAATATGTTATAAAATGTTTGCTTTTTTCAAAGCCATCTTCAAGTTCTGTACCGTCAGAAAACTGTTCAAAAGTAGCTTTCTGTCACCTAATTGCTCTAAGTGTATTTTTCTGGATGCTTATGCCACGACTGTAACTATCAATCATATGGTGTCCGTGTATTGATCGACTAGAAACTTCACGATTATCATCTTGTTTCTATTTCTGTCTTTAGCCAACTTCAGACCAAGTGGTTTTTTCGTAAATGATACAAAGAACGCTAATCTTTTTATCGTAGACTATCAAAAAGAGCATTAATCGGTAGTCCTTGTAGCAAAGATGACGTTTGAAGGAAAACCCATGTTAAAAGCTGTTGTTGATCATTGGACATAGAAACATCTGTCTCCTATTATTCCTATCCACTGGGTGTGCTTCGAAGCTAAAAGGAAATAATGACTTACATTCTATTCTTCTCACCACGTGTCAGGTCAATTCTTAAAAACAGATTATTCTCCTTCACAGGTTATGGACACAGTGTGCCTCGCACTATCCACGGAAAGCTGTTTTGTATCTGCTATGCAATTATCGGGGTTCCATTGAATCTGACTATGTTCCAAGCAATTGGTGAAAGAATGGGTGTTCTTCTTTCCTACTCAATAAAGAAGCTCAAAGCTTGTTTAGGTATGAAGAATACAGAGGTTTCTTTAGTGCAGCTGGTTGCTGTTGGACTTGTTCTATGGATCGTTGCTCTCTGTGCAGGAGCTGCTTTGTTCGCTCGCTATGAAGCCTGGGACTTCTTTACAAGTTTGTACTACTTTTTTGTTACGTTAACAACAATTGGGTTTGGGGACCTTGTGGCTCTACAGGAAGTCAATCATGAAAGAACGAGAGATAAGAAAACAATGTATATAGCACTAACAATGTGCATGATATATGTAGGCCTAACAATCGCCTCTTCAGTGATCAATTTACTAGTGTTAAGACTTATGGAGTTGCAACAGCCTAAGAAAAAGAGGCACAAGTTGTCTGTGCAGCCAGGACCGAGGTGTAATCACTGCCAGAATGGAAAACTTCTCAAAGTCGATACAAATGAAGATTCTGGTATCGAAGCAAATCAAAGTGTGATGATTCTAAAGAATTTCGAGGACGAGTTGTCCTTCACGTCATACAGACAGCTTCATCAGAAAAGAAAATCAATTTAATTTACGGTGTCAAGAAGAGTTCAATGGTGCAAGAAACTGCCGCAAAGAGGTCCTGTCCCCTCCCGTTAAAAATTGTCCCCTTTGACCCGATAAGATGTGGATTTCTGTTGAGTTTAGTGCTGCTGAAGATAAAACGGCATTAGATTTATTGCCATTTTCTTGCATGGAGACGGGATAGTTGATAATCTTAAGGAAAGAGCCAATGTGCATAAATGATTGAAATATCTATGTATAATTGGAAGGTAGAAGATCTGACATAAGAATTTAGAACCCTGACGTAACATAAATCATAAGATCTCAAATTTGCTTAGATGAAACTAAAATGGCACATGTTTTCAATGGTAAATGGTAATATATGGTGTTTGTGGTAATGTCAGTGGTCTTTTACTAGTAGCAATGAGTTTCCACTTCATCCAACCCTAGACCCCCTCAACCATCTTCATGAAAACCAAGAAACCTAACATCACATTATACAATGTTCTTTCATAATCATTTAATAAATATTAAGACTGAAGTAAAGAACAGCATACAGGCATAAGGTATCAATTTCTTCGGACAAAGTAAATAAAATGTGCCTCTTTTGGATGTAGAATCAAGATAAATGATTGTTTCTATGGTTTCTGTTTCCAACGCTTTTATACATTTGTAAGTAAAGCTACAAGGAACATTTTGCAATCAGATCCAGAGAGCAGCAAAATCTTCAATCTGGCAATGTTTAAAAGACGATGCATTATTTATGCAGCTTCATGGCAGGTCGCTTCGTTTAGATGAAGTTGACGGTCAGCAATTAAAAAAATATATTATTTGTTAGTTTGCTATTTGATATGCTGAGTATCCTCTTGAATATGAATCGAGATACGCTATTAATATCTGTCTGGTACGGAGATAAATTTTTTGCAAGCTCTGCATGAAATCAGCATTCTATCAGCATTCTTATCATATCATTAAATGTTTTGTGTAGAATTATGCCCATCAGAAGATCTGCCCGAAATGCTAGTTGCTATAAACAATAAGTAGGGTAGGCTTTATGTTGAAAAACATAGCTGATTCTTTAATGCAAGTCTTTCTTTACTCGAACTTTTATGAATTTAGTCAATTTGGATGATATCCAAAACTAAACTTCCAAAAAATTCACCACAACAGCATGTTTACAGTTCCCTCACAGAGGCGTCGCCAAAGAGGAGGTACGGGGAGGGGGGGAGTGTGCAGTACCCCCTGCCCCCACAAATTTGTCCGTCGGCACATTAAGGATTTTTACCGGGCAGAAAATGGAATATTTGCACTCACTCTGCAACCTTTTTGCAATAATTGTGACATATTAACATTTCTGTGTAGTTGAACTTTCAGAGTATGGCACTGGAGTATAAACTTTGAAAGAAAAACGAATAAAAGTAGCATGCAAGAGTATTTATCTTTTGACCACACCCTTAAAGAGTGAGATACGCCCTTTTTGTCTGCAAAAATCGCCTCTTCATCCCTCCAAACAATTTTTGGCTTCGCCTCTGTTCCCTTATTATGCCTTTTTGACTCCTGAAGTGTCAAAGGAAACATTCCTTAAAATATTTGTCTGAAGCTTCAATTATACCTGAAAGATCTTGTTTTAAAGAATACTTTCATAGGATCTGAAAATAGTTTGTATCAGACAATGATAGCATTAAATTAATTCATATAAATATTTATTGGAGAATGGTGCTTCCATCTACGGAAAGAATTCGGTAGTTTAATAATATGTCACTAGAAAGCTTGGAACCTGTTTTAAATTTCATATAAAAGTCATACGACGTGAAATTTATAAGAAATAAATCAAAATTTTGTATAAATCTATATATGTATAGGAAATAATGGATAGATTAAGATGTGAATTCTTGTCCTTGCATTGAGTAACTTTGCTTTTGTCTTCATAACTCTTTGCCAAAGTTTTGCTAAACAGAAACGCACTTGAAATGGAATCTGTAGGAAATTTTTTGTTACAAATTTTCTGAAAATATTGCACCTTTTCAAAGGCTATATGACCCTACAAAAAGCCAGTGGAGAAACTACAGATGTTCAGGGGGCTGGAAGTGGGCTGGAAGGGGGCTGGAAGGGGGCTAAAAAGGGGCTGAAAGGGGGCTGAAAGGGGGGCTGAAAGGGGGGCTGAAAGGGGGGCTGAAAGGGGCTAAAGGGGCATATAATTTAAAAGCCAAATGATGCTGTTTCTATGGCATTTGAAAACTTTGGCCAGAAATGCCCTTAAATGCACCAAAACATTTATTTGATGACTCCGGTTTCTCAAAATGAAAACATTGCAGGAGCTGTGAATTCTTGCAACCACCATTATTAAGCTAGAGTCGTGACAAGAAACTCAAGTGCTGTTTAGTAAGTTTTTTATTCTCTAATCACTCAGGCAATAGAAGCAGTGATTTACGGGGAAAAATAAGTCCCCATAAGTCTCCTTAACCCCAATATGTCAGCCACGATCGTCCATGTGATTTTTGTAATCTAATAACAGCATTGCTGCATATAAAAACTTTTATTGTCTTCCTTTGTAAAATATACTTTTCAGAAGTTCTATGGAACATTCTTTTCTTCAAGGGTAATCATTTGCACCCCTGATCTTCGACAAGTCTTTGTTCTCATCTTTTTCCTCCCATCTAATGGAGTGGACCTTCCTGTTTACCGGCTGATGCGCCAACTCCTAAGAGATTATCTTCGAGGTTATAGCTTGCACAGCAAGACAGGGACATGAAAAATAGACAAGTGTTCGATATTGCCTCGTTTTTCAACAAATAATTTCTTTACTCAAAACATCTCTTTTGCAAGACTTCAGCCTCAACTTTTGCAATAAGCATCTACATACATTTTAATATATTTTCCCAGGCCTATTGCATAATTCAATCATTACTTAAAAGCCTTAGGTTAAGATATGCAAAAGATCACTGCTTTTAACTATTTTACAAGAAAAAATTTTTTTGGTGCTTTTCTCCGACATTTTGGCAATATTTCTCTCTATGAAAGCATCTTTACATAAGCTATTGCCTCACTTTCTAGCCAAAAGAATTGTGGACCGAGCTGTCAGCTGTCAGGTATTTTGCCTAGAAGTTTGTTCGTCTAGAATGAAAGTATCTCTTTGTAAAATGTGGCTGGTAGGCTTTGCAATAAACCGATATTTTTAAATCTCAGTCTTTTGTTTTTCCCAGCACACTATTGCAAAAACTGAATGTATTTAGTCCCAGGAGAAACAGTCGTTAAGAAGGTTACAATTGAGTTGCGTATGCAAGCGTGATAGTGATTCTGGCATGTGAAGTTGTGTTAGAATGAATAGTGTGTACTGAAATTTTAAGGTCACACCGTCGATAGCTTGTTTGCGGACAAGGCGTTTATGTACATGTTCAATATCGCTACGCAATGTCTTCAAGAACAAAATCGAGGATATCATCACAGTCCACCTCACGTTCCGCTCACGCTCTTCATCTGCCTCGTGTAGTTCGACTTCTTCAAAGACATAGCAAAGAGCAATACTACAAGCATTTTTCGCAAACCAAACCAAACCTTAACGATTTCAAACACCTAGAACCAGCCTTTCCGTGGACTTTCGTTCAACAGCGATATATTCCTTGGAAGACCATTCTTTGGGAGTGATGATACAACAACAAACGGCAGTTTCAGAAGGCGGCCAAGCCAACAGACATCGCTCTCGGATGCGGTAGGCCATTGGCAAAGAAACTACCCAAATGGAAATCCAGGCGCCTTTGGAAGGACACACAGCCACTTTGGCTCAAAACAAGTACGAGTTCTATTTTCACCTTGATAAGTTTTCTGAATATAAGGGAAATACATTCATTAATGAGGAAAATATTTCAGTAAAGGAAAGATTGAGGAAGTGCATTTCATTCTGGGGAACAATACATAAAAGTAGAAAAATTTTCAAACTGCTAAATTGACTAGTATTACTGCATGAGAGACTCTTACAAGTATGTGTAATTAGCAAGTAAATAAATGTTGTTATCTTCGGTTGGATGATATCAATTTATAGTCTAACAGTTTTGCTTAAAGTGGTGTTTACAGATGAAAAAAACCTTTTTCAAAAGATATAGCCTTCATCCTTTACTAAAATGTTTGCTAAGAAAAAAACTCACGTTTTGTTAGACGTAAGTTTTAACTTCTAGTCTTATATTTATTATTAACCTATTTATTATTTATTTAAATATAATTTATTATTATTATATTAACCTAAAATGCTTGCTCTAAGTTGAACAAGCAATTTTCAAGGGCATAGTCTTGATTTTTGGCAAAAATATTTTTGTCCTCAATTGCAAATTTCTCTAAGGTATTAGGCTTAAGTTTTTATGGGATGAATTTGCAACCAAACATGCAAAATTTTTCAAAGCTATTGTCTTACGTTTGAGCAAAAATGGTTACTCTAAGATGATTAAGTAATATTCAAAGGCATTGCTTTAGTTTTTGGCAAATATATTTTTGTCTTCAATTGCAAATTTTATTAAATTATTAGGCTTTATTTTTGATGGGAAAATTTGTCAACAAACAATGCGAAATTTGTCAAGGCTATTGTCTTACGTCTGATTAAAGATGATAACCCTGAGATGATCTCCAAGTTTTCAAAGGCATAGTCCTGATTTTTGCCAAAAATATTTTTGCCCTCTATTGCTAATTTTCTAAGGTATTAGGCTTACTTTGGATTAAAAAATTTTCAGCCCAAATTGCAAATTTTTTCAAAGCTATTGTCTTACGTTTGATCTAAGATGTTTAACCGGAGTTGATCTCGCAGATTTCAAGGGCATAATGATTTTTTTAACCAAACAATTTCTTTCACCAATTGCAGATCTTCCTTAAGCACCAAGCTTTATTTATGATGGGCAAAGTTTTCAGCCAAAAATGCAAACTTTTTCAAGGCTGTTGTTTTAATATTGGTCTAAGATGTTTACCCTGTGTTGATATCGCAGTTTTCGAGGGCAAAGTCCTAATTTTGGACTAAAATATTTTTGTCTTAGATTGAGATTATTTTTAAGATCTAAGAATTTATTCATGATAGAAAGAGTTTTTCCCAAAAATGCAATTTTCCAAAGTATTAGGCTTTGTTTTTGATTGGAAAATTTTCAACCAAAAATGCAACCATTTGTAAGGTATTAGGCTTGAATTTTGATGGGAAAAATTTTAAACAAAAATCCAAGTTGGCTTTGATTTTGACAAGAAAATCTTTCAGCCCAAAATGCGAATTTTTTAAGGTACTAGGCTTTGTTTTTGATGGGAAAATCTTTCAGCCCAAAATGCGAAAATTTTAAGGTATTAGGCTTCGTTTTTGATGGGAAAATCTTTCAGCCCAAAATGCGAAATTTTTAAGGTATTAGGCTTCGTTTTTGATGAGAAAAATTTTCAACCCAAAATGCGAATTTTTTAAAGTATTAGGCTTTGTTTTTGATGGGAAAATCTTTCAGCGAAAAATGCGAATTTCTTAAGGTATTAGGCTTTGTTTTTGATGGGAAAATCTTTCAGCCCAAAATGCGAATTTTGTAAGGTATAAGGCTTTGTTTTTGACGGGAAAACTTTTCAGCCAAAAAGGCGAAATTTTTAAGGTGTTAGGCTTTGTTTTTGATGAGAAAAATTTTCAACCAAAAATGCGAATTTCTTAAAGTATTAGGCTTTGTTTTTGATGGGAAAATCTTTCAGCCCAAAATGCGAATTTCTTAAGTTATTAGCCTTTGTTTTTGATGGGAAAATCTTTTAGCCCAAAATGCGAATTTTGTAAGGTATTAGGCTTTGTTTTTGATGGGAAAATCTTTCAGCCCTAAATGCAATTTTTTAAGGTATTAGGCTTTGATTTTGATGGGAAAATCTTTCAGCCCAAAATGCGAAATTTTTAAGGTATTAGGCTTCGTTTTTGATGGGAAAATCTTTCAGCTCAAAATGCGAATTTTTAAGGTATTAGGCTTTCTTTTTGATGGGAAAATCTTTTAGCACAAAATGCGAATTTCTTAAGGTATTAGGCTTTGTTTTTGATGGGAAAATCTTTCAGCCCAAAATGCGAAATTTTTAAGGTATTAGGCTTCGTTTTTGATGGGAAAATCTTTTAGCACAAAATGCGAACTTTTTAAGGTATTAGGCTTCATTTTTGATGGGAAAATTTTTTAGCCCAAAATGCGAATTTCGTAAGGTATTAGGCTTTGTTTTTGATGGGAAAATCTTTCAGCCCAAAATGCGAAATTTTTAAGGTATTAGGCTTCGTTTTTGATGGGAAAATCTTTCAGCCCAAAATGCGAATTTTTTAAAGTATTAGGCTTTGTTTTTGATGGGAAAATCTTTCAGCTCAAAATGCGAATTTTTAAGGTATTAAGCTTTGTTTTTGATGGGAAAATCTTTCAGCCCAAAATGCGAAATTTTTAAGGTATTAGGCTTCGTTTTTGATGAGAAAAATTTTCAACCAAAAATGCGAATTTCTTAAGGTATTAGGCTTTGTTTTTGATGGGAAAATTTTTCAGCCCAAAATGCGAATTTCTTAAGGTATTAGGCTTTGTTTTTGATGGGAAAATCTTTCAGCCCAAAATGCGAATTTTATAAGGTATTAGGCTTTGTTTTTGATGGGAAAATTTTTACCCAAAAATCAAAATTTTTAAGGAATCAGCTTCTGTTTTTAATTGAAAAAATTTCACCCAAAAATCCAAATTTTCTAAGGTATTAGGCTTTGTTTTTGATTGGAAAATTTTTACCCAAAAATCCAAATTTTCTAAGGTATTAGCCTTAGTTTTTGATGGAGAAAAAATTTACACAAAAATCCAAATTGTTTAAGGTATTAGGCTTTGTTTTTGATGGGAAAATATTTCAGCCCAAAATGCGAAATTTTTAAGGTGTTAGGCTTTGTTTTTGATGAAAAAAAATTTCAACCAAAAATGCGAATTTCTTAAGGTATTAGGCTTTGTTTTTGATGGGAAAATCTTTCAGCCCAAAATGCGAATTTCTTAAGGTATTTGGCTTTGTTTTTGATGGGAAAATCTTTCAGCCCAAAATGCGAATTTTGTAAGGTATTAGGCTTTGTTTTTGACGGGAAAACTTTTCAGCCAAAAAGGCAAATTTTTAAGGTATTAGGCTTTGTTTTTGATGGGAAAATCTTTCAGCTCAAAATGCGAATTTTTAAGGTATTAGGCTTTGTTTTTGATGGGAAAATCTTTCAGCCCAAAATGCGAAATTTTTAAGGTATTAGGCTTCGTTTTTGATGGGAAAATCTTTTAGCCCAAAATGCGAATTTCTTAAGGTATTAGGCTTTGTTTTTGATGGGAAAATCTTTCAGCTCAAAATGCGAATTTTGAAGGTATTAGGCTTTGTTTTTGATGGGAAAATCTTTCAGCCCAAAATGCGAATTTTTTAAGGTATTAGGCTTTGTTTTTGATGGGAAAATCTTTTAGCCCAAAATGCGAATTTTTTAAAGTATTAGGCTTTGTTTTTGATGGGAAAATCTTTCAGCCCAAAATGCGAAATTTTTAAGGTATTAGGCTTCGTTTTTGATGGGAAAATCTTTTAGCCCAAAATGCGAATTTCTTAAGGTATTAGGCTTTGTTTTTGATGGGAAAATCTTTCAGCTCAAAATGCGAATTTTGAAGGTATTAGGCTTTGTTTTTGATGGGAAAATCTTTCAGCCCAAAATGCGAATTTTTTAAGGTATTAGGCTTTGTTTTTGATGGGAAAATCTTTTAGCCCAAAATGCGAATTTTTTAAAGTATTAGGCTTTGTTTTTCATGGGAAAATCTTTCAGCCCAAATTGCGAATTTTTTAAGGTATTAGGCTTTGTTTTTGATGGGAAAATCTTTCAGCCCAAAATGCGAAATTTTTAAGGTATTAGGCTTCGTTTTTGATGGGAAAATCTTTCAGCTCAAAATGCAAATATCTTAAGGTATTAGGCTTTGTTTTTGATGGGAAAATCTTTCAGCCCAAAATGCAAATATCTTAAGGTATTAGGCTTTGTTTTTGATGGGAAAATCTTTCAGCTCAAAATGCAAATATCTTAAGGTATTAGGCTTTGTTTTTGACGGGAAAACTTTTCAGCCAAAAAGGCGAATTTTTAAGGTATTAGACTTTGTTTTTGATGGGAAAAATTGTACCCAAAAATCCAAATTTTTTAAGGTATTAGGCTTCGTTTTTGATGAGTATATTTCACCCAAAGATCCAAATTTTTGAAGGTGCTAGGCTTTGTTTTTGATGAGAAAAATTTTCAACCAAAATGCGAATTTCTTAAGGTATTAGGCTTTGTTTTTGATGAAAAAATCTTTCAGTCCAAAATGCGAATTTCTTAAGGTATTAGGCTTTGTTTTTATGGGAAAATCTTTCAGCCCAAAATGCAATTTTTTATAGTATTAGGCTTTGTTTTTGATGGGAAAATCTTTCAGCCCAGAATGCGAATTTTTTAAGGTATTAGGCTTTGTTTTTAATGGGAAAATCTTTCAGCCCAAAATGCAATTTTTTAAAATATTAGGCTTTGATTTTGACGGGAAAACTTTTCAGCCCAAAATGCGAAATTTTTAAGGTATTAGGCTTCGTTTTTGATGGGAAAATCTTTCAGCCCAAAATGCGAATTTCTTAAGGTATTTGGCTTTGTTTTTGATGGGAAAATCTTTCAGCCCAAAATGGGAATTTTGTAAGGTATTAGGCTTTGTTTTTGACGGGAAAACTTTTCAGCCAAAAAGGCGAATTTTTAAGGTATTAGACTTTGTTTTTGATGGGAAAAATTCTACCCAAAAATCCAAATTTTTTAGGGTATTAGGCTTCGTTTTTGATGAGAATATTTTACCCAAAAATTTAAATTTTTGAAGGTGCTAGGCTTTGTTTTTTTGGGAAAATCTTTCAGCCCAAAATGCACTTTTTTAAGGTATTAGGCTTTGTTTTTAAAGGGAAAATCTTTCAGCCCAAAATGCAATTTTTTAAGGTATTAGGCTTTGATTTTGACGTGAAAACTTTTCAGCCAAAAAGGCAAATTTTTAAGGTATTAGGCTTTGTTTTTGATGGGAAAATCTTTCAGCTCAAAATGCGAATTTTTAAGGTATTAGGCTTCGTTTTTGATGGGAAAATCTTTCAGCCCAAAATGCGAATTTTTTAAGGTATTAGGCTTTATTTTTGATGGGAAAATCTTTCAGCTCAAAATGCGAATTTTTAAGGTATTAGGCTTTGTTTTTGATGGGAAAATCTTTCAGCCCAAAATGCGAAATTTTTAAGGTATTAGGCTTTGTTTTTGATGGGAAAATCTTTCAGCCCAAAATGCGAATTTCTTAAGGTATTAGGCTTCGTTTTTGATGGGAAAATCTTTCAGCCCAAAATGCGAATTTCTTAAGGTATTTGGCTTTGTTTTTGATGGGAAAATCTTTCAGCTCAAAATGCGAATTTTGTAAGGTATTAGGCTTTGTTTTTGATGGGAAAACTTTTCAGCCCAAAATGCGAAATTTTTAAGGTATTAGGCTTTGTTTTTGATGGGAAAATCTTTCAGCCCAAAATGCGAATTTCCTAAGGTATTAGGCTTTGTTTTTGATGGGAAAATCTTTCAGCCCAAAATGCGAATTTCTTAAGGTATTTGGCTTTGTTTTTGATGGGAAAATCTTTCAGCTCAAAATGCGAATTTTGTAAGGTATTAGGCTTTGTTTTTGATGGGAAAACTTTTCAGCCCAAAATGCGAAATTTTTAAGGTATTAGGCTTTGTTTTTGATGGGAAAAATTCTACCCAAAAATCCAAATTTTTTAGGGTATTAGGCTTCGTTTTTGATGAGAATATTTTACCCAAAAATTTAAATTTTTGAAGGTGCTAGGCTTTGTTTTTTTGGGAAAATCTTTCAGCCCAAAATGCACTTTTTTAAGGTATTAGGCTTTGTTTTTAAAGGGAAAATCTTTCAGCCCAAAATGCAATTTTTTAAGGTATTAGGCTTTGATTTTGACGTGAAAACTTTTCAGCCAAAAAGGCAAATTTTTAAGGTATTAGGCTTTGTTTTTGATGGGAAAATCTTTCAGCTCAAAATGCGAATTTTTAAGGTATTAGGCTTTGTTTTTGATGGGAAAATCTTTCAGCCCAAAATGCGAACTTTTTAAGGTATTAGGCTTCATTTTTGATGGGAAAATCTTTTAGCCCAAAATGCGAAATTTTTAAGGTATTAGGCTTTGTTTTTGATGGGAAAATCTTTCAGCCCAAAATGCGAAATTTTTAAGGTATTAGGCTTTGTTTTTGATGAGAAAATCTTTCAGCCCAAAATGCGAAATTTTTAAGGTATTAGGCTTTGTTTTTGATGAGAAAAATTTTCAACCAAAAATGCGAATTTCTTAAGGTATTAGGCTTTGTTTTGGATGGGAAAATTTTTCAGCCCAAAATGCGAATTTCTTAAGGTATTAGGCTTTGTTTTTGATGGGAAAATCTTTCAGCCCAAAATGTGAATTTCTTAAGGTATTAGGCTTTGTTTATGATGGGAAAATCTTTCAGCCCAAACTGCGAATTTTGTAAGGTATTAGGCTTTGATTTTGACGGGAAAATTTTTCAGCCAAAAAGGCGAATTTTTTTAAGGTATTAGGCTTTGTTTCTGATGGGGAAATTTTTATCCAAAAATCCAAATTTCTTAATGTATTAGACTTTGTTTTTGATGGGAAAAATTCTACCCAAAAATCCAAATTTTTTAGGGTATAAGGCTTCGTTTTTGATGAGAATATTTTACCCAAAAATCCAAATTTTTGAAGGTGTTAGGCTTTGTTTTTGATGAGAAAAATTTTCAACCAAAAATGCGAATTTCTTAAGGTATTAGGCTTTGTTTTTGATGGGAAAATCTTTCAGCGAAAAATGCGAATTTCTTAAGGTATTAGGCTTTGTTTTTGATGGGAAAATCTTTCAGCCCAAAATGCGAATTTTTTAAGGTATTAGGCTTTGTTTTTGATGGGAAAATCTTTCAGCCCAAAATGCGAAATTGAAGTCTTTAGTCTAGCAAAAAGTGGTGTCCACAAATCCCGGCAAAAATATTGACGTTTATCGCAATTTTTGTAGGTATGAGGCTAAATTTTTGGCGGGAAGAATTTGCAACCAAATGAATAATAGTTTATAGACGGTTGTCGTACTTTGGCTTCAATCTTTTCTCTACTTTGAAAAATATCTTTTTAAAGGCTTTATGCCAAACGTCGTTGAGATTGAAAGCTGTTGTCTCAGTTGGGAACAAAAAGACAAAATAAGACATCAACTATATAAAGATATTTTTAACAAATAAAGCACCAGAAATTAGGCTTATGTGCTACGAGCTGATTAACTAGGAAGAAGGCTTACTATCATCTATACATTTCTAGGAATTATCATGGTTTCTGGAAAGTACCTTTGTCTTCCAGTTTCCAGCAAGTATGCTTGATATATAAAGTCATTTCGCTTTGCAACCTGCATTGTTAAAAAACGACTGCTAACCCTTCCATGAGAAAGTTGCATGCTGAAATCCAGACAGCAATAAGCTTGCGTTTTGTGCGGATTTCCTGCGTCTGTTGAAAAGCAATCCAAGTTATAACTGATTGGCTGCTGCACTGAAAAGCAAGGAAATCCCACCATGCTTGCAAAAATTCAATGCGCCATCTTTAGAGATTCTCTACAGATTTCAGAGTCTTGGCAACAAGAGGCAGCAGCTCTCGGGTCTTTTTCCTCCAGTTTACAGGCATCTTGGCAACTTTACACCAATTTTCACCATGATGGGGTTCTGCAGTAACGCATCTTTCAAGAACACCGGTCTGGTCAGCCTAAAAACAAATTCAAGAAACAAATCAGCATAGCAACTTTATAATACGCTATTTAACTTTTACAGAAAGGCAGCAATCGTAAAAGCCACCCAGAATAGCCAACTTCACCTAATAACATTTAAAGTGTGGCTGGCTGTCGCTGTCACATTTAAATTTGCTGCAAAATAAGAATTTGCGGCTCGTAGCCACGCCCAATTCCGAAATGGAAACCTTCCATTATGATTATCACCAAACTAAGTCGAGTTACAATGCAACAATCAGACTAAATCAAAGGATAGAGGTCCAGCCCCCCAACCCCCCCCCCCACCTAAAAATGAATTTCTGCCTCGGCGCTGAATAGTCAAAGACTCTTGCCGACGAATTTTATCATTTTCCAGCAAATTTGCTTGTTTTGAGTGGTTTTGCCCCCCCCCACACTCCCCCCCCACACACTCACCCCCTGATACTGAATTTCCGCCTCTGCGCTAAATAGCCACTCCAAATTCAGAAAAATATATGATAATTCAGAAAAGATTATACGATAATTCTTTAAGAAGAAAAAGTGGAAACGAACCTCTGTTCCATACTGGACCTCGAATTTATAAAAATAGGCCCAAGAATCGCCGAAGTCTGGGTCAATTTTAACCGTCCTGTTTAGCCAGTCTCTTGTTTTATTGATTTTTCGCTCGCTCCAAAAAAGCCTATAATGGAATAAGCGATCGTTATTCATAACACAAACAGCGAAAAACATGACAGAAAGGAAGCAAACGTTATCAGCAACTTGCAAGAAAATAGCGCAAGTTGGAAAATTGGTAATTAAGCCATGAAGGTACAAATAAATTACGTTTTCATATAGAAAATAACAGCAACGGGAAAAAGTTGTGTTAAACATTCGTTAACAAATGAAATAGCTGACTAGGTAACGAAACAGAAACAACGCCCTGGTACTTTAAGGCATAAAATTCTGAAATGTAATTAGTTGTACAAAAGCTAAAGGCTTTGGCTCTTGACTTTATAGACTAACACTTGCAAACCACGACCATGAAATATAATTTTTTATCTTTATAATTACTTAAATGAAGCTCGATCTTGGGCAGCGATAACACGTGCTGCCATTATCACAGATTAGCGAAAAGCAAACATTGCCTTGGAGAGGTAAGCGTTTATCAAAACTTTATTTTCTATTTCAAAAGAATTTACAATTACCGATACCGGATTAAAACAGATATCAATGAATAATACAATAGCGAGGTTGTACGTGAGAGTTTTGAAAGGTCAATGTTGATATTGGCATTAGTTGCCTAAGTAACAATTATCAAACAATTGCAAAATATTGATAGGATTTCCTTGCAGCTGTTGAAAGATACAGCAACCAGTCGCATTTTAACTGCAACGAATACATAAAACTAAGAGTAGCAAAGCAATACGGTGTATTTCTACCATTCACAAACGAATCCGATTATATTTTTCTTAAGAAATGTTCTCCAACATAATAAACAGGCACTAAGCCGGCCACTGTTGAAACACTCATGAAATTAAGTAAAGGAAAATAAACATACTAAATGATTATGCCGAAATACTTAAAAGGTTTAGAAACAAGCAAAACCTTCTTTGAAATGCAAAATAAAGAAGTGCTCAATAAGACAGAGTAATGAGACAGGGAAAGTAAAAAAATAGTAGATCTATGTCTGCTTGATTCAAACCTCAACCCGTAATAAAATGCGGAACAACTTTTATTGCATATTTATTGCCTAAAAGAGTCAATGCTTTAAAAACTTGCCAATAAATTAAAGGAACACAAAGATGCATCAAATAGTGAGGATGAAAATACAACTAAAAATTTGAAAAGGCTGAGAAAAAGCTAGAAAGGAAACTTTTGAAGATAAATAATGCAAGCAGGTAGACAGAAAGCTAAATACACAACAGAGCAAGCATTCCAGGCAAAAAGGTAACACAGCTACATACTGCAAGTATCTAGAAAGAGGTGTGTGAGAAAAGGAAGATCTGCTGATAAATTAGAAAAAATCCAAACAGAATTGAATGGTAGGAGAGAAGTGACCAGATTATGTTCGACCGGAAACTATGATAACATCCGTGATAAAAATGAGAAGAAATAGAGAAAGGAGGAGAAGAAGAAATGGAAGAAAAGGAAGTAGAAAAGGAAGAAGAACAAGGGAAGAAGAGGGGAAATAAAGAAGCAGAAATGCAGATGAAAAAGAAGAGTAAGGTAAAGAGAAAAAGAAAAAAAGAAAGATAAAATCCAATCTGGAACAAACCCTCTTGATCTGTAAGGCCAAAATAAATTGTGAAACAGAAAGTTAATAAAATAAAGACAAGATGAAGGCTCTAAGGTTCTTTACTGGCATTCACAGTAACGACACAGTAGCCCCACCTGCTTCAGGACCAATGCCCTTAGTGAAAGCAAAAAATCCTTAGGCACAGTATGATCATTGCAAATATAACTTGACTTACTTTGACACCGCGAGCAAGACATTTGGATCATGTTCGCATTTCTTTAATGCATCGACGCTTTTCGTTTTACGTTGTGGCCTCGATTCCATGAAAATAGCCTCGGCCCAAAGGAGACCTGAATTCGGACAGTCTTGCATGGCTGCAACAAAAAAAAGTTAAATCAGCTTTGCATATAAGAGCATATATGATTTAGGTTAGGCGAGCGTCATAAGTGGTGAGCTGGCCCTGTTGTGCGGGCTGAATCTGTTTGCTAAAGACACGCTCACTTTAAGTAAATCGCCATACATAAATCGCTAAACAGGGCAAGCCGTGTGTGGTTGCTTATATGGAAATGTTGAATCCTCATTTACGTGAGAGTTTCAACGTGAACTTCGAATAGGCGGGCCAGTTTGCTTCTTATGTGAACGTTTTGGAAAAAAGACAATTTTTGATGATCAATTAGTGCGAAATTGGCTTTGAACCAACGCAGCCTTAGGTCTGGTCCTGTATGAGACTAATTTTCGTTCGGGTAGACACTTCATTACATGTACCATTTGGGACCAGAACTTGTTCGAGCTGGGGCTAGGTTGATCAGCTTTTGCTATTTACTATTTGCAATTCTTTAATAACAAAATTTTTTATATAAATGGTTGCAAAGGAAAAGAGTATCACATTTAAGATATATAAGACACGCGATATTACAAGTTAGACAGGCCATTTCTAAAATCAACAAACGTGCCAAAAAATTCTTTCATTACAGATGAGTAATATAAAACTGAAAGAATCGTTAGAAAGCAAAAGCCAGTTCACATTAACACCGGATAACTTTATGTGAAAGATAGCTTTTCTGTCTGTAAATAAATGCAAAATGCAAACAAAGAAATTTATGCCTTTAAATTTATATTTGGTTCAAAATCTAGGCATTCAGAATAGCAAATGGGTAATAACCTGCTAGATAAACCTATATGTTTTATAAAACCTTTAAACAACAAATGTTGACTTCATTACAACCAAAGTAACAGGGATTTGGTACAAAATGGTGAAGTTGACTTTTCCCTTTCGTTTTAAAGCTGTTTGATTGTTTGAATAGTAAATTTGCTGACTTTCACTGAACGCATTAGAGTTTCATATGCCTAGCGAACCTTTATCAAACTTAAAAGGAAAACACAACAATTTGATAAAATTTAAATATTAATGCTAGAATGATAACTATTAATGATCTTCAGACTCCAACATAGTTTGAAATCCAAAAGGGAAGTCCAACATAGTTTGAGCCCAAGAACGAGTGTAAAAGAATTCCGTTTTCCGAACCCTCTTGGCGCACAAAGGATTCCGCTTTTCGACGCACTACAGGAACCTTGGTACATAAGATTATTTGTAGATAAAGATCTTTTGTTGGACACGGAAAAATTTAGCTAGAAACTTCATCATAACTGACTTTATATTAAGATAGCAAAAATTTGTGAAACTTTGTGTTCGAAGACAAAAGAAGTAAAAAAGCACCTTTAGCAATAAGTGATTTGGCAAACTCTTTATTACCACTACGGGACTCTATTCTAATAGCTTCAAGCCTAAAAATGAAAAGAGAAAAATTAAAAGTCAGAAGAATTTATGACTAAATGGTGAGAATTAGGACCAGTTTTGTACACATATCAGTATCAAGAACTTGTAAAAGCTCTTTCTGTATAAAAATGGCAAATAAACAAAACAGTACCATTAAAACAGTAATTTCCAATATCAGAAACATAATCAATTTGGACCATTGATATAGCAGATTTTCTCTTACTAAACAGGAAATGTTACGTGTTTTTATCTTACAGGTAAATAGAATGTTCAAAATCACGCCGGGTCAGTCTTAATGATATTACCAAAGCTCCGGATTCTGAGGATTCCTATGTCTTGCTTGTTCCAAAACAGAGCGCGCTTTGGTGATATGATCTAGAATAAGAAAAACATTCTTCGAGAACTGATTTCAGGGTATCTGTGGTTCATATTTTACGTTTGTAAAAAACTGGCAATGAAAAACACACAGATCCTACAAAGGGGAAAAACACTACGTGTTGGATTAGTATGTTTGTGATAAAAATGATTGGTGGTCTTGACATATGGTAACGATGATGATGCTGGTAATGAGGATACTGATTGGCAATGATCGTGTCATGATTGGTTATGATCAAGACAATGATTAGTGTTGATGATGTTGATGATGATGAGGGATGATGGTCCTTGACTGTAACCTGCATATTGTCGCTGCACAAGTTATGAACCTATATAAATACGATCTTATTAATGATTGGCGTTGATCGTGTTCATGATGCAGATGGGGCGATTGATCATAGCTAGAATGTAGATAGTACAAAGTACACTAGACGGTCGAACTACAAACAGCACGAACCATGTTCTTCTTCTAGTCTAGCTTGCAACAGCCAAAGTGCTGTAGACGTTGGGCATTTCTTTACCTATTACATGAGAAAACAAAACTTTCACCTTACGAACACAAAGACAAATTCTTAAAAGCATAAATATGGAAGATCATGTCAGGCGAGATATTTAGCAATCAATTTTTTGCTTAAAAGCAGGAAGACAAACAATTTTAAAACATCAACAGTAATTAGTGGGAGGAGCATCTTTTTCGAAAAAATATTCTAAATTTTATGAATCAACAAAAAGTTTAAAAATTCAGTCACTTTGTAATAAAAACAGCATTTTTTCGCTCTCGTTAATGTAAATCCGTGGCAGATAATTTTTACTTATACAAGCATTAAGAAGGCAGTAGCGACAAGCAAGCATCATCTAAAAATATCATTCACTTACGCCAGCTTTATAGGCCTCTTTAGCTCCTTCGTAGTTTCCTTGCTCTTCCTCAATCTGCCCTTTCATCATCCACAACTAGAATTCAATTCAGTACAATACTTTACAAATAAAGCACATTTTTTGTAAAGTTTTTCTGCTTTTTTCACCTTTGACCACTATTACTGGTATAAAAGTTTCTTGAAAAGTTGTTAAATCTACTGAGGAAAGTTCTTAAATCTTAGGTAGCTTAACTACGATCGGCTCTTTCCGATTAGGTCATCGTCAATTTTCGGTGTGACCCTTTAGGGTTAACATGACGAAGGGCAGCACTTGAATATGGCTATATTGCAGAAAACTTAAACGTGTAAAACTTTGAGAATTTAGATCCGCACTTTTCCAGTTGCAAATTATTCACAAAAACGATACAAAACCGCACCAGAAACAATAGAGGTTTAAATCCTTCTTTTCAATCTCGGCATTGTATGCAAATTTAGCATGAAATATTAAAAATGATAAGATTTGCTGATACACGGTTCGGATTCAAGACTAACACCAGTAAAAACATACTTTTGCAAAGTCCGCGTAGTTTTTGAGCGCTTCCTTCAGCATTTCTCTAGCCTTTAAAAAAATGAAAACATTCTCGTTACACATAGCTACAGACAAGAAAAATACATGGGCCAAGTGCATCGTTTTCTTGTTGGTGTATTCTATGAGGTGGGAAGGAGGGGGGAAGAGAGAAGGGGGGAAATGGGAAGGGGGAAAGGAGAAGGGAAAAGAGGGGGAGAGGAAGGGAGAAAAGAGAAGGGGGAAGAGGGGAAGCAGGAAGAAAGAAAAGTGGAAGAGGCAAGAGAAGGGAAAAGAGGGGAAGGGGGCAGGGTTGAAGTTGACACAATATCAATAAGATGGATGACCAAAACCAAACAAATATCAAGAGCACCATATACACTCCTGGATAAATTGTTGAACTCTGTTAAAACGCCGAAATTCATTATACCAAAGAACAAGGTATTCAAAACAGTTTGCAAAAGTTGTATTAATTTCCCACCCGTTCCGTTTCTGATCTTTGTAAAAAGCGATCGAATTTCGGAAAATAGCACAAAACAGATCTAATCAACCCGTCCAAGATAACTGTAGGAGCATTAATAGTTCAGCCTTCAATTAAAAATATCCTTTTTAAAAAAATACCTATTGCATGTTAAAGTAACACTATGACACACTGAGTTTCTTCAACATTTCAAATGTATCCTCAAAAACAGCCAGCAGTTTAAGAGAGTGTGGGGTTAAAAAGGGTTCCTTATCTAACCCTATTGAATGGCGAAGAGGGAGAGGGAGTCATCAAAATGTAAAGCTTACAGATGTAGACACATATAAAGACTATATTGCTGCTCTTAAGAAATATATCAGGTAATTTACCGACCAACTTATGATCTGGCCAGCCAATTGGTTTCCCTAGGTCAGACAAACCTTTGATTTTAAGGTTGAGATTTTACAAGGAAAAATCAATAGCGACAACGTTGCTGGACATAGCTTTGTTCTTTAGCCTTGAATTTGAGTGTCCAATGGACATGATCTTACTCCCCCAGTACCGTCGATACGAAATGTATATTTTTGGGCTGCCCATTGTATTGTTTCCGGTTCAGTACACTGCTATCAGTGGCGTCACAGCCTTATCGTACGCCCCTGCAATAATCCTGCGTAGGCAGAAAAAGCTATAAAAATTTTCTTATTTACAAAGCTCCTGCGTCCCCCCCCCCACACTGGAGTGCAGGGAATGCAGGGGATGTTGTGATGCCCGTGACTATTATAAAGGAAATATAGTGCAGTTTGACAACTATTGGGGGGCTCCAGTTTCCAAATTATCGAGCTTTTCTCTCTTCAGCTATCAGCTTCTTGTGAAATAATCAAAATATACATAAAAAGTTTCTGAAGTACCGTCAGATGAATCCGCATTTATCACCGTAAAGCAGTGAAAATTTAAAACTTCAGTCAAGCCAGTCGGTTAATGCAAAAGATTTAAACTAAACACGGTGAAATAGCGAGTAATAGTCTAGGATTTTAAAGCCAAAAACAGTATGTCGACCACATATCGCCTAAAGGATGTCTCAATTGACTTTTTGACATAGAATAGTCAGGATTTAGACCTCAGTTAAATATTTTCACTAATAAAGAACACACCAGAATGTAAATGAATTAAGCTGAGAACGGCTGTCGAGACAAAGTCGTGCCCGAAAAACTATATTTCCCAGATTCTTCGATCCAAAACCACTGGTCTGGATTTTATGCTTCAACGACCTGCAGAAAACATTTTGCGGAACTGTACAGGTGATCGTGCTAATGGTTCCACTATTTCCATTCCGTATTTTATATCGAATCATTCCAGTTTTTGATGATTCTCGAACATTACACTCTTCCTTTTATAAGAACAATTTTTTTAAAACAAGAACTTCAAAATTGGTTAAAAGTTAAGAACAATTAAGAGCAAGCTGAGGCTGCACTTCTATAAAATTCAATCTTGAACAATGTTTTATCTAAAAAACGAGGATTTTTAGCCATGTATGGATGATTTTTCGGTAAATATTCAAACTTGTCGGCAAATGAAGGTTGTCTCATTCACTTTGTTAGCAAATGAGGCCTGAACACCTCCCTAGAGCGAAAAAGCTAGCAATCACACTGATTACACCCTATTAATTTAAGAACAAATTAAGAACAATCCAGCCTCAGATTTTTGAAAAAATTAATAACAGTCAGCCTGAACTTAAATTTACTGGTTCTTATAAAAAACCGTGTAAGTAGATAAAGTCTTAACCAAGGAGGTGAACTTTACTGTGTTGGAAAAATGGAAAGTTTGAAAATCATGATTATAAAATCTAAATTTGCACGGATAAATAAAAACATTTAAAATCGTTATACAGCTTCTTGTGAGGAGAAACGCTTCTTTATCTGTTTGTGTCTGATAATTCGTGTAAATCGAAGCACAATCTAATCGATTTTGTTTGATTTACAAGTTTTTTACCACTACCGAACAATTTTTGATTTTCTATAGCTAGGAAAATGAATCTTTAGTCGATAGTGTATCAAGAAAGACAGCAAATTTTTCTTATGATGTCAAAAGAATCAGACATCCTCGAATCACATTTATTTTTCATAAGGGATCGGCTGTCAATAAATTTCAACATGGGCTTCTAAACACGCTAAGAAACAAATATTATCACAAAATAACTTACAGGTTAGCTGTTTCAAACCTGGACAAATATTGTTTAAAACTCCATCAGACCTTAAAAAATGCATGCTTTAAACATGACCATAGACCATTTCAAATCTTATCACAAACTGTTTTAAACCTAACACAATTTCAAGCTAGATCAAAGCATCCTTCAAACCTTACAACAAACTGTTTAAACTATTTAAATCATTTAAAACCTTACTAGAGAATGCCAAAGACCATATCAAACACTGTTTGTAGCGATATAAAAAATTTTTCAAGCATTTGTGCAAGTAAGCTATTCAGTTATTTTGTAGCTAAATATAGACAATTCGCAATTTTAGGGAGACCGAGAACAACTCACATTTGCAATTCTAACAAAGAAGAAAATTTCCCCATTTTTATGGTATGCCCAAGGTGAAGGATTAATCTTACATGGTTCGTGACCCCCCAGCTGAATTGACATTATGATGTCTGGTTGTCAAAAAGATTTCATTTTATATACTGTAATATAGGGTACTTTTTGGATGAATAAACTAAACTTTATGTATGATACGAGCATCGTCACATCATTGAGCCTCGCCAAACGCTGGGCAGAGTTGTACTTATGGGAGGTACAGCTCAAATATTACTATATAAAGTTGTTCCTCTACCCATGAATAAATCTAAACACGTCAAGTCGCAAGCCACTCGCATAGAGATAAAATTGATATCCAAGGTTACGGCAGTTTACGGCTTCCGTCTCAATTTTTCGACTTTCACTGTCTGTTCCTACCTTTCTGTACCAATAAAATATCTATAAAGAATCTGTTAACCTAGCATCTATTCTCAAAACTTTGGCATATGTCTGGGTGTCTATACCTAGGTAAATCGATATCAATTTGAAATCCACGGTATCCCAAATCGGTGGCCCCTGTTAACCCGACCACAGATGAACAGCCTAATGCAGGAAGAGTTTCTTTCTCGCAAGGGAAAGCCAGTTTTTCAGGTAAGCTAAATACAAATGCAAATGCTGTCGATTTTGAAACATGAAGTTAACTTACCTGAATTATATTTACAAACCATTTCACTCCTGTCAACTCGACCACAGATGCAATACCGACTTTGAGAAATATGAAGTTCTCGCAAGGGTAAGCCAGTTTTTTAGGCAAGCTAAATACAAATGTAAACAAGATATCGATTCTGGAACTTGAACATGAAATTACCTTACCTGAATTATATTGCCAACCACCCATTCCAACCGCACTGACTTCATGCAAACCTGAAGAAAATAACATCTGGCAATGTGGATAATGTTCTAATCTAAGAGCTGCAAACAAGTAGTAAAATATAACATCATTTTTACTGAGATGCAGTTGATGTGAAATACAAGAGAAACTACAAACCACACTAAAGGGCGTAAAAATGCGCTTGAAAATTCACTTTATTATAAAAAAATGCAAGAGTTATTAGTTATTGACATTTTCACGCTTAGAAGTAAAACTGATAAAGTTGATTTAACATTTTGGATTTGGCTCCTTGATAAAATTTGGAAGTGCATGTTATAAAAATGCAAGATACAACAGACACTTGAAGGCAGATCATCAACAAGAATGAATTAAAAAACATTTATATAATAAAACTGTGAATAACTTTTACACAGATAAGGTAAGGTTGGTGATAATCCGAAATTTTTTATACACTGATTACGATAATGTAAAACGTTTATTACTGTTTGCAAAATATATGGTTCTGCCTATCCAGACTACTTTTACTAGGAACAGTTTATAGCTTATAGATACAAATTGCATAAAAACCTCATACCCTTGCTGTTGGTGCACTTGTTCGGGCTTTCTGCAGCAATCGCCTAAATGTAAAATGAAAAAACTGTATTATCAAGATAGTAAAGGGAACAAAACCATCAGTATGTCAGTAATAAAATCTGCTACAACTTCTAAATAATGGGTCTTTGACAATAAACACTACAAGAAAATTCTATTTGTTCCAGACTTTCTTTTGACATCGATCAAATTTTTCATATTGATATACGGACTTAAGTTGCGTGATATTTGACCGTATCTGTGTATCGGGTAATTAAAGATGCGTTTTAATAGATATAACCTTAACAACAATTATCTAAAAAATTCACCCGTTTTTATCTATGTTTTAAAAAATTATTAGCTGGGTCAGATTCCTAATTTCAACTTTCTATCATAACACAACAACTATCTAAAGCGTATCTAGTTGAAGGGGTTTAAATCCCTAAAAATTGTCCAAAACTGAATCAATTAAATGAAATATCCTCTCAAAATACTTTAGTTAATTGTCTCACTGTTTTCATGTGGTGTGTTCCAACACGTGCTCACATGCAAACAGCTGTTTCGCAGCCCAGTATGACCCTAATAAACAGGGGCTGATCCTGGTAAGTAATCCTCTACTGTCACTGAACACTAAAAATGTGCACAGTCTTTGTAAATGTGACACAGGAGAAAATGATTACTCCGTTTTTTGACGCCCACAAGCTAGTGGTGTCCAAATACGATTGAGCAAGGCAAAGGAATTAAAACTTTTATGTTTCAAGATAAGGTTTTACCAGTAATGTCAGTATTTTATCTACCACACAATTTTATTAACCTATCCCCTTCAAATAAACTCCTCCCTTGAATTAGCTCCAATTTAGAAATCATTTCTAAAAAATTACCCTATGGGGGCTAATTCAAGGATTTATGGTAAAGAACCGTTTCAATCCCTAACAAGCTGTATCTTTGTGTTGCCTGTTCTGCCTATTAAGTAGTAGAATAAAACATTCTAGTACTTTGAAGATTCAGATTCATTTCAGTTTTGCGTTACATGTAGGGCATGAGGGCTAGAGAAATGGCTAGAAAATTCAGAATGAACAGGAAATATTTTGAAAGTTTACGATCTATCTTCTCGTTAACTTTAATATTGACCTTTGGCTGTTACTACACATGCATAAAGAAAAGCTATCGCGATCCCCACCTCGAAAAACGATTGAATTTTCTAGGATACGGGTCAATAATGAATGTTTACAAGAGCCAATTCTCACACGATCCCGATTCTCACAGGATAATAGCCCCAACACACTGATAAGTTTTACACGGCTAATCAGTCGTGGCCAACAATTATTTTCCAAACAAGACAAAAACGGCAAATTTTTGACAAAGGCGACGTCGACTTGAAGTCTGTTCCTCATTGTACCGGACGAATTTTCGCGGCCATGACACTTGCGCATGGCGGACCTTTTGTTACACTTAGCCAATCAAAGTTAGAGATTTCAAACAACAATAAGAAAGAAGACATAAAAGTTTGCAAAAGCAGCAAAATAAAAGACTGCCTTTTAGGCTGCTTTCTGTATCCATTACATAAATTACTAGAAATACAAGCCATCTGAAGCGCTTACAGCGTCCTGGCTATACAAGAGACATTTCCTATAAAAACAACTATATTTTGAAAACAGGCTTGTGAGGAGAGCCTGGCAAAAACACATGAGATGAAAGGACAATGTACCGACTTTATATTAAGGAAGGAACATTTCTTAATATGCTTTTTGCGGCGCTTTTAAGGTTAATCAGCAAAAACTATAGTAATGGAAAACGCTTGTTCAATTGCTGAGCACCTTGGAAAGGCAGCAGCGGGTTTTTCATCATCTTTGTAGTTATAAAGAAATGGAATTCGTAGACATAACATATGGCAAGACACTGTGAAGCAAGCAGCTGTAAGGATACCTTTGTTGCAGAAGGTCGCCTCGAAGTTGCGGGTTATGTCAAAAAGTTAAGCAGAAATTCATACCGCGGTGAGAGAAAAATGTTATAGGAAGAATAGTGCGTCCTATTGATACCTTGCTTTGACCAATAAGCGACTACTCATCTCTTACGTAGTTGAATTACCAATTTGAATTCATTACTGGAAGGTCAAAAGTAGCTACACTTTGCATACTGACTTTAAGACAACAAGTAGTTCTAACCTTAAAATAAAGCGTGATCGCAAGCAGAAGCTCGCTGAAGCGCTTGCAATTTCAATCTATCATTTTCGAAAAGCCATCAAATCATATTTACAGACAGTGCAATGTCTTTCATCTTTCTTTAGCAACAATGGCAGTTTAACGTCTACGAAACTCATTTTTTAATCCAGCAAAGAGTATTTCTCACGATCATATCAGGCGGTAATTGAAAAAGGGCATAATAAGAAAACTTCGTTGAAGGTGAGAAAAAATTTTCAGCGAAATCTTGGCATATCTGATTCGAGGATTGTTATAAATAAGATAAAATAGCAAATAATGCTTTTTCAAGGACATCAATATGTATGAGAAATAGAAAACCAAGAAAAAATAGAAAAGCTATTGTAACTTCAATCAAAGATGGAAACTTTTTAAAAAGCGAACTAATCTGTAGCATCGCCTTTCATACGATTAGAATAGCTGTATGGGAAGATTTGAAAGCAAGACGAGCGCATTAATAAGCCCGTCAGAAGGAAAAATGAGCAACGTAAAGGGGCAAAGCGTGAACCAACATGAAAGTTTCGTGAACCAACATCTCTAAAGTTTAAAAATAAAAGTAGAGTTATCAACAATGGAAAGAAAGAGAGAATGCAAATTATTGTCAATTTAACATGGTTTGGTTCGATATAATTTGGAAATCCGGGTTTCCCCACGAGTATTTAAATGATTTAGGATCTTAGTCTTATTGGATGAAGTATTTTCATATGTAGTGCAATGTGCTAGTAGTAGAAACAACTGTCTGTGGCATTTATATACTTCCAGTTTACAAAGAAACCAGATATTAACCTGGATCTGGCAGTCAGCCTTCCAAAGCAACTGAAAACTGCTTTAAAACAAGGATTGAAGATCCGAAATTCAAACTTGGCAGCAGAAAAACCAGCATTGAGATCTCAGCCTTTCGCTTCTACATGTATCAGTCTCATCTCATTTCATGCTTTGTAACTTTCTCAGAAATAAAATATTGCTAAACGGAGGAAATGATTGCTGCTTTGCATACATCACGAGGGCTAATTACGGGAAACAGTCGCAAAAATCAATGAAAGAACATCGTATAGATGCAGTTTTCTTTCTCTTTAACAGTTGACAGTCACTTAAAAACCGGCGCATTTGCCCGACAAAGCTTTACTTTAGCAGCTAAAGAAACCTGCAAAAATATCCGATATAATACCACACAGCCTTTTCTCAAAGTCAATTTGAACTTTGAAACATTTACAATGACTCACATCGTTATCAGTTAGTGTGCGAGATAGCCAGCTGTGATGAACTGGTATTCACAATTATACAAGAAAATTCACGACAGTAGCTGTAATCAAGAACGCTAAATCACCTGGCTCGTTCGTCCTCATTATTTTCACTTTCAAGTTTGACAGCAGCAAGCCAAATCTCCTCACTGTTAGAATTGGCCTGGAAAGCTAAAGCTAGAATTGAGCGTGCAGCTGGGATGTCTCCCTAAAATGCAAAAAATTGCGCAATTATTACAAACGAGCATATTCTACCTTTAAATCTCCAAAAAACTTCATAGTGATATATGGAATGTTGTTTTGCCCGCAATATTATAGCTTTAAACTTAGTCTAATCTATTTTGTCGAAAATCAGTATCATTGAGTACTAAGAGCTCTTTTAGTAGCTATATAGCGAAATTTAACTATGTTTCTATGAATGCCATCATGTCTGTTACATAGCAAGCAGCCTAAACATTATGAAAACAAAAGCAAACAAAAATTTTGCAAATTTCGGGCCTGGTATCTAGAATGCTTTTGTCGAGTAGTAGTTATGATAAATAAAGTTCACATTGGTGCCGATACACCACAGTTTTTACGATAATGCTTTTGAACATTGTTACTCAGTGTCTATGCTAATCATGTTAAACAGTGTTTACACTGGTGCTGATACACAGCGTTTATAATAATGCTGTTGAGCAGTGTTTGCATTGATGCTGTTACTCAAGTGTTTATGCTAATCATGTTAAACAGTGTTTACACTGGTGCTGATACACAGCGTTTACAATAATGCTGTTGAACAGAGTTTACATTGATGCTGTTACTCAGTGTTTATGCTAATCATGTTAAACAGTGTTTACACTGGTGCTGATACACAGCGTTTACAATAATGCTGTTGAGCAGTGTTTGCATTGGTGCTGTTACTCAGTGTTTATGCTAATCATGTTAAACAGTGTTTAAACTGGTGCGGATACACTGTGTTTATAGCAGTGTTATTAAACAGTGTTTAAACTGGTGCTGATACACTGTGTTTATTGCAGTGTTGTTAAATGGTTTTTAAATTGGTGCTAGTACTTAGCGTTCATTACAATGCCATTAAACATATTTTTCATTGGTGCTGGTCCATAGTGTTTCACTAATGCTGGTAAACAGTGTTTACACTGGTGCTGATATACAGTGCAATCAAACAGTTCTTCATTGGAGCTGAACCATATAGTAGTGCTCACTAACGTTCGGAAAGATGATTTCAGATTACGTGTGAATCTAGCCATACATGTCAAGCAAAAAATGTTTTTGCGAAATTCTCGAAAAATATTTTCACTGAAAGAGATTCATGGGAATAATCTTCAAAGTCTCTTTAATATTCGATGGTTTCTCAACCTTCACAATTCCTTCTAGACAAAATAACAAGAAAGGGACTGATAGAAGGCAATAGACAAAAGAGCATGAAAAACGGCCTTTCGTCAAAAAGATCGTCCTGCAGCGAAACCTGTTCACTTATCCTTCTTAAAATGCTACGATATCCACAAAGCACCTTGAAACTATCCATCATTTTGCAAAACGTTTAATTAAATATTTACAGAATCTTTGATAAAAAATTCATGGAGGACCAGTGCTCAATTGTTTGGAACTTACTTATAATTGCGGGCGTAAGAAATAATTAAAATAATTCTGCTATCATTCGTAGCACCCTGCCAGATTAAGTCAAGACCGAAGTCGCGAAATGACAAGCTTGGCTAAAAATGCTCCACTCATCAGAGAATTTCATTACATGCCATCCGCTTCAATATGCTGGAGACAAGAGGCGGCCAGAAATTAAGCGGAAAAAATTGATTATAAATGAATTAAAAGACAAAAATGAGCAGTTAGAGGTGCCTAAGGTGCTCTTGGGGGACTTTTTTCTCAACAAATTAAAAGCTTTGAATGAAGAATTTTGAAAATAAAAGAAAAACTTGGAAAGAAAGTTTGCTTGAGTTTTTGTTTGTGCCTATCAACAGCAGAATAAAAATGCAGTTTACGAAATTAATAATTGAATTGATCTTGAATATCATTTCTCAAGTTCTGAGCTTTTCTAGTATAGTTTCTGTAGTTTCAATATTTACAGATGCAAATATAAACATGGCAGTTGAACTAAAGAAAAACAATATGCTAACTGTGACATTGAAAACACTGATTCACGAATTGAAAAATAGTACCAGTAGAACCATTGGTCCCAGCATTGGACAACAAGTAAGCCTTAGTTGTTGGAAACATAAACGCAGTTAAATATAGATGAAAAAACGTTTACAAGCAAGCTCATAAAACACCAGTCCTCTTGTCTGCTGAAATGAGACCCCCAGCATCTCTACTGGCTAACAAAACGACCTGGTTTCACGGTTCATCAGAGAGCAGCCTTCTCTTTCTTATGATTCAGTACACACTAGGTTTGGTACAAACAGACTTAAAATCTATGAAAATTCTTGAAGAAGTGGAATGATTGAAGTCAGGGGGAGGACCAATATTGAGTTCAGAAATTCATCCCAAGTCACGTCCCAAAGGTATAACAAATTTCCCTCTCCTTCACCATCGAGTTTTAATTTTTGAAAATTTTCGAACCACCCCACCCATAAATTCGAAGAAAGTAAAGTTTAATTGGTATACACTTCTTAGTTATTCGTCTTCAAAATTCACCTAGCTCAAAACTTTTCTATGAAATATAAAACGACATGAAAATTTTGAAATTTCAACACTTGATAAAGCCTGAAACGCTGAATAAATTTCTCGATGAAAAGAGGTTTTGACAAATACGAAACTACGGTTCACATTATTCAGAAACCAGTTGGTATGAGCGTATAAAACGCAAGATATTCACTCTGAACACGTACTTGAAAAGTAGAGTAACAAATTTGTAGAAAAATTGCCATGCGTTTAATACATTACCAGGAAACACATTTCCTCCCAATTTTTCAGTCTCAGTTTAATCCAACCCTCGGATTACTAATTTTTAAAATAGTAACTGATCATCGAAAAACTTACCGCAAGCCATTTTGATTTGGCGCCCATCAACCACAGGACCTCTGCTTTTGGACAATGTTTAACAGCATTTTGAAGCAATGATTCAAGACTGTCTCTAAAAAACCAAAACGTTAAATGTTTCAACCACCAATAAATTTGCCAATCTTTAAGATAAAAATTGAGAATTCAAAAAACGACCTAATACAAAAGGCATCTTGGGACTTTTCTCACAGTCCAATGTGTTAAAAAATCCCCATTCATGTTTATTTGTGATGCTGAAAATTCAGACTGCAGGTGCGTTTTAGCAATTTGTTATTTTTTTCTCGTTACTACCTAGCATCCAATGGTAGTTTTCAGGACACTGAGAATCTGTGCTTATCGAGCAGTGTCCAGGTCCTTTCTCTTGATGTAACAACACCTCGTGATTCCTACGCCTGGATTTACAGAGAGCAGACGACTCTCTTCATTCTAAGTAAAAATTTCGTTATGGCAGGGAATCGAACCACCGACTATCGTCGCTCTGATCTGTATTTCGCCACCCCAATGCGATATCCTAACAGCGAGTTAAGTTAAATTACCCCTTTTTTCGAAATTGTATTGGATGAGGTTGAAAGCATCTTTTAGTGTGTTGTAGTGTAAAGGAGGGTTTTTACGATCGAAAGTTAAAAAGGAAATAAAATTTATCATCGTCATCGAGGAGATTTAAAAGAATGTGAAAGCCAAGTTTTAAAGAAACAAAACAATGCAATTTAGTTAAGTTGCTCAGCCGGCTTTAAAATTCCCCACCAAGTTGACATTTCAATAAAAATTAACAATATTCTCTTATTTAGGGCAACCTAAGGAATTCGTTGTGACAAAGCAAGACACCAAAATAAATCTGGGATAAGGATAGTTGAAAATATTCTTCCGGGTGAACAATCTCGTCTAAACGGAAGCCACGTTCTCAATATCCAGCAAAACGCCCCTGGAGTAAAACAGTAACCAAGGTGAAATTCAACTCATCTGTTCAAAACAATAAAACTGCCAAAAATAATGACCTGTTTCTTCATAAAATGCCAAAGCTAGAGCTTACCTTGTTCCGTGGTTCTTTTCAAAGTACGCTGCCCGCAACCAAATGCTCTTCTTGCTTGGGAAGACAGCCAGTGCATGTGCATAGATCGCCCTGGCACATTCGTAGGCACCATGGGCAGCACACTGGTGAATAAAAACAACTTTATATAGAAGACTCAAATTATAGTTCTGTATTATAGTTCTTGGCAAGAAGATTCAAATAAAATTACCACACTGGGATAAAAGACCATTTGTGATAGTGCTTGAGAAGCCTAAGATGGAATGGGATAGGCCATTGTATATCAATATTACTGTAAACAGTAATAATGGAGCTGTGAAAGTGGTTTGGTTACGGCAAGAATTAGAGGCATATAGCGACAAAAACAGTAATAATGGAAATGCAACATGAATTGACATCAACTATTGACATCACTGGTGTGAATTAAACCCGCCCTAATGCAACATCTATTAGTGATGCAAAGAGTTGGGCTAGGATCAATGTTTTATTAAAATGTGGATGAGACACAACAATAAAGGATACAGAATTCTCGAAAGTTTCTGACACAGTTCGGATTAAGCATAAAATAAAGTATATTTCTTGATAAACATTTTACGATTTCAAATTTATTTCTTACAGTTGTGCGTTTGTTTTTTCTTTTTATCACAATTTTTTTGACAAATAAATAAACTATTGTGATAAAAACAGCACTGTTTAGTTATTAAAATTTTTGGTGCTTTGCATCAACTTTAATCTTGGATATTTCTTTTTTAAACCTTTCTCTTATTTCCATTATTTGGTCAGCAAACGTTAAACTTCGAGTCTATTTGAAAAAACTGCTCACAGCATAGAACAATGGATGGCATAGAAAAAGCAACGGAGCCTTACACTTTCTGCATCTTCCATCCACGTGTGCTTGCGGTCTTCTTCTTCAACGCCTATGCCGATTACTGCTCGGCTGAAAATCGAAGTTTGATATTCATTTACTAAAAAAAAGTTCGCCATAAATCTATTTTCATTAACTACCATTCACCAGGATCCAACACACTTTTCTACCGTCTTTAATCGTTTATTACTAGTTAGCAGTTTTTTGGCGGTACAGAATTAGAAAATGGCTTTGAAAAAAGCAATCATTTTATAACATATTGGCTAAAAGCTTTTTCGTCTGACACTACTCAGAGCATAAAACGTCAGAATAAGGGTCCGAAAGAACATGATGAAATGTTATAAAATTTATATATTATAAAATGTTTGCTTTCTTCAAAGCCGTTTTTACGTATTTCAATACACATCTGAATATCAGCTTTGACATCAGTGAGAATCAAATTCTACACAAAGGAAACAAATAAGTGAGAATCACATAAAAGACTTTTCTGTAAAACAAAATCATATCAGTCTTCTGAACTGAAAACATTTGTGTTCTCTACCTTTTCAACTTATGACTAAAGAAGCAAAATTAGGTGAATTGTCATGCTAATATACACTTAGTGAGCAAAAGTATTGCACAGGTTTGGCAAATCAGTAATGACGACAGCGTTGCAAACAACAAGGCGATCGAAATTCAAACCAGTTTTGTGAAGCAATTCGGCGTCTTTTAACAATTAAACCAAACTTCAAACAATTGACAACACATTTAATTCTAAGATTAAAAAAGTTACCTTTTTAAAAATAAAACATTTAAACCATTAATTGGATAGTCTCGCTGCTTTGAAACCTTTATGAGACTTGCTAAAACTTTATCAAAAAGTTTAGAAATAGGTTCTGTTAATCACGACATTATAGACTCAGAAAAACGTTTGCAAGATCAAATTTAGGTGTTGCAATACTTTTGCTCACTAACTGTACAAATATGACTCCAACGACGTTACCGTAAGAAATATGGAGCCCATATTAACAGCCTTTTTTTTTACTTCCGAAATTTTATTTATAGTTGACTTGCCACATCAGGTTAAGATGTACTTTTTGCATATTTGATACAGTTTTTACAAAATTAGTTTAGGTTCATTTTTGATTTTCTTGAATTTTTGTTATTTTCTAAAACGTCAAAATTTAGTAAATGATAAAAATGCGCAAAAATCGTCTACTCTAGTGGCAAAAAAATCGCCCAAATTGAACCCTAGAAAGGTATTTAGCCAAATCATGATCATCTGAATATAAGCTTGTTTCCATTAAGCTATAAGCTTGTCTGTTGAGTAGCGACAATGCACCTGAGATGACGTCACCTTAGTATGTCCAGATAATTCTTTCAAAACCCTACTCACATGATTGCTTGACAAGTTGCAACACTCTGTGCAGCATCAGCCTCCTCCGCATCTTTGATCCACTGTTCCCGATTGATCTCGACTGAATTGGCCTTCAATGAAGCAACAGCTAAAAAAGATAAAGACAGTCTCATATAACTGGCTTGTAGTTTGCCTAGAAATAAAAGACTTGATTTTGAATAAGAGATAAATGTTGCTCAAGGCTGTCCATGAAAATATCTTACCTAAACTAATGATATTATTACCTAGACTAATGATTTGGATTCAAAGAAAATCTGTAGCCTTAACCTTATCCCATACTCGCTACGGTAGCTACGTTCCTTTTTTCACAAAATCCTAAATATTTTTGTAGAAATTAATACAAAATCTACAGCAAAATCTGAGAATCTTACTATGATTAGACCAGAGTTCAGCCCTTTTTGAGGGGAATTTGCATTTACACTACTGAAAAAATTGTTCACATTGGTTCGTTCAAATCTAGACCGTACATGAACAAACGGGCACGCCGTGAAACAATTCGATGCAACAGAAGCCATTTTTATGCGAAAGACAATGCCTATTTCAATGATAGACAAATGCTTTAAAACATATAACCCTTAGCTGGGATGGAAAAATCTGCCAAATTGGTAACAAGCCATTTAGTTTTAAATTTCATACTGCATGCAAGTCTGTTTTTAGGAATTCAAGGTGAAAAGCTCCGTGGAAAGCTTCTCAAAAAGAGTAAAAGAAATTGTTGGAAACGATCCAAGGCAAAATCCAATTTGCTAGGTACACAAGAACAAAACAAACACACCTCTGTCTATAATCTTTGCTACCATGGAGATGTTTCCATTAGCTTCTTCCAGTTTAGCAGCCGTAATCCAAATAAGGCGATCAGTAGGTATATTCTCCCTTGCCTTATTAAGTACCTGAAATTCAAACACTATTTGAATCATACACTACTAGCCGACAAAGCACCAAGATATTCGAAAATGGTTTTCAAACTGTATAGGGCGTAACCCTAATCGCTGCAATACGTGCGTAATTTAATACCTTTCGTTGTGCTGTTAAGTTTGTAGAATATCTCCTGTAAAAAGCTAGCACTTTGAGCATTTAAACACTTGAAATGCCATTCATTTAAAAGTTATCTGCAACTCGCTTTTATGACCAAACTCAATACGAACTTGGCCTACTAAAAACTTTGTTAGTCTTTTCTACCTTAGTTTTTTTATCAGGAGCAACAAAGTTGATCAGACCGGTTCCATTTATATTCATTCTTGTAGGCACTTGGGTCAAAATTCATACCATAAATCCTCGATTAAGCCCCCTGGGCGTTTATAAATTTTTTATATTTTTGGGTGGGGAGTTAATCGAGGGAGGGGGGCTTATACGAGGGGTGTTTATAAAAATAAAGTAGACATCAAGAAGACATTACTAAAAGGACTCATATATTTTAGTAGGAATTTATTCATTAACATTTAATTAGCTATTACCAATAGTATGAAACTTGGTAAACTGGAAACTTGGAAACGTGGTAATTCAATAAAACATCGAAGGCAACCTCAGATGACAACAATCAACAAATCGAGGGGGCCAATTCGAGGATTTACGGTAGCAGTGGGGGCTTATTCGAAGGGGCGGGCTTATTGACAATTTGTAGTTCTAGGGTAGGGACTTGTTCAAAGGGGAGGGAGGGGGAGGGGCAATTCTAAGATTTATGGCACTACATCTACTGTTACACATATTCTCAAGAAATGTTAAAAACAAACCTTCCTTGCGTTTTCATATGACTCCAAGCGTGCCAATGCAAGCCATAACTGCAAAAAAAGAAAAGTTATAAAATTGTAAGATCATTATGTTTAATACTTAAGCAAACGTTGATCCAGACTGCAAACGTCAACCAAGAGAAAAAGATCTAAAGCTGTTAAAACTCCGTGTAAATGTCCCCATCATCTTGAAGCAGCAACATAAAAATAACATTTTCGCTCAGAGAACATTTGAAAAAATTGACATTTTCGCATTTTGCTTTTAAATTTTTAAGATTTCACAACAATAACAGCTTCTGTTAAAGTAAATTCTCTACAGTGAAGACAGAAGGAGCAGAGGATATAATAGCATTAGTTAAATTTATTTTGAATCGTTTAACATCTAATTCATATCGACGTCATTTGCATCGCTTTTTGTTTCCTCAACTAAGCCCATCATATTCGCTATTCGATTTATGTTATTTTAGTTCGTTATACATGGTACACTAAATTCATTACCTTCACACATAAGTTAGAGGGAAAACTATAAGGTTTTCCCAATGGATATTTGTTTTTCGCCTAGAAGTCATTCATTTGCACATTGAATATTGACATGCACAAGTCATACTCGAAAATAAAATTTACATTATTTTTCACTATTTCTATCGCAAGATCTAGACAATTTAGCAGACGGTCTATTTGATACAATATTCTTTGTTTATGAGATACTCAAAAATACTGGAACTCATTTAAGAAATCTTTAAAAGACTTTAAAGATTTCCCTTTATTCGGACTATTTGAAACTGTTCCTGAATCAAAACAGATTTATCAAAAGCAGCTGACATTACGAAATATTTCTTGCCGCAAAGAGCTACCTCGAAAATCGGATCAGTATATGGTGAATGGGCTGGTATCCATAGCACTGTTAATGTTTATACAAATAGCATGATTCACATAATACCTCTACACTCTGCGGGCAACACTCCACTGCTCTAGACAGCAAAATGCTTGCATCCTCTGGGTCTTCAAGCTCAACTGCAGCTTTCCATAATCTCACAGAGTTTGGTATGTTCTCGAGAGCTACAAAATATATCAGTAAAATAAAGCGGGGAAAGAATACAAAGGCCATGATATTAAAATTGCTAGCTGGGCTAAAACGCCTTCTTTTAAAAGCGTAAAATTAGCAAAATTATGTTCGGCACATTTATCCAGCGTTTTGTAAAAAAAATATGCTGATCCCTTATCTGTTTCTAAACTTTTGTATAAAACAACCAGAACCTAATATCCGTTTGCATAGAATGTCAGTTAAACACAATTGAATAAAAATCAGCCTATCTTAATGACCAGTTTCTCGTTCTAAAACATCCAAGCACTTTGGTTGAAATTGCAGCAAATCAAAAAGGTAAGCTAGGTATCTTGCATAAAACTTCCAAAATAATTATACGGGAATCACCTTTCCGGTAAACACGTTTTTGCGCCGGAACCTCTTGCTCCAAATCTGCAGCTTTAATCCATAATCGAACAGACTGTGGAAGCTCTTTTATCGCTTGGGTAACAATTGACTTGGCAGTTTCTGGTGGCTGTAAAACCGCAAAGAGGCAGTATAAGTTATAACATTGCAGGCAGTGTTATTTACTAAACGACAAGTGATATAAATAAAAGCATCAAGACAATCTCTCGTTCATAATTATTATTTCAATAATTATTTCTCAAAATAACTGTAGCTGAAAAAATTATTTTAAAACGTCGCTCAACCGCAATACTCCAAGGGCGGGAATATATAGGCCCTCCATTTACTTTTCTGGAATTTTATGCAGACCTCTTACAAAATCGACAGCGAGCTGTAACCTAGCCAAACACAGTGTACTCATTCTTCGTTCATAAAACCGGGTACTACATCAAACTACGGTAGAGCAAATTGAAGAAGAAATTCTGTCTTTTGAACTTTATCTTTTCATTTTCCATCAGCTTCGTAACATTAGATTTCTACACCTCGCAACTCTCTCTACGATCTTAATTAGCGAGCTCTTATATCTATCTAGCGCTGTACTGAGCATGCGTGGGTAATAATAATAATAATAATTATCTACTCGTAATCAGCAACTTAATCCTACTACACATGAACAAAAACGTTCGACAAAAGATTCGAAATTCAAATGTCCATCTTGTGATCACTTTCAACAAACGACTTAAACATACTCAGTATTTTGAAGGTTGACCCCCTGTTTTTAAAAACCCAAAGATTAAATAAATGTTGGACATGGTTATGACCACCCCGTTACTTTAAACAAAACCCCCTTTAATTAGTTATCTTAAAACATCACAGACACAACGGACAATGAAGCGCAGTAAAATAAATCTACAAATACAGGATGTTTCATTCTGATGACATCACAGTAGGCATTAGAACTACCATCACCAGATACGTATTTTGCGTAAAAATGCGTAAATATGCGTAAATTTATGATGTAATATGCGTGTGTATGACACGTAAAATTATAACTAAAATTCTTTTAAAATAGATTGGTACCGACCCAACGCTTTATCCAACCAAAACAAGTTGCAAGATGTCTTTATCTTACATTCGTCGGAGAAGTATAAAAATCAAGATTAAATATGACGACACTGGCTCACCTGCAACCGCACAGCTTCAAGCCAAACATCTTCGTTTTTTTGACATGCCTCCGTCCCTTTGTATATAAGATTCCGTGCTTTTTGGATGTGCCCGGTGACCTCCTCGAGACGTGCTGCAGCAATCCAACCTGACAACGCCAATAACATTAAAAAAATCAACGTCTGAATTCAATTATTATTCTATTTTCAGCCAATCTACGTTATTGCAGATTTTAGGCAATAGCAGATAGGTAGAACCTAGTAAAACTTGATGAATCATGAGGTTTTATGTGATTGGGCATTTTGTATTGAAAATTTCTGTCACGAGATACGCCTTCTTCCAGGCATCAAAAGCCAATTTTAACATCATCAAAGTACAGTTTTTTAATAAGAACATCGAAAGGACAATTGACTATGGAATGCCCATAAACACCATCACACAGTCTAAATCCTAAATAAGATTGCCTGAATCTGAATCTTTCTTACTTGCAGGGATTAACTGCATCACGCTTCGTTGAATGCTCACTTACTGTTATAATGACAACTTGTTACTATGTCCTTATGTGGTAATTAAAAGCTCTGTAGCAGGCCCGTCGGAACCGGGGGGACTGGGGGGCTGGGGAGGCTGGGGGGGGTTGGAGCCCCCCAAAAATTGTCAAGCTGCAGTATGTTTTCTTTATAATGGTGAACTGAATGAGAAGGAATACAATGGGCAGCCCCCCAATAATAATTTCGTTCCGACGGCACTGTGTACATCACAAATCTCGCAAATGTCAGCAGCATTACGCACCTGGGCCGTGTTTAGGATTCGTCGTAATCACAGAGTTCAGAAGAAGTCTTGCTTTCTTAATGTCTCTACAATAAGATTTAATAAAGCGATAAAGAACATTTTTCAAAAGAAAAAAGCAAAGGAATTGAGCTACCAAAATACCTACTCAAAAAGAAAAAGAATTTGAACAATAAAGTCAACCATTTATATAAAGATGGAATTTGATAAAATAAAATTCAGCTATATTTAAATGTCGACGTCAATTCAAGGTACATTTTATCGGACAAAATTAGAAGTTTGTGAATCAGCTGGTTTCAATTCAATCATTTTTTCTGGCGAAAAGGTAGCCAGTACGATTTGAAAAAGATTTTCGCTGATAATTTAGGAATTTCATGAAAAACTCCTTCATAGAAAAGAAGATTCGTGACAAAAAATTGTGTTTCGCGACTATAGGCAACCATATACAGCATATGCAAGATAAATTAATTATTTGTTGATGTGGAAACAAACCCTATATCTCCGCTGGCAGTGGGTGTAACACTTTGAAGATCAGTCAAATATCCTTTAGGGTCGACCACAGTCTGCCCAGAAACTGAGTCTGATGCCTATCAATGAAAAAATCATGCTTTGACTTGCAGTTAACAGAGGCAAGCTATACAAATAATTGTAAACAGAGAATTACTAAAGCTGTAACTCGACATGATTTTCTTTATGGTTCTAGCCTTCACCTCATTGTAAAGTAGTGTATAAAGTTACAGCAAATCCTAATTTCTGTTCTGTCGAGAAAAGCGAATCTTGAAGATGACAAAGGAAGTTTGAAGCCACAGGAAAGGCAGAAGCAAGCATTTTATCAAATCATAACTTATCTAATACTCTATCCAAATTGATAATAAACGTCCCTTTTGAGGTTTCTAAAGAACAAACAACACAGCATACAGTATTTATTCGATTATAAGCAGCCCTCGATTATAAGCCGCAGCAAATTGGGTTACAAAAAGATGAAAGCCGCTCTTGTCTATTAGCCACACCCACAAAACCACGTAGAGATACTTGGTTTGGAATGAAGGGCGAAAAAACTGATAAAACCTGATTGTGTACTTAAACAAAAAAATATACTCTAGAAGCTTAACCAACGAACAATATCGTCCATCATGAGCTTCTAGATGAATTTCTTCCGCATCTTCTACATGATCACCCTCGGCTTTTAGGTAGCAGTCTTGCGGGATCTGAATACAATAATTTTAGCTACCCTCGTTTATGAGCTATCCTCGTTTATAAACCGCCCTCGTTTACAAACCGTCCTTGAAAATAAACCGCAGCAAAACGTGCAAACTGAAAAATTTATATGTATATAGCTTATCTCCTGCATACCCCCTGAACAATTCCTTTCAAATAGAGTCATACAAGGTCATATAAGGTCATATAAGGTCATATAAGGACATATAAGGTCATATAAGGTCATGTAAGAGACAACCAGCCTGAGTTGGCTTCTCTCTCGCACAATATTGATTTCAATGAAATATGAGAAATATGAGAAAATATGAGAAAATATGAGAAATTATTCAAAATTCTATTAATTTTACTGAATTAATTTTGAATGACATTCCTCGGAGAATTGAGAGTCTGATCATGACAAAAAGATGAACAGAAAATTTCATAGATGTACGGATCGAAAGTAACACGAGAGGAAAAAAGTCGCATTGATTGGTTCCTTGTTTATGACCAATAAGCAATCGCTTACCTGGCATCTAGCTAAAGAGTCCACGTGAAAAGAATATTTCTGCCTACACAATCAAAATTTGTTGTCATCTATCAAACTATAAAATGCGCTACCTGATCAAGTTTAACACCGACCAGAGACTTTCTAGCTTCACCGATTTTTATCAGATCAAGGTCACCAGACGGAGTGGTGAAGCCGGGTGTAACTGAGCCAGGAGTCATTGCACCAGGGAAAGGCGTTGTGAGCCCACCGAACATCTGAAAAACAAAAAAACATGGAATAAATCATTTTTGAAGATTATGTTAGGTGATTACAAAGGGAAGATAACTTGACAAAAACAGAAAAATCATGGATAGATTCTGAAAACATCATCAGGAAACTTACCTGTTCTTTTGATGATAAAGTTGTTCCTGTGGCTCCAGCAATCAACGCAGATCTTAAAACGCTGTCAGGAACTGGTGTAAATCTGAATGCAAAAGGCATACAAATGTTAGATTGGTACATGTAATTGACACTATGATTAAACCTGGATTTAAAGCAGTCTCAAAAGCTAGGACACTGTTCAACGTAGCCTGAAATTCAAAAGAAATGTATCATGACAGTTTCTGCAAAAAACACCAAAACCGACGTGCAGGTATACAGACCGAAACAGAATTCTGGATAAACAAGCTTCTAAATTCTACAACTTCTTCAACATTTCTTCAAGGCTATATACTACAAATGCTGTTTATTAAAATGTTTTCTTTTGTGATTGCTATTACCGTATCATATTTTGCTATAACTGTATCATCGAAAAATGCCTTTTTGATGACGTTAAAATACAACAACCACCCCTCCCTGTTTCAACCACCCCCCTTGTTGGAAAGGGCATTTATCGAAAAGGCAATTATCCAGCTGTCTCTAATAAAGTTTATTACGAGCAGAGCATGAACAATTAAAGGAACTGCCGGGGTGTTTTTTGAATTAATACAATATACATTAATTCATCCTGAAAGAAATTGACGAAATCTTCAATTTTAAAAAAATGGATTTACAAAAATACTCCCCAAGCAGTTCAATAGAACACATAGCCCTGATCACATGGCAAAATGAACACGGCAAATGAAAGGAATAAATATAAGAATGAAGATCTGCGAAGCAAAAAAAATGAGGTATGGTTTAGGGAATGTCCTGGTGATGAAGCGAGCATTAAAAGCCCAGAGGTACCGTGTACAGGCCAAGACACATACTTCTCTGATCTTGGGTTTCTCTGCTTTTTGTTTCTGGCATCGCCAACATCAGGAATCGAGGACCATTCATCTGCACTTATGTCAGACAGTTTTCTCTATAAAAAACATCAATATAAGTTATGGTATACTGTTAACAGATCTGCTTAAACTGAGCTTGTGACAGAGGGTATAAATGCCGTCCCCCCCCCTTTAAATGAGCACAAAAGTAGAGTTCTGCCAAATGCAAGTGCAAGTTTTAACAGAATACTGCTGCAAAAAGGAACAGTTGGAACAAAAAGTTGGAACAGTAATAACACTGGATCGCAATTTTAAAATGCTAACTGCATTACCTAAAAAGGTCTGAAAACACGTCTGTGTTCTGCTACACTACTTCCGTTTTTCGTTAAAACTTCACAAAATTGCTTCATGCATTTTTAATATGTTTATAGTTTTTTCACAGTGCTACCAATTTTACCTAGAGAAAGATGATGGAGAAATTTTGATGGGGAAAAAAAGCAACTGTGGAGATAAAGATGCAAAGATTCTCTTTAGGAAAGGGCAGGCTCGATAGAATTACAAATAGGGGAATGAGGCGCAGATTAAGAGTTTGGGAACTGGGAAAGAAGTTATGGAAAAGGAGATTGCCGTGGTTTTAACATGTGGTGAGAAAAGGGAAGATGTTTGTGGAAAAGAGGTAACGTAAGATGGAGGTGTAGAAAGGGAAGACCTAAATAAAGATAGCAGGATTGCATTGATGAAGCCCTGAGGATGACAGGGAAACGAAAAGAAGATACCCTTGATAGCGTGGAGTGGAGAAAAATTATCTGCACAGTGAGCCCACATAGCTACCAATTTCACCCAGGATGAACTACAAAACGGTTTCAAGAAGTATTTCTTTACCTTCTACACTCTGTATGAACAACACGACATCGACTTTTCGCACTGTCTCAATTCGTATTTCTTTATTCTCTCTCTTATTACGTTCCCTTACTTCCTTTTCACTCCCCTGCAATTCAAATCGGATCAGGTAATCGATTTACACTGCCGACCTTTTTCTTTCATTCCTTTTACTAGTTCAGCTCAGTCATTTGCCCCCCCCCCCCGCTGTTACAAGTTATTAGCGTACACCTTAGGTATAAGAACGAGATATGGAACAATACCTTTAGATCTGAAAACTGCTGTTGGATTTTTGGCCTTTCTTGTCGATACTTTTCGATTTCTTCTTTAAGAAGTCGTTCTCTGTAAGGACATAAAAGTTTCTCATCAAAATCAGAACGAAAGAAACTACAGCACAAACCTTCTCTTAGAAATTTTGCGACGATACATGTAGAATTGACGGCGATCGTGGCACAATCCAACTAGACATGCTACAAATTAATGATATTTACATTGGAGAGCATTTAGTGTCCAACAAATTTCCCTATTTATCAAACCATTCAAACTTTGCGCAGCTCTCTTTTATCAAGCCATTTAAACAATGTCGTCATAAAACAGGAGAGTTCGTTCTTCATACCGTCTGAGCTTTCTCCTTTCGTCCATCCTCTTATCGATGCTATCATACACAGCATCAGCCTCGTCATCATCTTTGTCGTAGTTCCCAGTCGCAAACAAACTGCCTCCATACCCAGCAAACTAATAGGAAAAAGGTAAAAACATTACACTTAATGCTACACAAATGCAATAAGTTAATATTCGGTTAATGAACTGGAATTATTATAGGAAGCTGTGCAGCCGCAGACCAACCAACTAGCAGTTTCTCCGCTAACAATCGAAATGACCGATAAAGCCAGTCAAGATGTGGAGACCCAAGAAATCCCAGAAATAGAGGAAGACCAACTCAGCGAGGTAACTTCTCGAAAAATTAAAGTGAGGGGTTATGACTGGGAGAAATTTCACCCTGTAAAAACCCCTCACTGCTCGCCAACTAATTAATTTTTTTAAAATTTCCATTACTGTCAGGGGCATCGGCAAAGGGGGGGGGGGGGTAAGGGGCACGGTACCCTCCAAAACTTTGTCCGTCGGCACATAACGGATGTTTGCCAAGCAAAAGAAGACATTTTTTCTCACCCTGTAATCTTTTTGGAACAATTGCTTTGTTTTTCAGGAAATGCTAAAAAACCTCCCTTTTTCAATACAGTCCAGAACGCTGCGCAAGAATCATTTATTATTTTGCCTATCGTAGTAGAACTTGCTCCAATTGTCCTGTAACTTATAACTTGCTCCAATTGTTGACTGTGAATCGCCAGTAACAAGGTACTTGAGAGTGACCATCAACCTTGCGCTTGGACCAATCGGATCTCTCACTTTTGTACAATGTTTAAAGAGCAACCCTGGTTAAAAATTGTTCGTACGTACTTGCTGACATTCTGAAGCATTGGAAAAAATACTCTGCGTCGTGCAGCATCATTTCATTGACGAGTAAATAAAACTCCTCCTTTTCCTCGCGCTCCCGATACATACGTCGAACCCAGAATCTCTTTTTATTCCGTTTTATTTTTCGCAATTTACGAATTTCCAACAATTTGGTTATAATAATCTTTCTAGCAATAGAAACTCGCAACTAATTCTGTTTTAAAAATGCCGCCATTTTAAATGATTTTGGCGCCTTGTACCTTCGAAAAAAAATCGAGTCGAAAAAGGCGAATATATTCGATTCGCGCGAAAGAATTCGCCTAGTGGAAATCAGCCTTTAGGAAACAAAATTCTCTTCCAATCTTATTACAAGAATCTTATCAGTTTGGAAACATGGCAATTCATCAATGACACATGAAGAGCCAAAAATCAAACTTGTGTCAAGATTGTCATTATGATAGTTCATGTTGACAGTTGGGCAAATCATAATTTCGAATCAGAATCAGAAATGATAGACCATAGGATAACAAGATTTGTTTCTGTCATTTGTTTCACGGCAGTTTCATGTGATGTATTTTATACCATAATTGGCTTGCTTTTTATCTTGATCGTCAGATCCGACAGCCAGATAACACTGATGGCTAAAGAAAAGCATGTTTGGTCTAGCAAGAGCGAGGCGTCAGATTAGCAGAGAGAGAAAGACTGTTTTGGAAAACAAGAAAAAAAAAGCAACAGAAACCAACGAAAGCTGATGCCAAGAAAGCAACACGAAAAACATTCTAAGACACATCTGGCAAAATACCAAGATAGCCACACGAAAGACATTCTAAGACACATCTGGCAATGATATCAGGGTTGCAACATCTGTTTTGTATTCTCTCCAGGAAACAACAATACAAACATAACATTAAACGACTGACATGCAATACTCGTCATTCGCAAGAACAAATATTCGACTTTTTGGTGCCAACGGCTGGAGAAAATCTCATAAATATTTAGACTAAGGGGATGAAACTGGTAGCGTATTTACTACAATAAAACTGGTGCCTTTATGTCAAATAGAGAAATATTAATAAAAATACTGATGCTTGCTAGAAGTTGAAATATCCATATAAAATCTTTGGGGTAGGTGGAAACTAAATGTATCAATGGATGTACCATTCGTAAACAGATTTAAAAATGATAATGTTTTCAAGCCAGAAAGCATGCTAGAAAATCTGGAGGATGAGAACAAGCTTTTCCGCATTAACAAAATACGCGATCGCTCAACAAATATCAAAGAAACGATTTTGTACTAAAAATCCACCAAAAAACAAGTTCTTTCTCCAGCTCCTTAATGCTAGTTTCTTGGAAAGAATATGACTAAAACTATGGCGGCTACATCGCCCTACCGGAAAACTCTAACGAAAACTAACGACATTGCAGTGACTTTCATTCTACAAAGGCGTATTAGCGTTACATAAAACTGATTACCTCGTCATAGTTAGAATCATTGAGATCCTCATTTTCGTCGTCATCGTCGTCCTTCTTCCTTTTCAATGCTTCAAGATGCCTCTCATCTCTGTTTCAGACGGGGGAAAATCTTAAGATCAATTTACATGTAGAAATACAGCTCTAAAACTTGCAGGATTTTTCTAATTTAGGCGCGTCTGGCCTAAATTAATCGCAACGGGAAGTGCCAGACAAAATATTTTTCTTGTGATAGCAGGGATTGCAAAAAATAACTTAAAAAGAAATACATTCGATCAAGAATACACCCTTACGTAATATATATATATAATGGGTTGTCTGTTTATAAATATCTTAAAATGGCAATAAACCTAATAAGGTTGAGGTAACAAAACGAGAACAGTTGTTGATGTTGAAATCGCCCTTTGATCCTCCTTATTAAAACTTTTCTGAATTGCCAAGGAAAGATTGTTGGGGCTTTTATTGGCAATTTGCAATAAAACAAAATTATTGAGAACCTCTTGGAGTTGAAATCGCTGCAGTCCAGATAACTGATACTGGAAACCATAGCGATACATAAATCAATACACTATTATATTTCTTTGCTATTAAATCTTTAGTATCTTTAGACTCCGTCTACCGAAATTCTACATATTGATAAAATAGTAAGAAAGGAAACTAAGGATGAATCTAAAAAAGCATTGATGCATCTTTGCTTTTCTAATAAACTATGATTAAACAAACTGCTTTTCTAAAATAACTTTTTTAAACGAAATTCGCCGGACAAAACTTCTCAAATTATCCATTCATACAAAAAAATGATTGCTTATTTGAAAACCATAGTACGTTTATATTAATACGCAATAAGAAGGAAGAAGTACGAATTGTACGAACATTACGTATGTTTTCAAATGACATTAAACGAATAATAAGAGGTAGGAATCTTTCATTCAACTTTGAATAATTTTTGCTTCAAGAAAAACCGTTTTGTTCAAATTTCTACGCGAATACATCTTATCCACATTGCGAAACAATAAAAGAATAATCTACTTACGGAACATCTGTCGAGTCTCTTGCAGGCCCAATATCAGACCGTGTTGTGAAACCTGTCGCACTGAAAAAAAACAATGGCTTGTTACCGATTATAAAATATAATCATATTTTTGACCTGTTTCTTTTAATTAAACTACATCAAGACAAAACATTTAAAAATTATTTGCATTGAAATGCCGAATTAAATTGACAGGGTTCGTTTTTAATACACGAATACAGCCAAGGTATACAAAACATGCGTTAAATTTGAATGCAGACGTTGGCTGGATTTGTAAAAAGATGTCCAATAATTTCATTCAGGGACTTTTTATAAAAGCTGTTTTCATGCTTCACATAAAGCAAATTATAAATGGTCACAACAGTCTCTAATAAAATTTACATTTACATGGCATGCTTTTCCAAAAGATACACATTCTGTGTACTGAGTGTTGATAAACATATAACAGAGAACAAGTCAACGTTTTGCATGCTATTCTTGTTGTCAAGTATGTATCAAATTTTCTGTATTGATATCACAAAACGTTTGTCTGTATGTCTAGTTGGACCAAATTTAAGTCACAATTGATCTTACTCATATTCTAAAAGTCAATTACTTTTTGCCAAGGAATGAACCTAATAAGAAAGCGGGTTGTTTTAAAATCCACAGCTTCATATACAAACATATCTGAACACAAATAGAAATTAAAGAACTATAAATCACAAATTTGAAATGCAAGAGCATCATGGAGCTAATACATTAGGTCTGCTTTAAAAACACTAAGCTCATTTCATCTATTTGCATACTTTCAACATATTATTTAATTTTCATAACAAATTATAAAATTATAAATATAATCTATACATGATTTAGCAGTTTTAATTTTCTCATGAAAGATTAACACTATGAACCAGCCACTTTGTGAAACAGTTTTCCATCAACACTTTTGTAACATCTTGAGGGAAATTTATTAAACAAAGCTATTATATCTAATTGGAAATTTCTGGTTTTGATTGCAATTCAAGGAGATTTGGATCTCTGTCTGAAAAAGTATTCACAATCAATATGTTCAATGATGAAAAACCACTATTTCGGCATCTTAGCATTTCTCTGGTGAAGTTGTTCAGTTATTGAATCCTTTATGGGGTTCATTGGGAGCTGTCTGTTATTTCTGAAAAACCAAACACAAGCCAGGATTCAAACTATGCAGCATGTGCTTTGGAGGACCTAGTCCAGGAAAGATAAAAATGCTACCTAGAAGATATACAATGATATCTAAATAATTGTGCTTACCCTCTGCCAAGGCCAGGCACATAACCCAGTGGTGCTGGAACCCCAATGAATGCTTTCTTTTTGTTCAACATACTAAATTTTATTGCCTAAGAACAAAACAATCACAAGTTAAACACAAAAGAAAATAAAACTTTTCCAACCCAACTGAAGAAGATAATTTTTATTTCCATAAAAATAATTCAAATATAATTGAGATTAGGCTACACATAAATATGGAGAATAAATGACTTCTTGGTTGTTTATGTTGCAGTTTTTGATCTATTTTGATTCAATTATTAAATGCCTAACAACATACAGCAGGGCCTTACAAATTATCAAAAAAATTTAAAGGTTCATTTAGAGACCAATTAAAACTTTGCTCTAGTATTGTTTGTCCTTTCTATGATTCTTCAATGGCCTTAATGTTGCAAAGGCTGCATCGATAAAACTTCTGATGCATCAAAAGTCATACTTGCCCTAAAAATGCAATGTTGTAGCAGCCCCTCCCCCAGAATTAGAACTCAACTTCTACTACAAGTGGCTGAAATAATGTGGGCAAGTTGTGGCCATGCTGGCAATCAAAACGCTGTTCTTAGGGTGGGCAAGAATCCTCAAAAACCATATCACCCTAAATTTTGAAAATATTCAACTGTTTTTTCACATCAAGAGGTATTCAATGCTGAAGGCAAGATATTTGATATTCAAAGTAAATTTTTTGAAAAGCAACCCTCAACTAATTTCCACACGAGCATACAAAAAAAACTGCCAACAAAATGTGGCACATATGTACAACAGCATAGCTAATTTGGTACCGCATGTGCAAATCTTTATTTGACATTAGATGTTGGGTCAGGACTACAAAGACCAAAATAATGTAGAAGGCAAACCTCAATATCAGGATGAAAAATTTCTAGCAAAATAACACAAATTGGAATGCTTCCACGGCTACCACCCTTCTAACAGCGAGGAATCTTCAAAACCATAAATCATTTTTTAACGAGACAGCTCAAACAATCTACTGTCTGATGTCTACTAAGATGGCTTTGAGGGACTGTATGGCATTTTCATTACTCTTCTAAGCCAAATTTCAGAAATTTGGCTTTTTCAGAACATGTTTGGCTTAGAGCTAGAATTTGGCTTAATTTGGCTTTTTCAGAACGTTTTTCAAATAAAAACATGATTTTACCAAAACAAGGTCCTTGTCATTAAATAAAACATGTGAAAATTTAGGATAAACATTATATTTTTATCATCATGATGTAATTTTTATTCATATGATGTAATTGTCTGCATTGTAACTAACCTTGCTTCCTCAGCGAACTCGCATTTGTAAAAAACCCAATGCAATTATTTAGAAAACACCAGGTGCAATATGTTTATGGCAGGATTTTGAGGTCAATAGAGCGACATAAAACAGATTCGCTTCATTTTTGTCTTTAAACATGTCCTTCCTAAAGCCTCATATTTCCATCTTTAAAACCAACAAAGTAATAGTGTAAACCAAATGAGTGTAGCCAGAGAGTTTATTGCTAGAGAGGTTTAGCGGTATGTGTATATTAACAGAATTCTGTTAAGTTTATAAAATCTTTTCATAGGGATAATGATGAATAATAATATGCTAAATGTGCTTTGTTTTTCTCAGTCTCATATCACTCTTTTTTTCAATTATTAGTGATATCTATTGTTTTAAAATTTGGACCTTTTTGGCTTTATTTCATTACCTATTTGGCTTAGAGGGTTTTTGGGACCTGGAGACTCTTACCCTGAATACTACAGTTTTGAGAATGGAAATTTATGTCGTCAAAATTTAAACTACCATAGTTCCGCTAAAGAGTAAGCGACAAACATCACCTTGAATTTATGTTTGTCAGCTGATAGGTTGTTTTGCATGAGGAGGCTGATTATGAATCTGGACCAAAAACTGATCTAAATAACTACAGGCCAATACGGTCGATCATGGTGTATTACTAAAAATATTGCATGCATACAGAATAAGAGGCTAAGCTGGTAGTTGGTTTGAATCCTACGTAAATAATGGTAGGCAGGTTTGTTCTCTGAATGGTCAGCATTCAAAAGCCAGAAATATAACCTGTGGTATTTCCCAAGGTTCTTCTTTGGGCCCTCTTCTATTCGTCATTTACTTGAATGACTTGGAAAAGTGTCTTAAGTTCTCCAGTGTTAGCATCAATGTTGAAGACACCAATATAACGATTGCATCGGATGATATAGCGAAACTAGTTAAGGAGGCACATCATGAGCTTTCGAATCTCTCTGAGTGGATGAGGATGAATAAACTTAGCCCCAAACCAAAAAAAACCAAATTCATGAAAATGGGACACCCACTTTAAATTAAAAATCTTGACCTTCCAGAAATGCTGAAACTAAATTACTGTGACATAAAAAGAGAAAATAAGGCAAAATCCCTTGGAGTGATAATTGATGAAAAACTAAATTGGGATAAACGGGTTTAGGCGCACCAAAGGCAAAATGAGTGGAGGTCTTGCAGCTTCAACAATCGCAACTGTGTAACGTATACTATGCACTAATTGAGAATCATCTTTGTTATGCTGATGTTATCTGGGGTCAGTCTATTAAAAATAAAAATAGCTGCTCTTTAACGCCTTTACGATAGGGGGTGTTCAGTAATACCAATTTCAAGAATAAAAGACAGTTGGTCGGCTTCCTGGTTAAATGTAGAAAATCTTTTCCGTTATGATCAGAATTTCATGACCTATAAGATAATGAACATACTGCGCCCTGAAAGCCTAAAGCTGAATTCACACTGGACGCGTCACGGCGCGGCGCGTCATGACGCTGACCAAATATGGTTAGCAGCTATGCGCACGCAGCGCGTTTTTTCAGCCACGCGTCAACGAGCGTCAAAGTTAAATAAATTTAACTTTGACGCTCGGTGACGCTTCAGAACAATAGAAAACCTAGAGAATAAACAAGGAGCCAGACGACATGACAGCCAGAAATGTAAACAAGGAGCTTCTGAAATAGGCCATTATAAAACTGTATTGCTTGTACGGTGAAGTATATTTTGATGAGTCTCTCTGATTAAAGCATCGGGGGGCTAAATTCTGAAAGTAACAAAAACAAATCACATTTATTAGTTTGTGATAAGTAACAGTATTATTCGTGTTTAGTGTCTTTGTCTATAAAGTTGCCTCGTTGATGTTCAATTCAACAATGATGTTGAGTCATTGTATGTTCCGTTTTGGTAAAAAAATATTTCAATCACTCTCCGTTTAGCTTTCAATACCTCCCAAAGATGTACTTCCGAGGAATTTAATTCATGGAAATTTTGGGGAGTGTTGATAAAAATAAGCTGTTTAATTTTCCCTCGAATTTTGGCAAAAAGGGAAACCCCATGAATCTGTAAAGCCAAACATTTTGCTAATTGTAGTAGACCTTCCAAATCTTTAATATCAATAAAAATTTCGGTTCTATAATGAATGCTTGAAGAGAATCGTCTTCCTGTCAAAACATTGGCCAACCTCTCGAACCGAAATGTTAAAGAAACCGCACGAGACTTAGAATACCTCATTTTTTGGCCAAAATGCTGTTTTTGATATATTAGCTTCAGATTACCGTTTCATCCGTTTCTGTAGCAAACTTAAATGTCCAGCTTGACTTTGCAATGCAAGGAAAACAGTAAAACTTGTCAAGAATTTTGCAAGTTTGCTGTGAACAGCATGGGAAAACAGAAAACACGCCGCTCGATGACGCATCGTGTGTGAATAGCATGAAGAAGTACATGACGCGACGCTCGATGACGCTCAGTGACGCGCCGCGCCGTGACGCATCCAGTGTGAATTCAGCTTAAGGGGTAAATACCAGCCGAGCTTTTTCCACTCGACCTATAATATGAGACACTGTAAAGATCTCTATATATCTAGATATAGGACTGAGTTTGCCAAAAAAGGCTTTCATTATGTAGCTCTAGAATCTTTGAATGACACACCTGCTGAAATTTGTGAACTATCAACACTGGATCGTTTCAAAAAACAACTTAAAACGTATCTAAAGAGCTGACGCCAAAACACAACACCATGGAAGAACAGCAATAGGTAGGTAAGATTTGTAGGTCTTAAAATCTTTAATTATTAGACTTGTTATCAATGTAATTAGATTCTTAATTAAATCTTTTTTCTTTTGCTTAGATTTAATTGCTGAAAGGTTAATTTGTACATAAATATATTCAAATGAAAAATCTCTGAAATCTGTCTATTTTTATTGAAATATATACCAAGTTTTTTATTGTTGAAATATGAAAAAGTGCAAAAAGGGTGATTTCATGGATAAAGTCTAAATATTGCTGATGTGGCAAAATCCTTGATCGCTTGGATAACCTCCTTAGATTCATTTCGAATCACTTTAAATTAGCTATGATGCAATTGTGTTTCCAAAGGCTTCCTGCCTTGAACTATGCGTGTTGATACTGGTTCTTGGTTTTACTCTGATTTATGTCTATCTCGTGTCAAACGACAATGTGTTTTGCTAATATCTCTATGTTCGACTCGTTTACACTGAGTTGGGGTAAACAATGATGGCCGACATACAGTTGCTCGATGGTACGAGTGAAACGTAATTTTGTTATAAGTTTGCGAAATATTAACCTATTTTAAACCTATAGATGGTCTCATATTAATGAAAACATCGAATGCTATCGTTTGGTATATAGTTTGTCTATATAAGACCTATAGATCCTGAGAGATACGTTACTGCATTAGCGCCCATCAGTCCAAATTCTTGATGGAATTTCCAGCAGCTCATGAGCAGCTCGCCGCGCCAGCACAATTTTGAAAGTGTGGAACGAAACAATGAATGCATGCACAAAAGGGTTTAAAACTTTCTTGACGCCCGATCTCTTGGCAATAATTGATATACGTATTCTCTATAAAGGGTTTGCACATTTTGCATACTCACACGGCCAAAGGAAAGTGGGAAGTGTTGTGCAGGCCTATCCTTAAAAATCTACACCAGACACATGGTTAAGGACAATTCGCCAAAATTTATCTATTACATTCTCTATACCTAGACTTTATAGGCATACATTAAAAACTCACCTTATCTAGCCTTTATACACAGAAGAAGTACTCCAAATGTTAATGGCAGAGTCTAATACTTAGGCCCTAAAAGTAAATGGCAGACTCTTAGCTTGAATGTTGATTGCCAATCGAGGCTACAATGTTCATGACGAGGTTCTCGTGGCATAACTTCTTTGTTATTGTTGTTATTGTTAATTAATAAACTGCAGGACATATGAAAAAAGCTTATAGCTAATCAACCCATATGATTAAGAAAAATAGCACACCTAATGATGATTAATAAAATTTCACCTCAGAAATCATTACCAAAAATTGCCTCGTATTTTGAAAAATTACTAAACGCCAAAGAAAATAAACGCGTTATGTAAAAAAACTATAGAGACAGGATCTCTTTGACAGAAATGCATTCTTTTTCAAAGATTTTTTGGAATGAAACATAACTTTAAGCAACGTCCCAATCTCATGTATTAATTGACTAAGCGTGATATTAACATGTGTAAGAAGGATTTTGGTAACTTTTCCATAAATATTAAGAATATATCATGTTAGAGAGGCATCATACACAATTGTTTCTCGCTCGGGTCGGTTATATTCCCGCATTCTCTACGGGTAATTGTTTCTCCAGAAACAGCAACAAAAATATCTGTAGGTGCTAGGAGACCCTCTTATCGGTGCTTCATGCCTTCAGAGGCGTTGGCACCAAAGGATCGTTGCCGGGCAAAAGAGGAAATTTTTTCTTACCCTGTAACATTTTTGCAACTATTGCAACGTATTGACATTTCTGTAGTGGTTCAACTTTCAAAGTATGGCACCAAAAAATGAGCTTTGAAACAGTAACGCATAAAAGCAGCATATAAGATAATTTATCTTATGACCATACCTTTTTCTGTACCCCTCCGAAAATGTTTTTGTATTCGCCCCCGCACGCTTTGATTCTGGTATGAAAAGTAACATAGGCATCTATAGGAGACCGATTCTAAGAAACTCTTCTGGCCCTGTTTTGGAACTTAAGAAACAATTACGGAATTAAAAAATCAATTTTAGAAAAGTCCAAAATGCTCTCAAAAAACTTACAGTCAAAAAATTGCTCTATCGGTAACTCTGAAACCTTGATTCAAGCTCTGAATTAAATTGAACAGGGCTTGCTATTCTTTGAAAATTGCCCCTGGCATTTGCTTTCATTCCTCTCGAAATCACATGTTTCGTAATCTTGCTCTATTTCTTTGGCCTCTGCTCCAACCGTTTGAACCAGGTGTTGTGTTATGCTAAACAGCAATCTTGCAGAATTGATTGCAGAATTGAAAGTGGTGTGCTTATACCAACATCGTTTTAAATTCAGAGAAGAAATGCAAGGCTCTTTAAGAAATTTGGGGATTCTGAGAAACGATTTAACAGAGGTGTGACTGATAGGACTTTTGCACGGGATATGAAACCTCTAGTTTTTAGTGAATTTGATTGTTTTCCAGTTAAATTTTCAACTGGTCTGCAATGTTGTTAGCTTGTCAGTGAAATCATCTTACGGCAGGTTATCTCCCCCTGTACTGTTGTTGGCAAAATTTACATTTCATAACTCTACATTTCCTAGTTTGGGGTCGAGGTAAGGTACGCCAATCGTTGTAAAACAGAGGTCTTGCTAATGGGTTATTTGAATATCGTGTCGAAATATGGAAATGTGACGTAATAAGTAGCTTGTTCCATTGCAATACAATCTGCTATTTTAAAGTCTCTTTAATTCTAGTTTCATGTCATTGGGTTATTAGTTCATAGGAGGGGCGAAAAAAATTAGATTTTCTGACAAAAAACTAAAAAGTGTTTTACTTTTTTAAAATTTGATCAGAGAATAACGACACAAGAAACTCGAATAAAACAAGAGATAAAGTCTAATCATTTACTCAAAGTCAAGTGTCATAAATCTTACTCCTTTATAATTTTCTGATCTTCTCCTCTAAAAAAGGCATTTTTAAGCACCATCCCTTATTGAAAAAGATTGCCAATCTGATTTAGAACAACCAAATAAATCGTTATATTTAGGTTTAAATTCTGTTCTCTTAAATGTAAGAATTACCTAAAAATTAAAAGCTTTGCTATATTTCCGACCAGACCAGAAATGTTGTTCCGACAAAGTGTCTGTTTAGCATTACCGGGGTGTTTTTCGCCCCCTCTAATACCCGTCTATCTAGGCGACTGGAAGAAGCAGTTACTTATCAGCACTTGTTACTTCGCTAGCCTAATTACTTATTGACAATTTTCCAATCTATTAACGAACAACCAATATGCTTTAGGATTTAATGTCGTAGGATGACAATTAGTGAAAGACTATTGACGATCGTTCATCAGCTGGAAAACAATATCCTGATATCGAGTGACTTACTGGCTTTCAAGTCAACAGGCATATTCAAAATAAGTGATATTGTATGTTGTGCAAGTGTACATTGAAGGTCCATAAAGATAGTATTCACCGTGACTAGGTTTTAACATTTTACAAAGTCTAACCTGACTTTGGAATGTCTTAAAACCCGATTTAATTACGTGTATTTGTTAATCTTTGTAACATTCATACAGTTAAAAATGTGGTTAACGTGAAAAGAAATTCTATTGTTTTTTGTAGGACCTGCTTTTGTACTTGGTTGTTGATGTATTCTCGCTTGTCATAAAGGCCGATCGATGCTCAAAATGAGATTCTACAATGCGAATACTAGGGAGAGGAAAATGGCCGGAAAATGCGGTGGACGGCACAGGAGGTCTTGTGGATATCACCGCGAAAAGCTGCGCGCCAACGCAGCACCTGCTTCATATGATGTATTGTCTGTGGTTGCATTCTCCTGCCTTATTAGCGTGAACCTAAACACGGGATAAGATCACGATCGGCGTTAAAACACAATCGAATTGTTTAATCTGGTTTGTTAAGGCCTACTGGTTATGGTCAAGCAATTACAATAGACGGGATCGGCCGGTAAGCAGAATAAATTTTTCGCCAAACATTTTACATGTATATAAACGTTGTAAGCTCGAAGTTAGAAGAGCATTCACAATGGAAGCACTCACCAGCTACGAATCTTACGATATCTCCGAGGAGGAAGTTATGAAACAGTTAAATTCAGATCTGATAAAGGAGTCAGAAATTTTAGATGAGGAGGAGTTAATTTGGCAGCCACCTGAGTTTGAGGAAGATATTGAGGGTAGGCCGGGTTTTTCAAATGAATTGCACGCTGATGAAGAAATAAATGAGCTAAAAGTGAAAAGAAATGAGAACAATGAAACAAAGGAGCCTACTAAAGCAGATGTTTGTGAAAGTACATTGACTGCAACCGAAGGCTATAGCATTAAAGTTGAGGTTCAGAATACTGGAAGCCCAGTGGATAGAGCGGCAAATTCTTTACTGAGAAGGACGATATCGGAGCTGGAAAGGGCTTTGAACGATACAAACAAGCTGCTAGCTGTAAGAGACATGGAGAACAGTAAAGTACGGGCACAGTTGATGCTTATTGAGAAAAAATACGAAGAGGAGTTGGAGAGACGAAAAGCATTGGAGTTTGCAGATGAAGAAAAAGGTCATATTATCACGTCACTCGAAGAGCGTTTGAAAAATGAGAAAAAAGAAGTAGAGAGCCTTAAGTTATGGATTGAAAACAATAAAGATGAGAATACAATGAATTTTGTCAAAGAGACTATATGTGCAACGCCTGAGGAAATTGACAAGATACGCGAAATAAATATTGAACAGGAAAAGAAGATCCTCGAATTGAAAATGAGGTTACGCGAATCGGAAATAGCAAGAGAAAAAGAGAAAATTAAGCTCGAAGATTCTAAACAGAGACTGCCAAGTATTTCAAGCAACGACAAGACAAAATGTAAAAACGTTCAGAAGGAGCAAAACCTGCAAATGAAATTACGAATGAAGTTCATGCGAGATGCTTTTTTCTATTTCATGATAGACTATCATGCGGAGGAGCAATTACGAGCAATACTCGCGATCTTAGAATACGAGGATAGAAGACAGGACATCATATTCGAGGCACATAAAATGCGACAGGAGGGTCGTAAATTCTCGGTTTCGCAAGTTTCGAGTAGAAAGTTTACATTTGTGCAGGAAGAGCATCGGTAGTGAATGGCGATGAAATTCTACATGAGTCCTCGAGATTGAATTCTCGGTATTAGAATCCAGAATATGAATACTCATTGCAAAATCAACTCTTGGATCTATCTTAAATTTTTTAAATTGTTTAAATAATCGACTGGCCTCATTTTGACAATACTGAGTCAGAGGGCCTTCTAAAATTCCTTTACGTCTATTCAGAGAACAGGACTTTTTAAACATTCTGACTTAACGGAAGCTGCTACTAGCATTTCCTTGCGGTGGATTATTATCCCCTTTTTCAAAAAGCAAAAGCTCGATCTCCCCAGCATGAGCCCCTTGAAGAGCAATGTTAGAGAAGTCACTCAAAATTTGAGGAAAAAGTAGTCTGTTAGACCCTCTTTGGAGAGCTAACACTATCTTATTATTTACTAAAAACCCAAAAAGCAATAAAAATCTCCTTCAAAACAATAACGTCTTTCAAAAAGAGGCTCAATTAAAATGGTTTGGAAAATATATTTAAACGTCTTTGACTCTAGATTTAAGTGTGTGTTTCAATATTAGCGTCAGAAGCTTTGTTTCGTTTAGGGCGCTTTTGGTCTTAGCAGCATGAGCATCGTGAGGTATGCTATTTTGATACTCTGTACTCTACGGCAAGCTTCAAAAGGTTTTAAAGAATAAAAATAATTTTCCTAGGAAATGCAATTAAATTTTGCTTCAATGCAATAAATCTGCGTGATATTTGTATTCGTATAATGTTCAAACATCGCTAATTTCAAACAGTAACATCTAATTTCACTTACGCAATTTTAACTTGCTTAGAATGTCATAACTTAAGTTAGCAGTTCGGCAAACCCAATTTCGTTGAAGTGTAATGAGTTCCAATACAGAAAACTCAAATTAAATAGAAAGCTTCCCCCCCCCTTCCATACTTCACTAACGTACAATTGAAGAAACATTTGAAAAAAATTAGATTGAGTGAGATTGCGAGTCAGTATGAATTAGCTAACGTATTTCGACTAAGAATGAATAAATGCCATTAATACGTTGCTAAGTTATACTTTTGTGTAAAATGTTGATATTATATTTGCTGGTGTAAGTGTACATGAATTCTGTAATCATCTTTCAGGCCTCTGTCGCTTGGAGCCATTCAAAACATATTTGAAAAAGTAAACCAGAAAACCAATGCGGTGTACTCTCCATGCTTTAGTATTGTTCTTAATTCATAAACGGAAAAACCGTCAAACAAAATTAAAATTTTTTTTGCCTCTGGATGTTATGATCCCTGAATGGCTGCTTTTTTAGTATCTTCCGACAAAGATTCTTGACAGAAAGAAACATCAGCTTCCTAAGACCGCCCTAAGATGTACTTATGATTCACTTCAGTCAATAGAAAATACAGCTTCTTTACTCCTTATTCTATCAAATATCGTTTCAATCTGCAAACTACGCAATGAGATTTAAAAACAGCTAATCTAAAAGAGGCAGAATTAAGAGCGGACACTCTTGTTTTGGAAAAAGTGGTAATCGCCACCGATTTAGAAAAATTAATATATATGAATATATGGTGGAAATCAAAGATTACAGGCCCTTCCAGTAATATCTGAAAAAGTTATATTCGTGAACGTAAGCATTTGAGTTATAAGAAAGGCTCTAGGCTGGTTAAAATAAAATGCAAAGCTTTTTTCTTAGAAGGAATATAACAAATACTCCATTTCAACATATCAGTTGATCAATAACTTGATATATTTCCCTGACAAGCTCTGAACCAGGTCCTTAGAGCTTGCTAGCCCATTTGTTACGAGGCAGTCTTTTTCTATCAAAGCCCAGTGTTCGTTTGACAATTTATCCTTATACGCATGGTGTAGGATTGGATAGGAGCAGTGGCGTATCTACGGGGATTAACCGCTGTCGAATACATTGAAACCGCCAATGTCATAACTGAAAAGAAGTCTCGATAAGGTTGCCTCAAAAATTCAATCATGAAGCATTGCTCATTGTATAATATTGCCAATCACAGATTTTCTAGTATGAATTACAAAGTTTTCGTATCTGTCTTAACCAGAGAAACTACATGCATGGGATTTTTAGCGAATCTTTCAGTGATTGTCAGAGCATTGTATTTTCTTTGGCAAAAGAGCAAATGTTGAAGGCAGGATTTTTCGGAGATCCGTAGGTTTTCAGCCTAAAAATGTGAGCTAACTTTCTTCGGAAATTTGACTAAAAATCTCAATGCACAAAAGATACATTAAAATCCCAAAAATATTCATTATGTATCAATGAGAAAAACTGCTAATATAAACTCTAAAACTGGCGCAGCAAAATTTCAAGTTTGTTTTATTATCGTTTTTGAATAAAAAAATGTAATGTTTCACTCTATTTAAGAAAACGAATCAATGTGGACGGGAGCCTAGACCGAACTTGTTGAATGATTTTGGAAGCTAAGGAGATAAATTCACTATCGTTAAAATGATTTACAATGAAATACAATGCTGTTCAAGTTGCAACGATCAATTCGCTTGAATCCAAAAATAATTTACAGAGAAACTGTTGCAGAGATTGGTAACAGTGACGCCATAAAGAACTTTGATGACGGAGCCTCGTTCTGATATTGATATAGCCTCGTTCTGATATTGGATAACGTCGTTTTCGTTAGAGGTACTTGGCAGTTATCTCCTTTTTATTTTAAACAAAATTCGGCGACAGATGCATGCTTAGCCTCGTACAAAATTCATACATGCGCTTGAGTTGCAGGTGTTTCTCTTCTGCCTAATTTCTACTTAGGAATTAGGCAGATGGGTATCTCCTGCACATCAGGTGAAGCGTCAACATTTTAGCGCATGCGTTTACTCAGAGTTTAAGGGCATGAAGCATGTAACTGTCTTGGATTTTTTTCAAAATAAAGAGAAAAAATAGTTCATAGGCGGAAACAAAGCAAGACGACGACGAGAATCCAACATTTTGCAAAATAGAATATGAAAATGGCTTTGAAAAAAGCAAACATTTTACGACATACTAAAAGCTTTTTCGTCTGACACTCCTCAGAGCATAAAACGTCAGAATAGGTTACGAAAAAACACGATGGAAAAATATATACCCAGTTGTGGATCGAAATAGGCCAATCAGAAAAACGCAAGCACAAGACCGGTATAGTTGACCAATCAGTGCCGCGAGCCTAAAGAAAAATTACCAATGGAGTCCAAGAAAAAAATAGAATATTAAAAAAAAATCAAATGTTTAACAAATTAAACGCTCCGATACAGGGGACAACACATAGAGGGAAAACTGACTCAGACCAATTAAACCTGCGATTTTGTCAAGTTCAAACGACCAATAACCGAATCAGGCTACGCCATGGGCATTGCAATATTGGTATGGTGAAAACGTGGTTAAAAGGGAATCTCAGAAATTTCTATTGTTTGTTTCAGGCTTCAAAAACAGCAAAAAGACCGACAAGAGTTCCTTTCTGATTGAGTTTTATTCTGTGGTCCAGCTTATAGTTATAAAAGTGCTGAAAGAAGGCTTCTACAGGAAACATACAAATGACTGGTGACTGTTTGTTAAAAAACGTACCATAAGTACCATGAGTGATTGCAAAATTCAAATGGGGAAGGAGATGTTGAAAAATACGCGTGTTTAGATAGAAATTAGCATACAAATAGCAGGTGCTGAGGCTTGGCAAAGAATGAGCACTGATTGAAGACTTGCAGGTTGCGAGTAAAAGGTTTCTGACCCTGTGACCCCTAGGAAAAATCACTTTCAGTTTTCTAACGAAAAAAGTTGCTTTGTTTAGTGTGATAATAAAAAGGAGAAAAAGCTAATTAGATACGTTCAAGTCCTTGAGTTGAAAAGCTAAAATATTGAAAAAATCGCAATGGAGGGAGTGTTTAAAGAAGAAACCAAAGCCATTGAAGGAGGCCAAAGAAATGAAATGATAATGGAAGCAGCGAAAATGTTTCAAGAGCACATGAAAACAACTGCGAAAGATGGGTTCTTTTCAAAATTACGAGAAAATAATGCACAGCTGAACTTAAGTAGCATTTGGCAAGGTTCAATTGCAAGTTTAATGTCCTGTGACAATATAACAGACGATTTGGTAAAAGAAGCCATGCAAGAATTGGAAACAGCATTGACTGAAAGTCAGAAGCTATTAAGCGAGAGAGACGAAGAGATTGCAATGCTTAGAGGTGCGTTGGAGAGCACAAAACAACCACAAATGACGGATATAAACAGGCAGGCAGAACTACTTGAAGAACTGGAAAACTCGCAGAAACGAATAATGGAGCTCGAAAATGAATTATCTGAAATACGAAAAAAGGAGCAGAGGAATTCAAGTAAAGCTCAAGCAGCTATTCTTCAAACAATAAATGTGAGCGATTCGACCTTCCCAGAATGCACTTGTTACTGTGGTTCTGTGTGTAATGCATTAAGAGATGTGGTTGAAGTGAAGAAAAAGCTGGAAATAACAGAGCAAAAATATTCAAATCTGAAGAAGAAGATAAGAGAGAGACGAAAGGCAGAAGCAGAGATGTATCAACAAAGAAACACACATAAACTGACTGTCGCAGATAGATCACCTGGCTGTGTGTTGCAATGAAGCGCTGGGACAATATAATTCAACGCCATGACTTGATCGTGTACTTATCGGCTGTGTAAAATATTTTGATATCGTATATAAACCTCAATAATGTATCCTGTTAATATACCTCAGTAATGTATTTTGGCATCAAGCATAACCTTTCTTTGGGAAATTAGCTGCGAGGGCAAGATTTTGTTTATATAAAGAGAAGGATAATGGCCTATTACTTGAAATGATGGAAAGTAACTGCGGCTGCAGGGGCAAGCCGGACATGAACAATCCGGAGAGCTACCATGTTTTGCTTGATGTCATATTTCTAGGAGAGCGTTCCCTGACCCTAGGCGACCTATGATTCGTTCATGTAGTCAAAAAACTCCTTGACGTGTATGACACGAGGTTAATCGGATTATCCGAACCAGATCCTTCACCTTCGCCGGGCAATTACCCATTGCCCCCCTAATTAGCATGCTTAAAAAACTGGTTTCTTTCATGAACTCTAACGAAGCTGTGACAAAAATTGACAGGTGTTACAAAAATTTTTTGCGTATCTTGTAAATCAAAATATTGTAGACTACAACATTGTTTTACCTTCCTATTGAGCAAATTAACGTCAATCTCAATCAAATTAAGCTTGCAAACAAGCGGCATGCAGAGATTCAAATATTGGTTCATTATATGTTACAGTAAGGTGAGATGTTATGTTACAGAAAAACATTTTTGATTGAAATGAGGAAGTAGAAGGGAATTTGTTTATTGAAACAAGTTGAAACTCAATTTTCGCTGCTTTGTTGGTTGCATAAAACAATAACACTAAAAGATACAGTAGACATGTCCGAAAACTTGACACTATTAGCATACATAGACTTTTTAGAAATGTTATTTAATGCAATGTCATGTCAGATGAAACACCTCATCTATGACTTTTCTAAACCCTACCATGATCAAACTGACGATATTCTGAAGATCGAGACAAGCAAAATTTGCCAGAAATTTCAGATCATTTTGTGGAAACATCAGCTATGGTGGAAACAATCAACATTATATGAGAAAATACTTCAATGCAGAATAGTGTCACACAGAATTTGGAATCTTTTCATATAAGAGATTTCAATTATCAATGAAACCCGATTTCGTTGTTTCTATCCTGTTACTGTGTACCTCCAGAGAGTAACCCATAACACCCACTAATGGTTTAGACTTCCTTTCTCAAATTAAATACTTATCTCTGTAAAATTCGCTATTAAGCAAACATTTTCATAAAGTGGACACTTGGAACGAATAATGTCCAAACGAAATATAAATTGCTGATTCAATCTAAAAACATAACAGTACATTTTGTGGTTTGAGATAACTGGAAATAGAATAAACAATTCTTTATATTTCATTGTCTAAAACTTTGACGGCGAAATGATGAATCTTTTAATTAGTTACAAAATACATAAATATTTTTTGATACCTTTACTGTACAATTATGCAATCAGTATAATTGTATAAAATAGCATTTTTGGCAATGCTGATTTGTACAAAACAAGATACAACAACACAATAGGTCACATTTATCTAAAACAAAGTAATTTGCATGCTCTCTCTTGCTTTCTATTACCAAGAACTGTTACAACGTGAATTGAAAGCCAATGGGATGATAACTTCAAACAGAGTCATGTTTCATTGCATTTGTCGCTTTACTTTTCAAAATAAATTATTTTCAAAATAAATGTCAAAGAACTAACTTCAGATCTCTGTTTTTGCCAAAAAGTAAAGTTCTGCCAATGCCACAACTGTTCCCACAATTACAGAGAAAAGTATGCGCTATTAAAACAAAAAGAGACTGGAATCATGCATGTGTTCATAAACAAAGTAGCAGAATGGACAAGGAAACACGTCTACCCAGTTTATCCCAATATATGTAAAAATACTTGTTAAGATTTTATTGAGATTTTTAGACAAATTTAGATCTTGCATGATTAAAATACTTTTAGAGTCAGTCCTTAACAGTTGATATATTGTCACAGCATTACTGATGGCTTATAAGCTAACTTGCTTGTAATAAAGAATATAATTTTGAAGAACTTACTTCCAGGTGACAGGTGACACATTAAGTGCCTCAGCTTAGAAGTAATAGCACTTCAGCTAATATATCAACATTACGTATATCAACAATAAGGGGATGAATGAAGAAGCAACATGAAACTCAAAATATAAATCATAACATACCATGCCAATTTCATTCCAGGCATATTCTGATGCATAGTAAGCAAAAAATGCACATCCCAAAATGGTTATGATGTAATTCATGACTGATGTCAGCTGTTGAGAAGTTGTCCTCACTACATTTGGAATCAAAGGTTACAATTGATTACTTTATTTACCAACTGAAACTAACAACAAATTTGCTAATTTGACATCCTTAATACAGGCCTGGCCGTTTGTATTTTTTTAGGTGAGCTGTGAATCGCTCCCCTCATTTGCAGAGGCGAGCTAAATCAGTAACACATAGTATGTAATTTTAAAGACAATCGACAGATTACTTAAGCCCCTTTAGCATCTGTTGGTTGCCTTTAATAGCCTCAGTCAGGAGTATGCTGTTTTACTTCTTTCAATTTGTATTTGCTTTAACCATGACTTAGGCACCCCCTTTACTTGAAGTATTTAAAAGAAAAGTCTCTTTTAGTTTCATGTAAAGCTGGCACAACACAAAAACAACAATTCTCTTTTAGTTTCATGTAAAGCTGGCACAACACAAAAACAACAATTTTCTTGCCAAACAATCTTTTTGTTGTACAGAATTTTAAAATGGCTTTGAAAACAAATTTTGAAACAAACTTAAGTTATTCGTCTAGCACTCTTTAGAGCATAAATCGTTAGAACATAGATGGAAAACTCTAAGCTAAAATACCCAGTTTTGGATCAAAATAGGCCAATCAGACAGTTTTGTTTCTATTGCTGGAAGGGACCTGCTGTTTTATTATATCCCCCAATCTACAATTCCTACCAATTTCTTCGACTTTCCTATCAAAAATATGCCTGTTTTCTTAAGATTGAAAGGTTCTAATAGCTACAAACGTACCTTTCGCTTAACTATCCTTTTCCAAATAGAACAAAGCTCATGCCATCATAACAAAAACCGCCCAACAAGCAAAAAGTTAATTGCAAACAAATGCAATGACAGGAGAAATTGCTGTTACAAAAATAAACCAATTATCCCTTGTACGTTTTCAGGGTTCTCTGAATAGGAAAAGGGCAAACAAATGGAAATTTTAGGGGAGCGATTCTCTCTTCATGTACAAGGGATAATTGGTCAAATATGCTATCGCTCGCCTCAAACGGCCAGGCCTGTATAATATTTAAATCTTTGCCTTGACATATAACAGCTTAAAAACTCTCTATTTTACTCCTTAATAATCAGTTTCTTAAGGTTCTATAGTGTTGGGGCCTTGACAGCAACAGTTAATAAATGCATAAAATGTGCAATTTACTCTTTAAACATAACAAAACTGATACCTAAATGTAGCTCACTACTGTGATCTCTAATTAGATAATATTTGTGCTGATCAAGGACTCAGATGAAATAACAACTTAACAATAAAGATCATGCCATCTAACCAATTGTAATTTCTATTTTATTGGTTTTATTCTTGGCTGCTTTGCAGATAGAGATAATTTTTTCGATAATTTGCAAAGCAAAAAAATAATGTCAAATCCTGTTAAGTTCTACCCTGGATAACTTGGACTTCCATAAATACAGACTAATTTCAATTCCCTTTGAATTCTCCTACCTAATTGAAGTCAAATGCCATATTCCGGATGAATAAGACATTCACCATGTCAAACCATTTCTTTACCTCCTTGAAGGTCAGACTAAACAGGGCTCAACTGTAAATTGACCTCCCATCTGTGATGGGCAACAACTTTCTCTGAATTTTGAAGACTTCAAAGCTGGTTGGTAGTTGAGTATTAAAGTGCGAGAGGTTTACATAGCAATTTTGATATTCTAAACTTCAAGAAATGAATGCTGTTGCAACCCTCTTTCAATTTTGGTACTGAAACTGTTTGTTTATACCCTTTTACTTTGCCTTTAAAAATCTCTTTATTCAGACATACTTTGATAATTTTTTATCAATAACACTGTGTTACTTTTTGCAATTTCATTAAAATTTCACTCATTGAAGTTTCACTCATTCACACACTAAAACTATAGGTCCATTGAAATGTAGTGACTAAAAAAGAAGGCAAGCTATTTAAAGACAAACAACAAGGTTGGACAAAAATTTAGAATTAATTACATACCTTCAGCACCAAATTCTTCTCCTAGGTTACGTTTTTTCTTCAATAAAAAGCAAAAAGTGATACATTAGAGAGTTTAGTAATATCTATCAGAGTAGTATACAGTGGCAACTGATGATAACATAAAATCATATTGTTAGAAATTTTAGATTTTTACCAAACGAACTAAAAGACATTTACAAAGTGCAATTTAGATAAATCTGGCACATGCTTCCTGAGATATGGTGAGGCTTATACCTAGTAAGGTTTGCTAACAGATAACTGCTATTTTGGCTTGGTTTATAAATTTAAGAGACAGGTTCAAACTAGCAGTTTGATGAGGGAATATTGTGTTTGGGCTATTCTTTCGAGAAGGCCTGGAAACCACATTTTTTTTAAAAATAGGCCTAGTTTAAAAAGTAATACATTTAATTTGGCTGATGTAATTGCCAGGGCATGGATGGTTGTAAATATTTGATAGTTTGAACAGTTGAAATAGTTTCTTTAGGCCAATTCTGTTTGCCACATCTAGTTCATTATAATCTAAATGAGTTTTTCTATATCCTTTCCTAAATTTTCAATACAAACTTGTAAATCATTTACAACATCTGTTATCTAAACCCCTCCCCAAAAATGTTCTCTTTGAACTTTGATAAATTTAGAAAACAGTCCTGTAGAATATTATAGAGGACAGGTCTACTTTAGTCCTAAACATTGTGTCATCTCTTTATTACATTTAATGTTGGCCAACTAACCGTGAAAAAAGGAAAAACCCATTAGGTCTTATTGCAACATAAATGGAAACATAGAAAATATCCGATGCAGTTTAGTATTGGTACCTGGGTTACATTCTTCACCATTGACCTATAATTCTTGTCTTCTTGTTCTGCTTTCAGTCTTTCCAACCTTGCCAGAAGTTCAGGGCTCTGCAATACATCATAGTGTCTCAAGTGTTTATAGTGTCTCAATTTTAAAATTTTCAACCATTCTGGATGAGCAGAAGTCAGACTTTGCACAGTGAATGAAAATTATATTTAGGAAAAAAACTTTCATTAAATTTGCATAAAAATTGAATGTATCCATGCAGATTTGAAAGGACTTTAGGACTCTGAAAATTCTCTTAAAGGTTGGGTTATCTTGTAGCAATTGCTTGTTGAATTTCAAGGGTCCTTGAAATAAGAGAAGCCTGACAAATTAGTATAACTTATCAATAGCCAGTAAGATACATTCTTTGTTATTACATGAAAACTCACTGAAATATAAACATTATTCTTTGTTTTGGTAAACCATGAACAGTGCAGTGCACAAACGGTGCAATGCATGAATGCTATCTGCTAGGAATATTGGCTCTTGATTGTGGTGATTGATGTGGAAACCGTAGCCATTCAATCAGTTTAAATTTCAGTTTCATTTTTTTTAAATTCCACTACATACAATTAATGCAATATTTCAACAAATAAATAGCTAAACAACAAGAAAATAAGACTGTGTTATAGAAAAATTGTACATTGGCACATGAAAATTATTACCATATATACCTGAAGGGAACAAAGAGAATAAGATAAATTGTGTAGAGTGAATTTCTAAAGGAAGAGCTCTCTCAGTAGTCAAACTAATTGAGGAGAGAGCACCCCTTATTTTGAAAGTATTTCATGTAAATTTGATTTCATACATTGAGACTTTGTCTAGGGTTGATGGTGATCTTCTGGCATCAATAATTCTATACCCTGGGTAACAGAGCCACAAAACCTTAAGTGCGTAAACAGAATCTCAGCTAACATCTGCCAATTAATGAAGGTGAGGAGTCAACTAAATAACTAAAGTTCTAGAATAAACTTTTGTCAAGTGAACTCAAAAAATTTCTATAGTCACCAGATTATGGCGGTACAAATACTTTTCCACCCAACATATTTCTGAATGATATCAAATTAAAATTTTGATGTTGAAGCATACCTTTTTTGGTTCTTCAACCGGCTCCACGTAAATTCCACTTCCTTCTAAGAATTCGTGAAAGTATTTGTATTTTGAAGGTCCTAAAACAGTAAATACGATCGATTTTTAAAAGAATGTGGCAATGATCCAAGTTAATTTCCATTGAAAAATCAGATTCAACTCTTCGGTTTACTTTAACGACTTACTTTGCTTTTGCAGCTGGGAGAATAATTGCGAAACATGCTTGTACTCTGTCACATCGACTGAGTTAATTTGCTTTATCCTATCTAAAAATATTTTGCTTTCTAATTCTTCCACAGCAATTTTCATGGACTTGGTAACTCTGACCAGAACCTGGTCCTCCATTATAAATTAAAAACATTCAAAGAACATGATCCCGAGGCTCCTTCATAATGACGAATTTCCCGCCAAAAACTAAAAACCAAAAACTATGGCGTCGGTAGCTCAGTTTGACGTGGAGAGCGTTCTTGCTAAATTTAAAAAGCTAGAGGATGCTATCAAAAGTGGCATCGATGCAAGCCAAGAAATTGCCTTAGATTGCGAAGAGAACGATGCTGGTTGTAAGGAAATCCGACAACTCAAAGATGTCATGCTTGGGTATGTGAGTATGAGTCGCGATATCAAGCAGTGGGAGAGAGTCGCACGAAAGACGGTTGCAGATTTTCGTAAAGACTACGATCCAGCCAGGTAGAATTTACATAAATGTCTAAATTCGAGGTTATGTGGTTGTTGGAGACTGGATTTAACCAACTTGGCCGCAATTTTAAAAGGGGCAAAAGAGCTAGTAACTCACTTTACTGGTAGTAGAAACATAATTGTTTCCTCTTAAAACTCTGCCCGTCGATTTGTTGATTGCACACCCAATGTTTTTCCTCAAAATGAGGTAACACCTCTGAAGTTTGGTATTGCGTTATGGGAATTTGATTTCCTTGGGGATTGATCAGATAAATTTGGCATCACTAGTGTCATCGAGTTTTTATAAAACATACAACAAAGTTAGGAATGATTGTAAACCACTTCATTAAAATGTTTTGCGGCCATTCATACAAGACATTCAATTTTAGGTCTTATAATCTACGTAACTGGGGGTCAGCAATCTTCAAACAAATGTAATACAATTAAATGCATCAATAAAGAGTCTCTGACAAGATACCCCTGCGAAAACCCAACCATGGTTCATGGCCCAACCATAGTTTGCAATGGTCATACCATGGTTGAGCCGTGATCCTGACAAGTGCTGACCATGGTTAGTGACCATGGTTGAGCAATGAAAGAAGATTTTGCCTGCAATGATTTTAATTTGTTGGTTCTTGGAAAATATGTATCCTCAACTGTCTAAAAAGTTATCCTCTATAGAAATACAAGAAAAAGTAACATTTTTCTGTATTTTTTATCATTTTCCATGTAACCATGTCTGACCATGTCAAGACCATGGTCCATGTCTCAAGACACAACTCAGTCAATAGGGGGGGTTTATGTGCTTGGTTTCTGATACCTTCAAATTGAAAGATTATATTTTCCTTTTCTCACTATAAATTCCCTTCATTTATTCTGAATGGCAAGAGTTTTACATAAACATGGTCTAACCATTGCTAAACCATGGTCCATTTATCAACTGATATTCATAAAATGGCAAAGAACTTCTAAATTAAACAGCTTGATATCCACTAGTTTTGTTTCGTGGATACATTTCCTTGTTTTTAAGCCATAGAAAAATTATTTTCTTTGAATTTGAGATGTTTTATGAAAATTTGGCCTGACCATTGCTGACCCATTGCTGAACCAAGGTCTATTTTTTAATTGACATTTCTTAAAATGGCAAAGAACTTTTAAATTAAATAGTTTGATTTCTACTATATTTGTTCTGTGGACATATTTCCTTGTTTTTAAGCCATAGAAAAATTATTTTCTTTGAATTTGAGATGTTTTATGAAAATTTGGCCTGACCATTGCTGACCCATTGCTGAACCATGGTCCATTTATTAATTGACATTTCTTAAAATGGCAAAGAATTTTTAAATTAAATAGTTTGATTTTTACTATATTTGCTTTGTGGACATATTTCCTTGTTTTTAAGCCATAGAAAAATAATTTTCTTTAAATTTGAAATGTTTTATGAAAATTTGGCCTGACCATTGCTGACCCATTGCTGAACCATGGTCAATTTATTAATTGACATTTCTTAAAATGGCAAAGAATTTTTAAATTAAATTCAAAAGCAAGATCAAGCCCCCTGCCCCCTTCAAAGTCAAGAAAATTTCTAACAATAAAGATGGGCTCCACCCCCTATGTCCCTACAAGAAGTCTCCACTGTTTAAAATCCTGGTATTTTCTTCCTTTCCTACTAAGAAACTTTTTCCTATAAGTAATTTTTTGCATGGTTATATGTTTCATTATTAAGCAGGCACCAGGGAGCTTTGAGACGGTGGGGGTTTTAAAGAAGTGGGGGCTAAAACCTTTTAAAAAGAGGCTTACCTGGTAGTTTATTACTTAATATTTGACATTTTTAGCAGCCCCCTGCCCCCCCCTGCTACGCGGTGCCAGTTAAGTTGGGTATTCCAAGATTACCTTTGTTTTGTAGACATATTTCCTTGCTTTCAAATAAGAAAACATTTATTTCCTTTGGATTTAAATTTTCTTATGCATGCAATCATGGTTTGACCATCGCTTAACCATGGCTCAACCAACAAGCAACTGCCATTTTTGAGCGCGCTTTTTCAAACACAAGATGGCCGTTTGGATTGCAGTTCGATCATCTATCAGTGCGTTCACCTTTGCGATTCATGTACTCAGCAAAAACAAGATAATTTTTTAAAAGGTTTGTGCAGTTGATTATGTTGGAAGTTTGTTGATTATGTTGAAAGCTTCATTGTAAAGAACTGCTGGGTAACATAGCGTATTTAATGTTAGGCCCGGACAGATCTAGAGGGCTTGGGACCCTTTTTCTGACCGAAAGTATTGTTGCGAGTGATGCAAGATTTCGAAATAAGAACGTTTTTGTGGAGCAATTTGATGATGAATAACGTTTGATCCCGATAAAAAGATATATACGGATAGATCGCGTTTACACGGTGCCGTACAACTTTTGATAAGGAAAGACTTCCCGTTCATTACGAGAACGGATAAACCAGACTTTTCGCAACGAACGGCTTCAGTTTAAACTCTCCTCGCACCAGAGTTTATTTAAAGAATTTTGAAAATTTAGAAAATTTGACTTTATGGGCGTTGTCTTTCTAAATTTTTAACGACCACGCCCCTTCTACTATCAGGGTATACACCAATTTAACTTAAACTTTTTTTGATAAAATTCTTTAAATGTTTTTGTACAAAATCTTTTATTCCAGATTCGCATTAAGAGCAAAAATTTTAGTCTACTTGAAAATTTTCACAATGTTTTTGGTCACGACATTGATTTTATTATGACATTAGAAAACTTTCATTAGGAATTTGACCGTGATTGATAGCTAAGGGGGTAAAGTTTCACCTGGAACGATTATTGTTGTGAAACCCCTTACAAGTTCATACTTCAATTCCTTGTAAAAATTAGAACACAAGCAGAAACAATATGAAAGATTGTATCCGGAAGTGACTTGCGAGCTTTATGCATTTCAATGCACGATTATGATGCCCTGGAAGCAGGCCTGGCTTCAGGAAATTTTTTTGGGAGGGCGCAAGTGTTTATCTACCGAATACATTTTGGCATTATTACACTCCGTTAATGCGACTGGTGCATTGTGCTTCCCAGTTTCAGAGATGGAGCCTGGGGGGTTAAGAATCAAGTTCAGTGACATAGTAGGACCCACCATGGTTGGGTCCGACGTGAAATAAATTTTTTGAAATTAAGCCTTCTAGGATGGCTAGAAATGCATCTCCCAGACTAAAATTGTCTCTGGTTTTGTCAAATATCTTGGGATTAATCTTCTTCTGTGATGTTCCTGAAAATTCTCTTCTTGATCAACGGAAAAACTGAACTCCAGAACTTTTTAATATCTTTGAATGTTTTTAAAAATTACATGAAGTACAATTTTCTACAAAAAAGTTTATCTACCCATCAAAATCCCAATTTTACTGACTAAAATCCCAATTTTACCGATTAAAACACAAATGCCTATTCTTGTGTTACACCCCCCCCTCCCCCCACACACCCCCATGGAACTGGCCCTGCCTGGCAGCCCCATTCTACAGATTGTGACAGGCTAGTATTTGCATACAGTCTCATGAAAACAAGTTCAAGAACTGCATGTTAAGCCTGAACTTTGCCAAACTTTATGCACACTTTTCATCCAAGATAAGATGCCTTTTTTAAAAATTGATCAGGAACCTTGAAATGCTCTAATCAGCAACAAATAAAAATATGATATCAAGCAAAGTGAGCTTTCTGGTGAAAAGCAAAGCTTTGCATTAAAATTTACTGTGTCAGAACTTTGATGAGCTCAAAGAGAGATTCTCTTTGAGAGTGCTTACAGCAGGAGTTCATGAAGTGCAGAAGCAAGAGGAATCTTAAAGAAGAAAAAAAGCAAAAGTGAACCATGGCTTGATCATGGTTGGTTGATATGTTTGAACCATGGTTTGATCATGGTCAAGAGACATGGTTGAATCATGGTTTGATCATGGCCAAGAAACATGGTTGAATCATGGTTCGATCATGGTCAAGTGACATGGTTGAACCATGTTTGAACCATGTTTCAAACCAAGTTTACAAGCATTATGCAATTCCTGTAAAAATTCAAATTTGTATTTTAAAAAATTCAAATGTTTATATGGTTGAACCCTGATTTGACCTAAATTGGTAAAATGATTAGATGACATGGTCTAACCATGGAAAAACATGGTTGAAACACATTTGTTGAGCATGGTTAAGCCATGGTTCAACCATGAACAGGTAACCATGTATTGGCTATGGTCTGACCATGGTTTAAACTGAAATCATAAAAAGAACTGAAAATTTCAAAATTGTTTAAAATAATCCTGAACATTTCAGCTTTCAATATTGCTCAAGCAAATTTATGAAAAAGTAAAAATTTTGAAATTTTAGACATGGTTCAGCAATGGTTGAGCAATGGGTCCCATTGGAAATTCGTGGTTCTACCATGGTTAACCATGGTCATTTCGTTGCTCAACCATGGTGGGAAATGGTTGAAAACCATGGTGTAACCATGGTGTCACCATTGTCAGCCATGGTTGAGCAATGGTTTTTTCGCAGGGGTAGAAAACTGACTGATTCAGAGAGAATTTCTTGTAATTTTTAATTCAGAGGCCAGCAGTAATAGATTGGGCATCCTTTAGAAACATGACTTGAGGAGATTCCAGTATGCAGAATATGTGAGTTTCAGTCCTCGTAATTCAGCCATGGCACCATTAGTGCTCACTTAACTACAAAACTTTTGTTTATCTAGGAAGTGTATAGGTCTACAAGTGCTTTCACAAGCAAGTTTATAAGTAGGCAGAAATGATAATGGAAAATACCAATGAAACTCTTTTACAGAAAGAAGCCATACAATTGATGAAAACTAGGCCAAAATGTCTGCCATAATATGTTGGACTGTATATGCATTCTACCTGCCATGTGGTTAGGCAGCTGTCATAGCCATAGTCATTGTATTAGCTGAAGGAAAGCTCTTTTTTAACTCTAGTACTCAGCCAACCAATATCGAAGAAATGTTCAACCAAAATTTGCAAAAGGAACAATCAGCCAACAGTCCAGAAGACCTTGAGAGGCACAATGCTCTCAGAGAGTTCAAGGAGAATATCTGGAACATTCACCATTCAGAAGAGCAATTCTTAGATGTAGAAGCTACCCAAGATGATGATAGCATTTTAATTGGAAAGAAAACAGGAGACAGGTTACTTTGTCCAATTACAATGGTAAGCTAGTTTGCAGCAGACAATTTTTTTGTTTTCCCTTGAACAAAGTCTGGAGCTGTTTTTTTAGGAAAAGAAGCATTCAGCTGAATACATTATTGCCCCCAATCAAGTGTAATACAGTCTGATGTTAACAGTGGTGACTAGCAGACTATTAATTCGTGAAATTTTGCTAGTCTAACAAGCTAACACAATTTTCTTATAACCGGTTCTATAGCTCATCTGTTGAATGATTTAAACTTTATGAAATTTTCATCGTTTGTGTCATCAAGATAGATTTCACACACTTCCCTTCAAAAGATAATGGGAGCTGGTAGAGGAAAAGAGATCTTGAAAAACAGCTGTCCGCATAACCTTGCATCAAGAATTTCTAGAATAATTTACATATTACCTAGCAAAATTCTGATAAAAAATCCCTTAAATGTACTTGACCCCTTGCGCTTTTCATCACTGCTGCAATCTGTTAACGCCAATTTTATTAAAATAATTATGCTGATTTTTTGCAGTGAACCAAATTTGAATTCTCTACAAAAAGCAGAATATATTTATGACATTTGTCATGGCTTCAAAACGGTTAAAAAGAAGAAAAATATTTTCTGCATTATTAGCAAGATATTTTCAACCAACTTTTAACATTGTTCTTCTTCTTAGTATTTGATAATCTACTGTCTTTTTATTTTAGACTGAGATGAAAAACCCAATGAAAAGTAAATTATGTGGTCATAGTTACGATAAAACAGCCATTGAACAACATATTAAAAGGATGAGACAAAAAGCAAAATGCCCAGTGGTTGGATGTCAATATATACTCAAAATGGATGACTTAATAGTGGATATCATACTCAACAGAGAACTAAGGAAAAGGCATTAGATAACTTTTTGTACTCGTATTAACAACAAGCAATACACATCAGTTTGAAACATTTAATATGTAAATATATTTGTTTAGAAACAAGCTTCTTATTTTTAAAACGTTTGCCATTCTGTGCAGTAAAAGTGGAAAACAGCTTTGCAAGAAATCACTGCTGGACTTTTTACAGCTGCCACTATTTCTAGCCATAATTTGAAAGATCTCAGACCATTACAACCATAGCCATGCAGTAGAGAATGAAGCTCTGCAGGAATATCTTGAGTCATAAAAAGCTAAAGCATTTGGATTTGAAATAAATATTTTAATCAATTATCTAAGCACACATTTTAGGATGACACAAATATACAAAATACTTCTATCTACTCTTGTCAACTTGAAAAGCAATAAAAGGCATCCATGAAACAAATTGGCCAGACAGTCTAAATATTGTTTCAAATGTTCAGTGTATAAAGTAGTTTTCAAGCTTGAATAATAAAAAATTGATTGCTCCTTGGATCAAAATTCAACTTTCTAGAATACTGTGTTTCTGTATGGCAAGCTTCATAATGTTTGGTGCATAAATTCGATACTTTTGGATCTCAGTTTTCTGCCTAAGGGATGCCAATTTGCTTCATGATATAAACACAAGCAAGTACAAATTATCTCAATTACACTTTCTTATCTTCTGAAAATTAAGTCAATTTCATAGATGCAATCCTTGTTAAAAATCACATTTACTGATAAGTAACAATCTATACCTAGTTATATCAATAAAAAGTTTGTTTATCTATACATAAAACTCTGTCTTTACCTGGAAAACATTCTGATATTGTGGTTTTTAGGGTAAAAATTTGTAATAATAACAAAACACAAATTCTAACATTTTATACTGAATATGGTCTATCGAATACAGTTTGAATGATTTGGATGTATTGGGTCAATCATAAGTAAATACAATACAATTTAACACTTTATGTGGTCAAAATGCAATAAAAATATGTTGACCATGAGCTGGGAAGAGAAAATCTTTGCCAGTTTCACATTAAACTGGTAACAAGCTGAAGTTTTTCCTAGCTTGTGGTAATATTTTCATCACATTTCGCATCATGGAGTCAATTATTAAGCTAACTTTTACAAAGCATGACAAAATTTATTGTAAGCTCTTTCAGATTGTCATAGTGCTCTCAAGACTGTTTTCACAAATAACACCAAGCATTTGAGCTGCTTTTATTAAGTCTTTGAGACTGAGCATAGGTCTGAGGTTCTGAATGACTGTTATGGTTACTAAATATGAGGGCTGGTTGCCCATAGCTGGAGTTATTTGCCATATATTTGAAATGTTGTACAAAAACTTTGTTACATTTTTTAAAAACACATTGTTAAACGATTTTACAAATATTTTTCTTTCAAATTTCAAATTGATTTTTGCATCAGTTCAGTAAGAATTTATATAGCCTTGGTTGATTTAGGGGAGCAAAGCTAGACAAATTTTAACTCCCAATAGCTATTAAGTTCAAATTCTGAAACAAGACAAACCTAGCCACTTATAGCTAAAACATAAATGCAATCAACAAACTGGGTGAAAGGTCTTAAAAATAAATACGCAGAAACTTTTGTATCAGATTCTGTGGAACAATAACTCATAAAGGCCAATGCGTTTTAAATTAAAGTTACTGAATTGTGAATGCATTCACTCCATAGTCTTGAGGTTTTTAATTATCGAACTGGGAAAGCTTTCCTTCTCTGATCCTCACTCTTTCTTCGTGTCTTTTTGCTAATCCACTTCATAGGCTGCAAAGGTGTTGACTTCTTTTCCTCTAATTCTAAAATTCCATGTATTGGCATGTTAGTGGACATGAAATTTCTCACAGACTCTGAGTCAGAATCTGAATGTCGCCTATGTCTACGGTAACTAGGTGGCACAAAGTCAAATGCATAATCATATGCACTCATTCCAAACACTTTTCCATAGCTTAACCCAGTAGATTGTGGGTCCTGACCATTTGCCTCAGGAAGTTCATAATTATAGCCAAAACTTGGATTATAAGTGGGAATTTCAATTTGTGAAAACTCTGACTCAGGCATCATTTCCATTTCCGGCATCAATTCTGTCTCAGGGACCTCATTTGTTTGGGTCATTGGAGTGGCTCTTCTTGCATAGGACCCATAGTCCAAGATAACCTTTCCGTCAGCGACAGCAATGTGAGGTGAGCGCAGTGCTGTTCTTACTTCACTCTCAGGAAGTGGTATATCTTCAATTGGACCTGGTTTTCCCTTGTTTTTGTTTACTTGTGGATTCCTTGCTATTTTCTCAGTTCCAGATACTAAATTGAACCCACCTGCAACAGCTTGCTTTGGATCTTTAGTGGGGTCAATATCAACAGCAAGCTTTTTTGGTGTTCCATCATTAATCTGTTTTGCTTCTTTTGATTCTGAAGGTGTTGGATTGGAAGACTTTGAAGACATTGATTTTCCCTGGCTTTTCAACACAGCAAGTAGTTTCTCTGATAAAGCGAAAGTACATTAAACTTTGATATGAGAGAAATTAAAGTCAACACAATATAATATACATTTTCATTGCTTTTTCTATAAACATAGCGGTAGTTTATTATCTGGAAGAATATCACTTTTACTATTGGCTGTTTTTGTTAAGAAAAGTATCGGGAGTTAAATTTAACTTTATCTAAATCTCTTCGCACAGGGCCTAATCTGTTTGAGGAGGTTTTTGTGGTAGGTATGGTTGGTGTTTATGTTGTTAAGCAAGACACCGTAACTTCTTATTTCAACAGTTGCCATCAAATGACATGCTGGCAATATCAAAGTAAGTCACCTTAAGCAACTAGGATACAATTGGTTAACCTCTTTCCATTCGCTGAGCTAATTCGCTAAAATATGAAACACAAGTGAACAGTCAAATGTTTTGTCAGCTTAGGGCTGATAAACAAAGCCAAGGAAGTTGGAATGGACCTTTGCAAATATATGGCATTGACAACTGGATATTTTTGTGTCTTATTACAGTTCTCAACAGGATTTTTAAACTTACTACGAATAGTTTCCACATGTTCCACAAACCATACTTCAATCCAGCATGGTGTCTCTTCATCCACCATGGTATCTTTAATGAAACTAATACAAACCTGAAATCAGAAAGGTCTTTGTCAAAGCAAGATGTGCTTAGGTATTAGCAGCAGCATAGCCAGGGTGGGAAGATTAGAAGGCAAATTAAGAGGGGGGTAAAAACCCAATATTTTTACACCGTCATGCTGGAAAACGCTTATTTTGAAAACATATAAAACGGGTCATGTCATGTGTGTGTACCAATGGCTGGTTTATCAATACAATAATAGTCATGATTAGCTTTTTGTGCTGACCTTTTTCGTTTCACAATCTCAAAATTTTCCTCTATGGAAACCTCTTTTTCAAAACCGGAAAAAATATATAAAAAATAAAAGGTCTCGTTTTAAAGTTTCGAACTAAGTCCATTCTCTTAAGAGTAAAATCTACGAAGTTCTTGGCAAGAATTTCGGTTTTTAGGAATACAAAATTCCCAGACATCAGCACAGGGGTTGGGATCTTTTCGTATCATTAGTTGTATCCTTATCAATTCCCACGTCAAAATTCTTTCTCTGCATTGCATGAAGTCAAAGGAAATGACTTCACAGTCCGAATCAGCTTCTTCGCTTCACCGCAACTAGCAGGTAGATTTAAAAAAATCATCACCATAACGCCCGAACTTCTAACGAAAGGGGTGTTCACCCTAAAAATGACATAACCACGTAAACCTGAGTATAGGGATTACCTTCTCCCCCTTGCCTGTGAAATCTGCCCGGGGAGAGAACGTTAGAAACAGCTAGAAGCCTCTTATTGTAAACCAGCTTTTTGAATAATTACAAAAAGCAGTATACATTTGACATCTGCTATTTCAAACTCTCAAAAAAAAGTGGAATATACTTTCTCAAAGAAGCAGAATCAATAAAGTTTTATACGAATTGACGGGCTTAAACGAATACGAATTCTGAATGATTTGAACGATACCTTCAGAAACAATGTAAGGAATTTTTGTATCCTAGGTCTGATAAAGTTGAATGACTTAGCTGTCTTAAACTAAACACTATTTTCATGTTAAAGTACGGATAACCTATATTAACGGAAAAACCTATACATCGGACACCTTTCAAAAACGGGCAGATATTTTAGTCAAAATGGTCAAAATATTTTTAAAGGAACCTCTATACAACAGACACCTTTGAGAACGGACAATTACACTGGTTTAAACGGTTCTGTTACAGTAGAATCCCGTTATAACGTACTCGGTTATTACGTACTTTCGGATATAACGTACTGGTGTGCTTGGTCCCGGCAAAATATGTGCTTGGTTTTAATCAATTAATACTTACCCTTGTTACAACGTACTTCGGATATAACGTACTTAATACGCTGGTCCCTTAAAGTATGTTATAACCGGATGATACTGTATCAATATAATTGGAAAAAAATTCCTTACTTTGCATGTGCCCATAAGCTTGCTTCTAGTCGCCTGCTCATCCTTTACTGCGTTGGAGCATTCTTCATTCAACGTGTCTTTGTACTCGCCAACATCAAATATCTTAAGGAAAAACAAAAAATTTTGCCTCACCATGCCATAAAGAGGGATAAAATTAATAAATTCTAGTAAGGGATGGGAAAAAGATGTAAGGAACAAGGAGCTTGCTATGAGTGTATGACGAAGGATAGAGTGCTTGGAAAATCTGCTACTCACAGATTGTCAATATCAGAATATCTCTTATTTATAAATTTATCAAATCATTACTATTTGCATTTGCTATTTTTAGATGGCACAAAATAGCGGAAAATTTTACGGTACCGAAAAAAAATCACTATTTTCAGAGATCTGAGTAAGAAATATGAAGAGGAGCAAATAATAGTTTCTTTTAATTGCTCCACTTCTTCACCTTAGAAATAGGTCAACTGCTTATGAAAAGGACACCAGTACAACCTAAACAAAATTAAATCAAAAGTCTAATTCATCTAATAACATTTATTAAATCATGTAGACAAATGGTCTGATACTCTACCCTATGTATTCTATCAAATTTTGAAAAAGTTTGCACTAAGCACAGCTATATTAACAGCAGCAGGGCTCTAGGCATATATTAACATATGCATGACAACCATGTCCACATACCTTCATAGGAACACCCTGCGTAAGTTTGCCGTTCAATTTTATCAATTCCGGAGACAAAAAGTATCCCTGAAATAAATAAACACAGTAAAATCTTTGTACAAATGAATAAAAGCGGATGGTTTAATTGATAACAGCAGCAAGCATACAAAATCGGTTTACGTGGGGGAAGACCCTAATTTAAAACCTCATCAAGAGTTAGTAACTGAACTGAAATACAGATGGGTATAGCGACTTAGCACATAACATCCTAAACTAATTTCAAATGGGATTTACATTATGTTAAAATCATAAGTGAAAATATAACAGTGAAAAGGTATAAACGCCTTCATAAGCGTGGAAACTGTCTAGAAATACATCTGGAATCAGCTTAATAGCAAGTCTAGGCATTTTTTCATGTCTTATAAAAAGAATATTTTCTTTATTAAATTCTTAGTTAAAATTAAACGAATTTCTGTCGTAAATATGCATGTTTTCAGACAATCCTTTGCATGTAAAAATTGCACATCGTTCAAAAGGCTTAATAAGCGATAGCGTACCAAAACTTATTTTTAACATTTCTGAATGTAGATCACATGACCTGATGAACCAGTAATTTTATTTACAACATATTGAAATATTGTAGTGAGGAAAAAATGACTGACTGCAAAACAAACAAACTAGTACTTTACAGAGTCCAGAAAGGCGGTAACCTTCCTCCAGACAAAAACATCCCAAAAGACAAACCTTCTTTACAAAACAATAAAAGTGGGCGTGGCTTTGGTGTGTCTTAGGAGCTTCTATTGTTTTTCGTGGACCTTCCTCCGGTCAGTGGCCGTACGATCGTAATGTTTTGGTACTGACTCTGGTACTTTATATATTTCAAACTACCAGATTTAAAGTGCCTTTAATTTGTACATCTTTGTTAAATAAAAGTTGCAGAATAGTTTCCAAAAAAAAACTTTTTTGCACAGTCAATTTTTGAAATGTAGCTTTAGTGAAATAGTCTGTGCGTCACTAAGAAACAATATATTCATGCTATAAATGTTATCTATTCAAACAACCAGGAAAATTCAAGACAAATCTTTTCCTAAGCCAATCTTTCCTTGCGTCAAACTATTATGAATTACAATCATTTGGAAGCCGACTTAAGATGTTTAGCTAAATGTCATTCTCGTCAATCATCCCAGATCACAACAGCCTTTGAAGCACTTCTGCTGTTATTATGGTAGGTCCTTCAGTTTCCTCTAACAGTGTATTATATTACAGCCTTCTGTTACACTCCTGTCGATTATATACTTGATAACAGTTTTGTACCAGGCTTTCTAAAATAAATGGCATACCCTGACAAAAATTGGGTTCTTCCCTATCCGTGTAGCCCAAACATTGCCACTATCGTCTTGGTGTAATTTGAGTCCCTACAAAACCGAATTGGTAAAGTTCATACGATATAAGAAAAAAGGTTGTTTAAAATATACAACAATTACAGATTTGTGAGGAGATATAGAAGCTGCAGTAGAAAGGAGCGTGTCCCTTATCATAGTAAAAAGTGTAGTGAGGCTTGCTATAAATACAGGGCCTCCTACAAAGAGGGAGCGGGGGCATAGCACCACCCCCACTTTTTGCAAAACAATTGAGCCTTTTTCAAGATATTTTGTTATAGATGTTAAATTTTCCCTTGCCCCCCCCCCCACTTTCCAACTTGTGTGGGAGCCCATGAATTTGGTACTGTATACGACGAATAAAAAAGAGGAATAAATTGTGTTACTGAGGCTGATACAACAAGATTGCATCTGCAGGGTAGCACTCCAGAATAGCACTTCCTGTGTTATCTAAACAAATTAAGCTGTACCCACCGTTTTTAAGGCAGAATTTCCGTTTTCAAATACTTCAAAAGTGGGTATGTTGAACAAAAATTATTTCGACTTGAATAGTCAATATGCTTTCATACGAAGAAATAATGCACATCCACATACCTTTCCAATGCAATTTTTCACCTTTAGCACTTTAGCGTCTCCAGTTTTTGAAGGCAGATAACACAACCCTATCCTGAAGAAAATTGCAAAATTGAAGATCTCTGATTCGTTCATGGCTTATTGAAGGCAAATTTTATAACTACTAAATACTCTTGACGATTAACCGTCTCTGACAACTCAAGTGAGACAAATGTTCTCTTTGTGACAGATCAAATTATGTTGATCCTTGCAAAAAGTCTTGGTTCACGACACAAGTTTTTGGAAGTTTTATTTTGCATTCTCCTCAGCCCCAAAAATTTTTGCTTTATGCAATGTTAAGAGGTTCGGTTTGGTCCAATGGCATCCTTTCAGGTAGGTCTGGTATTCAACTATACAGCCAACATTGTTTCGGCGGAGAGTATGTGCTGTATTGGATTTTTCCACGGAAAACATTAAATATTTTCAATAAACTTAAGAAACAGGGCATCCCAAGGACTTTTGGCATGCATTGTAAGTATGTCCTTCTCTACACTGCTAACGAAATAATCTAATGGAACGCAGAGCCCAGAAAACTGGGTTATCACATTTTCATTCTAATAAACAAAAAAGGTGGTTCATACAAGGTGATTTTCATCCCATCTACCTTGATCCCCGAAGACAAGCCCCGATCATTCCCATGTAAACAGGAAACAAATTTTTATGCGAATAAATAGTTAGGTAATATCTCAGACAAACGCTCCACCCAGATCGGCGGGATTAAGTAGTTTGCATATACAGTTTGGTATTACCAACAAATAATTTTAGGCTCCTTAAAGTAGCAAATTGTAGAAAAATGTAGGAAAAATGTATGTATTACGTAATGGGGTTGGAAAATTCGCGGCAATAGAATCAGTATGGGTACAGTGGCAAATAACTAAATTTTCTCCCGTTCCACATTTTAGATCCTGACCAATGTCTATTTAAGTCAAGTTTAGTCTACACCTATATGCATATATAGGTTTGAATTCATTTGAAAATGCATTAGTCTGTAAAAGGTTTATGAAATTTGACCAATTATTCTTACAAAGGGCATTTCTGATCAAATATTAAACAACAGCTGATCATGATTCAAGTTACCTAAGATTGTTTTATCATAACCTCATGTTCTCCGCAGATGACCCAGTGATTTCTTTTCTGTCAATTTTCTCAATTGCGATCAGAAATCTTAATGCATTTATGATTATCACAAAAGAGCGATTTCGGGTGCCGCATTTGCACAGGAGAAGGCTGTTGCAAATTTAATCACAACGAGTCTTATTGAGAATGATACCGTAAATACTTCAACGAAATACTGATCCATTTTGTGTGGCAATAAGTATCGCAAGAGGTTTTCATCAATTCGTTTAAATTGAAATTGAATTTTTCGTTATATTCATTGGGCTCGAAATTCTATAAAAGTGACCTACATGATTTAATCAGTTCCTGATAAAGCACAAGCTTCCCGAAACAGATTTATGACAATTCACTATCTGCCGATACTGTAAGAAGTTAAGAAGTTTTGCTTGGTATACCAACAAGGTTTTTAAAAAAGCAAACATTTAGTAAACTAAAGCTTTTCGTCTGACACTCATCAGAGTTTAAAACGTCAGAACACAGGAAACTCTACGCTAGGAAATATATATACCCAGTTGTGGATCGAAATAGGCCAATCAGAAACACGAGCACATGACTGTTGAGGTTGACCAATCAGTGCCGCTTGCCTATTGAGAATGTTACCAATGGAGTCCTAAGGTGAAAACGAACTCCTTTTGTCTACACAGTAGCGGTTTTTTCGTGCTTATGTAGATATTTGCTTTTTTCAAAGCCATTTTCAAGTTTTGTACCACCAAAAGATTGTTAACAAGGTTTTTACTGATCTGCGCTCTTCATGCATCTTATATAGATTTAAAAATGGCTTCCACTTGATGTGAAGTGTCGGCAAATCGACATATCAGTAAATTCAATAATGCAAATTCTTAGGAAAAGAAGAAACTAAGCATCGAGCATGCCAAAAAGTTCATTGACTGAGTCATAGAATCAGAGTGAACCAAGCAGGGAACTGCTTTCATGACAGATTCTTTAGTTCTATATGATTCAATGATAACTTTAGGTTATACCAGATCAGTTTATAAATGACCTGAAAAGCACCGTAAAATCACGTAGAAAGGAAAAAATGACCAAGCCCTCGACAAAACGTAGCTTCTTTTGTTTACAATCCATCCTTTCTATCTTAACCAAATAAGCCTTTGGTAACATAAAATATACCACGTTTGAAGATGTCAAGTGACTGTGTGGATGAAAGAGCTAAAACTGGGATTGAAGGAAAATTAATGTCTTCTTACTTAGCAGAATCGTCGACAATATTTGATCCATCAATGGTTATGACTGACTGATGCAAAAAGAACGAGGCAACATGAAACTGTCGCTCGTAGCAGTCGACGCGGCACCACGCCTTGAGCCGTCCGCGGGTGAAGTCCCTCATCAGCGGCAGCTCTCCGCCGTAAATCTGCGGCCGACCACTCTGCTTTTGACTTCCATACTAGAATGTAACAACAATAATTTAACTAATAGGATTATAAAATATATTTACAGAAACGACATAACTTGGTTATTACTTGAAGACGATATTGAGAGCGATAAACAGAAAAGGATGCATTCAAATGCGGTACAGACGAGAGTTTTAAAGCAAATAACAGAAATATAGAAAAATGGTCAAATGGGGCATAACAAACATAGACTCCGTTGAAGGAATTAGGGCAACCATCCAATGCTACTTTCGACCATCCCATGCTACTTAAAAAATTACTAAATCTGAAAATTCTAAACCAGAATGTTTTACAATGCTATCACTACCTTCATCACAAAGTTGGAAATATACGTCGAGCATGACGTATAAATATAAAGTATGACTAAGTTAAAAACAAATTGTAGGAAATAAAACAAAATCACTTTCATAAGAAGTCTGCAAACAAAGATGGAGATAGAAATTGAAGATCAGGTAGCTGCTTAATTGTTACATCTGTAATTTAAATGTAATACTAATATTTCTGTGATAAATGGCCTACTTTTCTAGAGCCAACCAGAAAGTCGTCTTTGCTTCGAGGTCGTCTTGAACCAACCGTTGCCGAATCTGTGATCATTTTTGCTGCCTTCTTTTTCTGATTCTCCCTCAACTTTCTTCTGGTTTCCTATTATACAATTTTGACAGAGTCATCGATCGATAGGAAAAGTTTAGTATTGTTGTAAGAATTTGAGTAGATGGGACTGGGACGCTTCTTGGTCAATGTTTTGTGACAAATTATCAAACAAATTCTTAGACAATTTAATACAAGGGTCTAATGGTGGTCAAGGAAGTAAGCTCAAGTCCAAGGTAGGACCCTCTTAAGAATGCACTTTAAGAATATCTAAAGATACAAGGAAACCTTGGATATATTTTTTTGATGCGAAAAATTTGACCAAGACTATCTAATCAACCTTGGCAATCATCAATTTATGTTACTGTCTAATATAGACGTAGGAACTCTACGCGGTAGATGAACTTCAGAACTGGTGTCTACAAGGGTTCTTCTTTGATAGGTAAATGCGCAAATCGAGTCGTTTTCAATTTCATCACTAAGAAGAACAGATTTAAATGACTTACATCGTTCTCCTTATCGTGTCTCCGCACATCCTGCTTGCTCATCGTTATCAAAGCCTCGTGTAGCTTGGCAGGTTTGGTAGATACCTGAAAAAGAGGCGACCATTCATAAGCTCGCGTAGAATGATACAATAAGCAGACATTAGAAATGGCAGAGATTGCAAATTGGTAATATTTGCAAAAGCAAAGCTAGATCGACAAACAATCGTGAAAATGCAGACACGTTCCAGAAAATAGTAAGAGTAGTCCGAAAACCTGCATTAAACAAGGTTAATTTTATTGCCGAGTTGCCTAACAGAATGTTTTGAAAGGAAAGGAGAATTAACACCAAAATCATACAAGCAACAAAAGTACTTAGTACTTAGAAATATTTAATACAGCATGTTTGATGTTCTCTGATCGCCTAACAAGAAACAAAATGACCTGTCTGCTGACATAATGGTGTGTCATGTCTATAAAGATATGGCTGACATTTGATAAAAGACCTTGAGACCTTTACTTTATTTGAAAAGGCTGTAATTTCTGCGCCTTTACATTTTTAAACAGAAATAGCGAAGTATCTTTCATTTTACCAATATCATTTGTAAATTTTCCCACATGAAATTGAAAACATTTTTTGATAGTTAAAAACATTTGATAAGAAATTAAACATTTCATATTAATTAGTTTTATTATCTTCAAAGATAATGTCGGTTTTTGGGACAAATGTTGTGGTTTTCTTTCACTGTTGACTGAAAGAATGCTAAATGAAATTTTGTGATAAAGCAACTGGAGGTGATAAATAAGCTGAAATCAGGTACTCGAGCTAAGAAATACGATTATAAACCTTTTGTACTCGCTTAAAAGCATGCGATAAAACATTAAAAAACTCATGTACTAGAATATTTTTGCAAATTCTTTTAATTGGTGTACACGGGTCAGCGTTAGGCCGATACAGGTCAAATGATAACCGAGCAAATTTGAACAACTGAGCTTCTGGCTCAAGAGGAAGACATCGAACTTGTAGAATGCTTATTGGGAAAATTTAACATTCGAAAGAAAGCAGGGACAACAAATTGCAACGCTTTTCAAAGGACTTGGATCAACCCAAGCGAGATAAAAAGCGTTACCTTTCAGAAAAACAAAACAAGAAACAGAGAAGTCTGTACTTCCTTGTACAATAACATCTTTAAAAATATTTTGCTTGCTGCTAGGGAAAGTTTATATTTTTAGTATTTAAGGATCAAAGTAAATGCTCTTTTGGTCTTTGCCTAAACGTCGGTCAAATAGATGTTTAATCCAACAGAATTTGCGCATAGACTATCCTAAGGCAATATGAGATGCCGGAGAATTAGGCTAGGAATCAGCGTGGAGCCAAGGGAAAAATATTTTCATTGGGAGAGATTATTAGTGATAACAGCTGTGAAGTAATGAAAAAAGAAATGTTATCAAATAGAGAGTCTTAATAACAACAACATAATCTTTAATATGGGACGATCTTTACAATGCGAGGGTAATCATATTCTGTACAATCAGGGATATGGGAATAGGAGGAAATCACAACAAAACGGCAAATTTTGCTAGTTTTCATCAATTTTTGTCCCATTATCAATTTGTTATTAATTCCTCGCGTAAGCAAATTCAGTAGGGGGATGTAAGATAAGATCAATTTGGACATGATACAATTTCTGTAGATTTGGATTGGGAATCAAACTTCCGTTGAGGCGCTGTACCGCAACAAGAGGGAAACAAGGCGCAAGTTAGTATCTGCGAAAAGTGAAAATCTGCAACAAAATGGCTTTCAATTAATGCCCTATAAACAGTTGTCAATTGTTTCTGGGAAATGATGTTTTGAGTTGAAATGTCGCCCCTAAACCGTTTTTTATCTTTCGCTTTACGGTTTTGAGTTTCTCTCAATTCATGCTTTCGTCAATTATGACACCTAGATATTTTGTTCTTTTAACTCTGAATAATTTTTTATCTTCACCCTTGAGATAAGGGAAGTCTTTGGCTCTGTTCAGTTGTTTTGGGTGCCCTATCAACATAAAATCATTTTTTTCAGCATTTAGGCTAAGTTTGTTTTGCCTCATCCAGGATGATACAAGGTCAAGTTCGCCCTTCATGTCGTTAAAGAGCTCGTTGATCTCTATGGAGGCATAAGAAATGCTTGTTTCATCTGCGTACATATTTGGTTTAGATTTTTTCAAACATTTTTCAAAATATTCATATTAGTGATGAAAAGTAAGGAACCCAAACACGACCCCTGTGGTATTCCGCACTGAACTAAACGCTTTTTTGACGATTTACCATCTACATAACAATACTGCTCTCTTCCGGTAAGGTATGAAGTGAACCAACAGTATACAAAATCAGTGACTCCTTAGGGTAATAACTTCCTTGTATTTGGAATGTTTTTCAATATGCGCTCGTTTTTGCAGAGGGATTAGTATAAAGTCCTTCGCCTTCTTTAGACATTCCCCATAAAATAGACACTAAAATACTGAAATGCTTGAATTCATAAAAAAACTAGCCTACGTGCAGACTCTACCGTTTTCAACCCGGCTCCTCTGTTTCCTTTTTCTATCTTTTCGTTAAGTTGAATTAAAAATTTAATGTTTGGCAAAATTTTTAATTCAACTCAACGGAAAGATAGAAAAAGGAAACAGCGGAGCCGAGTTGATTCAATTCAACGGAAAGATAGAAAAAAGGAAATAGAGGACCGAGTTGAAAACAGTAGAGTATGCACGCAGGCTATAAAAAACTAGATACTGAAGTGCTTCTCAAGAATTTTGTAGATTTTGCTCTTAGGAAAATGGACTTGCTTTGAAGCTTTAAAATACTGAATATCGTTTTTAGATATTTGCTGACAACTTTGAAAAATAAGTTTTTACACGTCGAACTTCCACGCCTGACACGATTCAGAAAAAAAACGTGAGAGGAATTGTGAAGAAATAGCCAGTTGTAAAATAGCCAGCCACAAAATCCTACACATGACTGTTATTGTACTTGGTTAGCCCACAATTGCCACATAAAAAGCTTTTTACAAACAAATCAATAGATTTTTTCAAATACATTTACAAAAAAGGCATTTTCCGAATTTTTAACGGTGTGGTCGACAAAAATTGCCAATAGTCAACAAAGTGTCCGGCTTCTTTTTGCCCCTTAAAACTTCCGACCCTTGCTACGCCACTGCCCAGGGGTGTGCCCACTGATCTGAAAAAAGGACTGGATCGAACAACCGTTTGTTCTCTTACATCAGCACGATGAAGCTGATCGAGTCTCTCCATCTTGAGACCTTTCGCGCCTAAAGTTTGGGCTGCCATTTGTTAAAACGGAGCACGCACAGTGCTGCGCCTTAAATTGTGCATTAATCATTAAATTCTTAAATATTCCAAGATATAACAGGCCTAGGAAAATAAGTGAACAGTGGATTCTTCGTTACATAAGCTTAAATGTTTAATGTAACTAACGAGTTACCATGGCAAAAATGTTTAACGTAACTTACGAATGATGCAAGTTTTGTTTCAACGGTTTCTTTGAATTTTGCTATGAAACAGCAAGTTTAACTGAAACCAACATGATTGCTCTCTAGTCTCAAGCAACACCGCGAGGTCTCAAGATGGACGCTGCAATGTGGAATCAACGCTGGGCTGGAGAAGCTCGACCCAGTCTTTTTTTGAGGTCAGTGGGTGTACCCCGGCGTCTCCCAATCGGGACAGACTTGGTTACATTGCTAAGACCACTGTGTTTAAGGCGCGATGTAGCTGCATAGGTCAATAAACGATCTGGCAGAAGCCTTAATCAGACAGCTTCTTCATTCCAAAACCAAAACTCCAGTCCAAAAGCACTGTACATGCATTTAAATTTCTGGTGCGCGAACTATGTCCAATTGCAGGTTTAAGGAATTAATTAATGTAAAAAACTTCCACCATCAGGCAAAAAAAAGAACAAATCCTATTGATATATTAATACTGTTTCATCACTTTTTTTGAATATCTTTGAAAAGGGCATTTAGAGTAATTTAGAGGACGCTGCATCTAAAACTTTTTCGGGAACCCCCTCACCTCTGCCCGCCACAAATATTTCCGGTTTGCCCCTCCAGATGTTGGAACGCCCCTAAGAGACCAAGAAACGAAGAATGAGTTAAATGGAGTCATCGGGCTAAACATCGAACTATGTTCTATTTCCTATATATTAGGGTACTGAATAGGAAGCAACTTAATAGAAGACCTTCACCCCACAACCCCCACGCCCCCCGCCCCCCATAAAGATAAATTTTATCGGACGACGCTGTTAAATAAAGAACCCTAATGACTGCGCATTCAGGAATATTTCCTCTTCGCAGCCCCCTGAAGCATCCCCCTCTGAACTTTAGATTAACAGAGCCAGATACATGCAAGTCAAATAAGTGCTGATCAGTCCTTAACCCCCACTCCATCTCTGAGATAAGCAGGCGGAAAGCCAAAAAGTTGACAAATCCATAATAACGAATGCTACATACCGACATCAGGAAATTCCCGATAGTTCTTTCCTCGTGTTTTCTGTTGTTCATCAGGAACTCGTAATCTATCCTCGCTAGTCTTCCACGAAACACTAGAATAATGGAATGAGAAAACGTAACAAGGAAATCGAGTCAGACCACCGCAAGATTAGAAGCAATCATTAAAAGTATCAGGCAAGAATCGAGGAGTTGGTTGCGAAAGATCAAAATAAACAGTTCGATATTAATGACACGATTATTCAAAATGCTGTACAAAAGATCTCAAATTACAAAGGGTTAAGTCATTTCCTTGTATTTCCTTCTTCCAAGATCAGTCAACATTTAAAGTAAAATCTCGTAGGATTTCATAACAAACAGAGCAGTAACAATGGGTGTTGCCATGAGGTCCTTTGAGAGGTTTGAGAGCGTTGCGACGATCGAACTAAAGATAACGGTGTATTATATAAGCTTCACAGTGGCTTACTTATCACCGCTTTGAAACAATAGCGCCCATTCTAAATTACAATGTGACCTGAGCGCCTATTGAACGTCACTTAGGTACACGGGCGTGTATTTTAGTCAGCGAGTTAGTCACCAAATAATTTTAACGTGGATAGATAGGCGCTCATCAATCACAAAAGAATGCACAGACTTGAAATTTTTCAATTACACTGACTTGAAACACAAGAACATAAAATAACATTTAACAGAAGACCTGATAAGCCCACAGTAAGAATTTGTTAATCTTATACTCATATGGAACTTTTGAAACTACACTGATCGGGGTTTAAGACTATCCTTGGAAAACAACCAGGACCACGAAGAGGGTTTTCGCGAACAAGTTGTCAGATGTGGGAATCAAAGAAAATTTTGAAAACAATTACACTTTTGCTTTGAAACAAAACACTTAAACGTAACCCTGGGGCTCGATTTGCCAAAAAATAAAGACAACGTAAGAACACGCATAGCCTGAATTGCACACTCTATATCTCAGATTTTAACAAAACAGATCAGATTTTATCAGTTAATCAACCTTTCTAATAAAAATGTCATACAAAACTGTTATCCAGTAGTCATAGAAACGATGTAAAGTATGTACTTAAAGAAAAATCAGTGCTGAAGTAAGAACAAAGAGCAAAAACCCAACCCAAAAAGTAAGAAAATCGAGCCGCGGTAGAAATTGTTGGTTCTCGTAAAAGATAGTGCAGGGGAATTATGAAAAAAGCTTTGAGGAGTGGGCGATTATGAGTCACTTTGCAACAATCTAGATTCGCACAAAAGGTTAAAATCTGTAGAATTTTAAGGATGTCTCAAGCTTAATTGCAAATAGTTGAAGATAGCATGAAAAAGCGGAAAAATAGCACGATGATTCAAGGATTCGTCATTTAATTATTTATCTCAGTTTTTTCAATGTATCAGATTTCAAGGAAGCACTTTGATCACACATTGTCCGGTGAACCGATGCAGGCATAAAAGTAAGTAGATTGTGTTAAATTTGATGTTGAATAATTAATATCAGAAAGTTAAATGAGAAATCAGAAAAATGTGTACAGATAATGGAAGCTTGGAATAATTTAGTGATTGAAAGCACTAGAATTGTAATAAAGTTGTTTGCACTATCTTTTTTAAAAAACAAATGAGAATACATTAATTTGCACAAGGTAAACCCTCGGCCTACCTCAATACTTAATTGAAAAGGTCTATTTGGTATTATGTAAATAAGTTTTGTTTCCGTGTAGCCTAGTGATAAATCAGTGGATTCGGGCATTGTGATGAATAAAAATACATTTCTTAAGACTGAGAAAACAGATACATGTGAAAATTGACATTGCAAGATAAAAAATTTGAAAGGAATGAGAATGGATTAGGAACGCGAGGAGAGCACAACAGGAGTACGCTAAGAGGGGGGGGGGGGGGGGGGGTTGGTAGGAGAGGGATTTCGTGTAGGAAACTGTCTATATAAAACGCATCCCTAAGACTTGCATATTTATAGCTCAACTGATGTAGATTATAGAAAAAAGTACTCCTTATAGTTATGTGGTTTTCTATTTCATATTATTTTATGTGGTTTTCTATTTCAAACACTACAGCACTTCAAACATAATGAAAAACATTTAGCATAAAAATCTTAAAGGGGGATGGACAAGCGGAGAGGGAGTCATGATCGGTGTTGAATAGGATCTTAAATCGAGTCGCTTGTAACAGAGTACTATTCTATAGCTGTACGCTATAGCGTCCACAGTCGTGACCCATATGTCTCTTCAGCTGGTTAAAAGTGGTCTACTCAAGATAATAAAATATCTTTAAAAAGATTTAAAACACTGTTTGGATTGTTTTAGCATAGTAAGAATTGCCAATTGTAAAAGATGGATGAAACTGGGTGGCTTCGATCAGCTTTTTCGTAGCCCAATGGGTCAACTGGTTTGTGGTTGCAAAAATTAATCATATGCAAGCTCTAGAATCCCTTTTTTAAATCTCTAAAGAGTTTGCCCAAAAGATTAGCCCCCCATAACAGAGCCAACTATTAGAAAAGGTCACAATAGCTGTCTGCTCGACGGACTCCAAGGAGTTCTTGCGGCGAAAATTCGATGAAAATGTAGCAAATAAGAAACACCGCAATGTGACGAGGATGAACAACAATAAATACACGTAAATTAACGAAGACTTATATTTCGCCCCGGCATACGGGGCTTCATCAGAGCAGAAGTCAATTTTATCATTTATATTATTTTTTATATCATTTTGTACAGAAATATAATTGGAATGGTGAGGGGGGGGGGGGGGTAATATTTCATGACCTGTTATATTTGCTGTGAAGATAAATACTCAGAAGATTGGACAATTGTATATGATATACAGTTTTGAAATAAAAAAAATAATACTTATATTGCGTTAATTCAAAAATGGAAATGCTAGGCTACATTTCGTGATCTTTAATAGTCGTAGCGAAGATTATTGACAAGAGCTCGGTCAAAGATAGATTTTGAAAAATTGAGAAATAAAATTTGTTTCATTAGATAAACAAAGAAAAACTCACTTTTCTGAACAGTGACGACGTCCCTCTTCACCTTATCTAAATGGCTGTCCAGCTCATTCTCGTGTCGGTGTTTCAGAAATACCTAGAGGACAAAGACAAATTTAAATGGGCGGGCATCTCTCGGTTTCCAAAACGTCAATGCGGGTGACATTCGCGGTAAGCACCTTATTACATAACTTCTTTATACGAGATGCTTGAATTTTAAGCATGCAACTTACACTCTTTAAAAACACTCCACAGCCAATCATCACATAATTAGATTCTTCAATATGATTTGTAATGTATAATGGAAGAGCAGTTGTGAAATCATATATACAATCATTGATAATAAATATGTAATCAAGATTATTCAGTGAACACCACAATCCTATCGAAACGGATAAAGGCATCCGAGACTGCTTATCAATGTTTCCCATAAAGCAGACCGAAATTACTTTATCGTTGCAGCAAATAAATACGTTATTAAAACTACATTCTACATTTGCAAATATTTCAAGTCCTATACATTGGCGTGGTTGAAATTGTCAGTTTTAATAATCTTTTATAACTGCAAACTGCAAACTGCAAATGAGGCAGATTTTAATACGATTAGGTAGAAGTAAGCTTTTAATAGCATCATACATGTTAATAAACCTATTTAGTGTGGGAATGTTGCAAAACATATTTCCATTTTTCAAGTTTCTAGTTCCTTTTATCATAAAGGTGGGTTATATTCCAAAAGAAAAGAATGAAGAATTGTATTAATCGATTTGGACTCGAAAGGGCTGTTAGGCTCATCGGAATAATAATAGCCTTTTGAATGTTGACGTATCCAGAAGTCACTGGCTATGAAGCATACAACTGTTATGGTTACTGGTTAAAGAACACTCTCACTCGTAAAAGTAAATGGCTATGGGGTATACCTATATTATAGCCAATTGCAGTGGTAAGACCCATAGTTTTGAAAATTATACCCGTACTTCTAAATTAAAAGATACTCTAAAGAAAAATTTTGAAATTTTCCCTAGAAATTTCAGCCACTGTGCCCCCCCCCATTAAATATATCAGTGCTGTTTGCATTTAGCATGAGTTTGGGAAAGATGGTTAGTGAATCACCTGCTTCAAAACTGTAAGGTGACAGAGAACAGTCCGATTGCGCAAATATTAGGATGATAAATTTATTACTGCCTATAGGCAGATTATAGTAATGCAGAATCAAGTCTGCCCACCTGGAGCCTGGGTTGGTTTACCTAATCCCCATGCATTCTCACTCAATAAAAGGGGACCACTCCCTTTCCTTAAGAAGTCTTGAGTGTGCAGCTTTAAAATGCCAGTTGTCGAAGCTTAATAATGCCAATTAATTGAAGGGCTGCAGCGTATCTTCTGCTTCAGGATTTTAACACCACACATACTTCAAAACTCCAACGAATGCAAAGAATGGTTAAACGCTACATGTTAAAGATTTTAGCAACGGATGCAAAATTCTGATCTCCAAAGACACTCCTTTCCGGGTTTCCATATGCGATCATTATCATTTTCACTTCAATAAGTCATAACCTATAAAATATTCCCTAGGTTTTCCTGCACAGCTAATTCTTTAACAGTTAGTACGTTTTTGAACTCCGGTCAACAAACTAAGAAAAAACACTCGCTTAGATGGCTCGCTAAAAAGGAGATGATAGGCGGCAACCGGCATTTCCAGCGAGGCATATTCCAAAAAAGGTACAATTTTTTCTACAAGGGAAATTCGCCACATCATCGTTCTAAGGGCATTTTTGTATTTGTTGCGATCTAGCTTTCGAAGCTTGTGATAGGACCCTGAAAAGCTATGCTTATCCATCAGTGTCGTGGTTCTTTCTCTCTGAAATTACAGAGAGCTGGCGACTCTCTACAATCTATGTGACAGTCTCGTCATGTCAGTGACTCGAACCCGATACCTTGAATATGTAATCTGCTACCCTACCCACTGAGCCATCATCGTAATTTCTTACCGATCTGACAGTGAAAATTAAAAACCATTTTACTGATGAGACTCCAAGAGTTATCCTACTTCAGTGTGGCAGAAATTTCTCCATAACGAGAAGGAAATAGTACGGACGAAGAGAGATGTAATCTGTTATCCTCAATCGATAAAAGCAGTTCCAGTGTTAACATGAGCGGTTCAGTGTTGTAAATGTTCGAAATTAAATGCGTGCCTAGAAATATATAGGTGCTAAAACTTTTCCAACAGGTCCAAACCCAATGTAAGATAATAATTACCAAAAAACATAATCACCTTTAAAACTACCTCCACAAGGGCAATAAATAATGGAGACATTACCAAAATATTATCATCAAGTAACAAAAACAAACCAAAATGATGGATGAAATCATTACTCAGTTCTCTTACCTTTGCATTCCCAAACTTATGTCCAAAAATGTTGGATTTATTCATGATAATCTCGACGTTTTCCCTGTTACATGGAATAGTTGACACCAGAGGGAAACAAATGAACTTGTACCTGTGGAATGAATTGTATCTGCATCAGGACCAGCTTCCTAACAGAAGTAATTCAGGAGGGCATTTTTGTCATTAGCTTTATATAAATTGCTGTTTGAGGTCAACGTCTAAAACATTGAAATATTCAGAAAGTTAGAAAATTCCAGATGTAATGGGATGGAAAATCCTGTGCTTTCTAAAAAGTATAACCCTGGCAACAAAAGTGTCATAAATGATTGATAAAAATCTATCAGATATCTTGAAAAGACTACAAATATCCTTAGTTCTTTTCAGCAACTTCTATTCGTTTGTTTCAATCCAGAGTGAACAAATACAAATACTTTTATAACTAATACAAATGCTTTTCCAGATACAAATGCTGCGTATATTCGTCTGTTGGCCTTTTGTGCACAGCATCGCTTTTGCCTGTCAAGAACTGACAAGTTGTCGTGACATTCTTCATTCAAGTAACCAGTCATTCTGGACTTGACTTACCCAGACATGTTTGTGTATTTGCGCACAATGCAATATTAGCTACCACAAGCAGAAACACGCATTGATCCCCCTTCCCACACCCACCTCCCATCATAAGGTTTACATAGTTATGAAAATAAAAGACCAGACCTTAGAAAAAACCGAAATCTGTTTCTCTTTGGGTATTATGAACAGTAACTAACCTTTCTAAAAATTGCTTAAAAGTGAGCCTGGCTGGGAATCCATCTTCACGAACTCGCAGAGTGTCGTATAGGCAAAATCCTTGGATTTGCTTAAGAATAACTGAGTCATCGAATTCGTTGGGTTTCTCGCTGTTATTTGACTTGATACATCTAAAACGATAGAGAAATAATCAAATGACTGTTAAGCGCAAGACATACTAACATTTTTAAAGCAATTATGTATGGCTGGATACAGGCATCTGGTAGATATTGCTAAGGAATCAAGTGTGCTAAAAATTGCATAAGGCAGCAAGTAACCGCAATGTCGTTAGAACATTAGGGCACTATGCAGAACCTGCCTAGCTGCTGTATCAGACTATCAGAACGACAACTAAAGGTGCATAAAGGAAAATATTATAACTTAACTACAATGGTCAAAAGTTTGTCTTTTATAGTAGCACAGCGGTTGCAAAAGGGGTCCTAAAAAATGTGCAATGAAAGGGAACAGCTTTCTAGGCAAAACAATCACGAATTGCGAAAACTTGGTTCTTAGGCAGGTAACAAACGACTCAAACTGCTAATAAACCAAAAAAGACGACTTCACAGCCCATAGCAACTATTTTTTTGCTTATTGCCGAATGGACTTCTAAATACATGGATGGCATAGAGATTTATTATGGTCGAGAATTCTAAAACCGTCTGGTTTTACCATAAATCATTACCCAATGTAAAGCAAAGAATAAAATCGTAAAGAATTTAATGGCATATACTTCAAAACGTTGATTTACCTGATAAAATGTGGTTGGCTTTGAAGTATTTTTTCCATTAATTCCACGAGAGAGTTCTAAAAAATGTAAATTGAGTTTATAGACAACTTCGAACGAAGATTTGTGGATATCCATTGACAACAAAAGATTTATACCTAGTTAAACTCTTGAATATGTGATAAATGCTTTAATCGATGCAAAATATTTTCTGTCAAAAGGGTTGTAGGTCTGTTATGTACATGAGGGTGGGCACATTTGAAACCTTTACCACGACTTGGTGTAAAACTCTGAATATGCATACACTCATTTAGGGGAAAAGCTATAAACTAACATGCTATTTTTTTCAACAAAATGTTTGGCAATTTTCTGTTTTAACTCCGTAAAATGATAATTAACGTAAGCTAATTTGACAAAGCATAATCAAAATAAATCAAAAAAATTGTGAAGGAGACAAAGAACAAAATCAAAAGCATTGCTAGTTTTATTGGAGCATAAGACTTCAAACAGAAATATAATTAAAAAGAAACAAATCTTTGAAGAATGAAGGATAGTGAGACCAAAACCTATGTTAAACTGTCTGAAAAGACATCATCTTGTCAATATAAAATATCGAAAAATGTTTAGCAAAAACTATACAAACCCGGAACTGTGTTCCAGTCGTAAAACTTGGCTTTTGTTTACGACCTCGGGCTGACGTCGAGCTAGCCTCGCTTGTTTTCCTACAAAAATTTAGACAGTTGCTGCTTTATAGGAGAACAATACGAAAAGAAACTTAACCATGCTTAAACCAAAGTTAGGTAAAAGATTCAAAAAAATGTTAACTATGGACTTAAAACTTTCTTTAAACCAAAAACAGCAGTTGTAAATCATCAAATAATATTTTACTAACAAAAACATTGTTCCACAATATCTCAGACAAAAGACAAAGAAATAATTGCAGGATTGTATTAATTTTTCAGTTATCTTCACTTAAATACCTTTTTCTTGGAGTTTGCTTCGAATCCTTTGGGTTGTCTTTCACTGAATTTGGACTGGAATAAAAGGAGAAGATTTGTGAATTATTCCTTTCCAGGAAAATCTAAACATAACTTTTAAAGATTCAATTTCTTCAATTTTTAGATTTAAGACTTTTTGGTAAAATTTTAACTTTGACCTTTGATATCTTATTTCTTTCGTGTATGTTACTAGTTTCTCTTTCAACTTAGGTACGTTTTAGACAGGTCCTTGATTAATGTCGGCAAGTAGTTGCTGAACAAAGTTAAGCCCTGTCCACACTACACAAACTAACCCGAGTTCGCCCCAGGTTTTCGCTAACCTAGGTTAGATTTTGCAGTATGGACACAACTAACCTGGGTTCGCCCTGGGTTAGTTTAACCCATCTCCAGAGGAGAGTTCAACCCAAGTAAGTTTTATGAACTTCTAATGTGGACACAAACCTGGGGCGAACCTGGGTTAGTTTGTGTAGTGTGGACAGGGCTTTAATCTGTATAAATATGAAATGTGACATTATTTAGTTGGGTTACATCCTTTTGGAAATAAAGACAAATAAATTTTTCATAACAGCCTGTTTTAGAAATATTTGACAACCAAAACAAATGACAGACAGGTCAAGAGGAAAAAACTGTTAACTTTGACAGTAACCTTAGGACTGCTTCATTAGAATCAAATCATTATATATTCAATTGATTCATCAACATATTATCGTAGTGACAATTTTCTGATGACCGCTTAAAGCGTGAAATTCGGAGTAGCAGCTTCCACAAAGTGGGTACGGTACTACCTAGACGGCAGCCAGATTTATTTCACTGACCGGTGTGGTACACAATTACTTTTAAAAGTATCGCATTGGCATAATTAATGACAGGGCAGTTAAGGAACCGTATAAGTATTATCGATGACAGGGCAAGTCTAAGGCAGTTAAGGAATCGTATATCAACTTGTTAAAGTACCTCTGCATCGCTCCACAAAAACGAGTTTAATATTTAGGGTACGACTCATTTGATAACAGTTACTAAAGCATTGCTTAGAGTATTAAGTTTTTCGCTTACTCGATGACGAATGATCCAGTTTTCGAAATGGTTCCTTGAAAAAGCGAGCTCACAACGCTGTTGCTAGAGTCTAAAACAGAATTTTGAGAAAAAGTTAGGGACATTGGAAAAGAGTTAGGAACATTAAACGATGTTTGAGCTTATCAAATGAATATGATATGAAATAATATTTAAACACAATGCCAATGTAGATGTAGAAACATGTTAACGAGAATGCTGAAATTCAAGTTTAGAAGACAGTGACCAGAGAAAAAAGACCAAAGTAGGAGGGAAGAGAAAAGGACAGAGAAGGAGTGAAGGGCAAATGATAACGGGGTAAGGAAGGAGAAGGGAAGGAGAAGGAAAGGAGAAAAGAAGAAGAGGAAATAAATGAAATTGAACATCATCAGGAGAGAACAGGAAATGGGAAGGATGGGAAAGTATGAAACGGTCCTCACTAAACTACCTTTTGTTTGCAAGCATAAATTTCCGCGAAACAATTTCCTGTCAAATTTTATTCAACTTGGATGACTATTAATAAATACTATGTATAAAATGAGGCAGGTATATATTAAACAAATGACAAAGATCGAATGAATAGGTATAGTTCGAAAAAGCCTGATGAATATTTTGGATACCTTCTAAACAATTTGTCGCAATGATGACAAGCGTACTATAAATCCAAAAAAATAAACTTGCAACGGAATTATACGCATGGATAGATTGCTGAACATTTCTTATAATATCATTTTTCAAACTTGCCTACAGATCTGGTTGTAGGGTATGTTCATTGCTAACAATGAGCCATTGCGCCACGCAAGCATCCCATAATGCATTATCGACAGTCTGAAATCAATTTTGGTTAATCCGTAGAAGTTTACTGCCATTGTTTGGACCGTCACCCCGCTCGCAAAGGCCCATTGTTAGCAATGAGTCTTTAAAGTGCACTTTAGCGAGGCTTGGTATGATAAGAGTCGGCATGGAAAAGAAATAAAAGAAAGGTATTGAAAGGAATAATGAAGCAGAGAGACAGAAGTGAAGGGAAGACGGATAGTGCTAAGTCAAAGGGGGAGTTGGAAAAAGGGGCTGGAATATGGGATGGATGGATAATGAAATGAAAAGAAAAAAATTAAAGCAAAGGGGAAAGAAGAAAAGAGCAATTTTGAAAAATGTTGAAATAAGAATAGATGTACCTTTTAGACAGTCGATAATATGACTACTAATTGTTGCTCTGTTTTTCTGAAGAAAACCATCCACAAAGTAATGAACCTAAAAAAAATTCGACTAAACTAAAAACTATGCTCCTGCTACATTCGTATGGAAAAAGTAAAAATACGGAAGGGAAATGTAAGAAACACTGAGTTTTTGTAGAAACAAGAACTAGCACGGAATAATAGAAACCAGTTTGTATACAATCAAATTGGCTTCAGTTGAAAATGGCGACTGACTTAACAGTGGACTAGACGACTAGGTCTTGATTTTGGTAATCTAATTTGGTTGGAAAATTAGTGAGGAATTAAGTCAAAAGTGGGTTCTTTAAATAAAAGATGCTGTTTTATTGATATCAAAAATGACTATATCAAAAAGATGTGTATAAAATTTTTTCGTCTCCCCCGCTGCTTTGACGTCATCGTATTTCATTTAATACGCGGAAGTTGTACCCTCTATTTTCTATCTAGTTGTTAGATGCGGAATGTTTGATGAAGAAACAACAGAGTCGTTCCTTGTCAGACGGTTAACAATTATAACAGGCTCAGCTATACAGTGTTGCTATTATTATCAAATGAAGCATCAAATCTAAAAAATCAGGTTAAACTAAATCAGGTTAAACAATTCCTCTTAGATGTAAATTGAAAAATCATTTCTAAACACACCCTTTACTGAAATAGCAGTTTAAAAACAACTTCAAATAGTAAGACATAAGATGTCTACCCATGGCATTGCGAAGGACAGGTGCAGAGAAAACTCGGTATACCACATACCTTCCCGTTGAAGTGAGTGATTGCAAACATTGGTCTTTTGCTGCTGATATTGGAGTAATTAGTATGATCGACGCAGTTGGCATTGAACTTCGAGACCAAGGTGTTATCGTCTGCGTTAGGGTAGCGGCTTTCTTCGTCTAGTAATGCAAACAGCCCTGAAGGCTTCTACAAGGACAAGAGCTTGAAATGAGGTCAAAGCCGTTGGTAAGGACTATCAGAAGCAGTAGATGCAATTTTCTAGGCTACACACTACATAAAACTATAATGATTAGAAAGTATGAAGGGAAAGGTTTCGAAATAAGTCTTACAAGATCCTTAAAATCTATCAATTAAAACTTTTCGACAATCATCATATCAATACGTGCTTTGTGGATACTTATATGGAAAACCTGTTTTTTATTTGAAAAGAAATCTACCCCTAACATCCCTCGTGTTTTCTCCTCAATATATCACTTAAATGCTAGCTTCCCAAATGCGAACTTTTTCCAGAATTTTTTGAATAACTGGTGGCCTGTTACACCATACGATCCAATGAAATTACAACAATGAAAACGATTATATTGTATAAACACCGTCTTTAAAAGAGATGGTTATCTTTAAAACAAAATTTTTACACATTCAATCATACAATTTGATAAAGCAGATCTGCGACCAAACATAAGCATGTGATACAACTAAACAAACAAGGCCAGCATTAAAAAAGGCTGGACACTTTCATGACTAAGCAAGAATTGAGCTCTGTTTTGAGGGATTCTGCTATCAATATTAGAAAGCCTACAGAAAAATGTGCAAAACATTTAGAAGATGCCTTTTGTGAGGTTGAATTAAGTCAAGTATTGAAACTCAATGTAGGAAAGCGATTGAAATGTAGCTTTTTACCTTTTTAAGTTGGCTAAGAAAAAAATTCAGTGGAAAACACTAGTTGTTAATCGAGTTATATGTTCTTAACCGAGAGAGTGGCTACTTACCTCTAATAAAAGATTAATTATTGTTTTATTGTCTGGATAATCTAGAGCGAGTCCTTCAACGCCTTCTTGCTCGTGTTCCAGCTGTGAAGAGCAAACGAAAAAAAAGTAATAGCCACAGATGGAAACATTTGCTCAAAAAGCTGAATCCTTTAAGGTATAAAAGCTAAACAAAGATTTAGTGTTACAAAGCCAAAGACCACATTAAAGGTTATTGCGCAACCGGCGACTACATTTTCAAAAGCGGCCTAATATCGTACTTCATGAAAATACAAAATACAATCAATTTCGCAAGACAGCTGCCGCTATGCATGCCGGTTGCGCAAGAGCCTTTAATGAAAAGAACTGAAACATTTTCAAAAAACTTTAATTTTTATAACTTGCGAGATTTGAAGTAAGATTTATGGGTATTTTAAGGAACATTTTAGAGCCAAAACAGAAAGGACCGTGGTAACGAACCCATTTGATAAGAGTGTTACATGCAGGCATACGTTTATACATGCTGGTGCATATATACCAAAACATTACAAATGCAAAGATTACAATAATTGGCATGTCATCAAAATGCATACAAAAGTAACGCAACTCTAGCAATCTCCGTCGAATTTATTGCAATCTGAACTGTGAAAAAACACAACAACAGATGCACGATGGCAAAAATGGCATTATTTCAGACATTTTTTGTATTAGACAACAAAAATTTCTAGCATAAAATACGTACCTTTTCCCATGCGAATATATGCTGAACATAAAAGAAATTCAGTTGTTCATTTGCAGAATTAACACACAGCTGCTCAAATGTGTTCGTTTCAAATTCCTCAAACCCAAAAATATCCAAAAGTCCCAATGAAGGAGCATTTGCAACCCTTAAAAAAATGTTTCGAAAATTTTTAGATGGCGCCCAACTCGGTTAGTAAAGCGACAAAAAGAGTTTGGAATGCAATAAGAATAAATAAATATTACACACTGCTCGGTATGAAAAGATCAATAAGTATCGTGAAATTTACAAGGCAATTAAAAGGGTAGGTTTCATTGATTCATTGGTAAGTGAGCATCAGAGAAACATATACAAAAATCATCACCCAATAGATATGACTCGTTAAAGAACCTCCAACAGAATATTTGGCCTAAGGGTCCACATGTTTCACTTACCATTTATCCAGATATGCAATTTCATATACAGAAAACAGTTAGAACTACTACTAAATAATCCAAACAAAATCGAAATAAAACTTTTAATTCCGATAATTGTTCGAGCAATGTATTGTCCTGCCTTTAAAGAAAGTCAAGTTGGTTTCTTTGAAAAGTAGTAATTGTAGACTAATCATGCTGGGGGTAGAGACAACCGGCGATAGTGCTTTACTATTACTTAAACAATCATAAAATTCTCGCTTTTCGTATGTTTTTAGATTAAATGTGCAAACTCTTTTAACTCACTTTTTCTTGTGGTCTAGGCATTGAATGAAACTATTGATTTTGAAAACAATCCAACTGAACAGTCTGCCATAAAGTTCTTTGGACAGGAGATCTCGTCCTACACTGGCTTTTGAAATACTTTTGGCGGCTGTCATTGTTTCTCCTGGATTTAAACAAAACAAAATGTAAGAAAAAATGGAAAAAATAAAAGTGTAACAAACAAAAATTTAACAAACCAAAATAGAACAAAACTGAATTAAATATAACTTAGGAAAATTTAGCTAGTACGATTTTAGTTCAAAGTAAAAAAAAGTAAGCACATACATCGTATAAAACTATTACCTCTAGCTAAAGATGACTAATTCTCATTCGATTAATGTTTTATATATTTCAAACAAAAAATACACATAATGGGCTGTTCTGCACGCATCAGAAATGACATAAATAAAACTAATTTATAAATCATGTTTCAACTGATGGAAACGATGATTAAAACAAAGTTTATATCATAAGTTGATAAGGACAACAAAAACATAACATATAGCAAAATCACTTTTATTATTAAGAAGCAATATCTAGATTCTATCCAGACTGCATTCTTTGTCATGCGTGGATAATATATTATCAGATATTTTGATAATAGCAAAAAATGATTTTCACGTAGTTTCTTACGTGATTTCATGTTGATAATCTTAGTCTTTCAGTATGTATTCTTGTTTGCGTTATGTTACCTTAATTGTTAATTCAGGATTCTAACCTAAGAACAGTTTTTAAAAGGTCATTGTCATCCGCAGCAAAATGTCGAGTATCGAGGGAGTATCGTTAATCACATCTGCGCAAAATGTATGCTATAATTTAGTTCTCTGCACAAAACACAGAAAATGTAGTCTGGGCTTCTATTTTCGACTACTCAACAACTTTTCAGTCAGTCTTCTCGTGATATAAGCGAGTCTCTGTTGATCAAAAGCAAAGATTAGATGTGACCCAATGATATCCAGTAATCGTAATGCAGTATTTAAACAGCTTACCATCAACAGTTGCAGTTAATGTAGTTAACGCTTTCTCAAATTTTTCCTTGTCCATGCCAAGAAGGATAGCAGCTAAGAAGCATAAAACAGAACTGTCATTAGGCATGGTACAACAAATAACCTAATGATGTGTTACGTGATGATACATAGGGAAGGGAAAGCTAAGACAAACGCCTGGCAAATTCAACGAGCAACAAAGGCGAGAGCAGCTGCATTTAGGAACATGCAAGAAATAAAAAAGGATACTGTGAAGATGAGTACAAAAGGAATAAACCTCTCTTACTCATTGGAAAAGCTACTGAATATATTTAATTGCTGCAAAATTCAATGTATGCATGATCACTCTTAGTCTGAATGTTGAATAAAAACTTATAAAACTGGGCTGATTTCAACTCAACGTGGATGTCGTTTGGCTAGAACTTTAAGATCATGTTACATTGAGGCTTTAAGAATAGAAGTGAAAACTATTGATTTCACAGTAAACCGGGTTATCCCCATCCCTTACCAATCCTGAGCATAAAGATGTCAAACCAAATTTCCTTCCTCCCATTGCCCTAACTTTGTTCACCAACTTAATTTTAGAAATGTTGTCAATTTTTCAACGATACCAAAGAGGCCAACTTTTTTCCAACTTACTTGAAACTTCAAACCATTTTTTGGCGGTACAAAATTTGAAAATGGTTGCTTTTATCAAAGCCATTTTCTAATTGTAAACTGCAAAAACAAAAAGCAAGAAAGATACAAGGTAACAGTGTAACCGCACAGAGATAAGAAAAACTTACCATTTTCAATTGAATCTGTTGTGTTCACAAAGAGCTCTGCGCTGTCATCTTTGGTGGCAAATTTCATATTTCCAACATTCAAAATTCCTGATAAAACTTGAAAACAATCTGCAATTTCCTAAGAAATAAAAAATGGTAAGGAGGGTTTAGAACGACGTTTAACAGAAAAAGTTATATGAGAAGGTGTAGCCTTCGTTCTTGAATAAAACTTACAGTGAATATGCTATTTTATTGGAATAAAATCTTTTCTCATCGTTATAACCCTTAAATGATAGACCTTCCGTTACCATTAATTCTTTGGAATCTAATTGAAAAACCCAACTTCTAGATCTATCATTGAATATTGGAACCTAACAGTAGAAAATTCCCATTTTTGTGCATGCTCTGCTGAATGGCAGTATGTGAATTTTCTGGCATAACAACCTATACTTAGGGCTAAAGAAGGTTCTTTCCCCTAAAGAATTATCTCCAATAATGACAGATGCTCATAACAAATTTATTGCGAATTAAGTTCTCTTAATTCACTCTTTGCTCACTTATTGCAGCCGCAAGCCAGTACCCAAACCGATGCCTATGGTAACTACTAAATAAAAAAGCCTTTATTAGAGATGGTTTGATTTCTCTGATAAAAGACCCAAGAAGGGAGGAAAAAGCGCTCAGGACTTTACTTGCACGTCTCGATGGCAGTTAATTTAAATGAAAACATGGCACGCCAAAAGTCAAAATAACTGGAGCATTCCAGTTTTGATAACCTAACTTCACAATTTAATATAGTCATGTTGGCTAAGTACATTTCTAAGAAAAACTAAACAAGCTGTAGTATGGAAAATACCGTGAAGATTTTACGATACACCAGGGTAGACGTTTTTATATTATTCTCTCAACTGGGTCGATGAGTGACAATTGTATTGTCTCTGTACATGCAAAGCAACAGTGAGAAAATGGTCCTGATTTTTTTCTTTTTATCAATCAAAACCTAAAGAGAAAAACACCTTACTCTATTTGCACCATGCAGTGGGGAAGGGCATATAGTCATCTGGTCCCGACTGCAGATGGTGCTTACAATCCAACAGAATTACAATAGTCAATAATAAGTTTGTCTCACATTAGATGTCGGAAGAAATCGGTCATAAAGAGAAGTTCTGAACTGTCATTAAACAGTCCAGAATGCCCAAAAATTGTCCTGATTGAAATGCGATTGATGGCCTACTTACAGGCAATGTCTAAGCATCAAAAACAGAAAGTGTACTTTTTTCCAGTCAGAAAAACAATCTAAAACTTTTTTCTCGTGTGTCTCCAAAATAAGGTACTCAAGCAGATGAAATTCAAAATAAGGGCTCTGTTTCTTTTCTTTTCGTATCTTCCACTAACAAAACTTGGCTGAGTAAAAATACTCCCTAACAACAAACATCAATATGACTTCTTAGGTTTTTTCTGTAAACAATCTAGACTTCGAATTAGAAAAGTAACTTTCAGATTTTAAATTGAATAATTAGTTCTAACTGAATTATGGTCGGGCTTTAATCTGTGCTTTTCAAATGGATGCACTCTGGTATACATATGTTGATGTTTTCTCTTGACACGAAAGCTCTTGCGGTTATCTATCAATGGATTCAATGGATTTAAATTCTAAATGCTACACTGAAGACCAACAAAAGACAATAAATACTTTAATTTCATATCAGTCAGTGACGGAAAAAGTCGTGTTTCACAGCTGCTAATACATTGCAAGGGTTTGGTAATATGTTATTTTCATAGCCCAAAGTTACCTTCAAACCGATCACAAGCTATTGCTCAATTTGACGGTAAACACGAAAGTCACAGCAAGGAAAAAAAATGAGGATTGACCTTCGAAGCATCTTTTTTCTTGTCTATATCTGATATAAAATCCTTCTCAAAATGATTTTCTCTCAAGCTGAGTTATATAACCGACAAAATCAATTGAAAATTACTTTGGAACAATAATCAATACGAAATGTTATGTAGATTGCGCCTTTGTGGTAACTTAACTCCTCAGAATCAAGCCAAATACAATTTACTGCATTCTGTTATTGAGAGGATGCTGATACGGAGAGGTTACTGTAGACCAAAGACTTAAATGAGAGTTCTATAGCACTTCAGGGGATGTGCTGCCATGGTAGAAATGTAGCACAGCATGAGTAAGAAATACACTGAAACCGTAAAATGTTTGTGCAAGGTAAGATGGGCGATGTAAGAATAACCAGCCATTGAGGCATTACGTTATTTGTTGAAGCATCATCTTATCTCTGCTAGCTAGAAAGAGAGGCTTAATCTGATTATGTTGTTTGTTTACATCAGGAGATTTACTGGATTTTAAGTGTTGTTCTGGTGTGCGATTGGATGATACGCTTGATCTATATTTAGAATTTTTGCTCGTTGCAAATGCACGCTTTGATCCCTGCAGAAATCCCTTCAAAAAGGAAGGTATTGGATTGAAATACTTTACGCAAGCCAAGGAACATGCAGCAAAGAACAAACTGTTATCAAATTGGCTATCACATGTACGTCACATGAACAAAATTTGAATACAATAATATAACGACTTTGTACAAGAAATGAATACTTGGTACGACGTTTCGAACATAACTCCTTATGAAGAGTCATGCTCAAAATATCGTACCAAATATTCATTTCTTGTACAAAGTCGTTATTTTATTGTATTCAAATTTTGTTCATTTTCGACGAACAACACGCACAACTTCATTGATTATCAATTTAAACTTGGCGTGTTTGCAACAAAGTTGCTTAAGCCTTACCTCTATCGTGAAGCCAATGTTCTTCATTGATTTGCAAACACCCAAATACATCCTTTTCAGGTAGTTTTCTTCAGCTTGTGAATCTGCAAGTGGTGTGCCAAAACCAAGGTATCTGTAGAGATGAATTTAATTGTCATCATTAGTGTATATAGTATGTTTTGGTTAGACTGGCCGAGGAAGGGATCTACGTATCTAGCAAGGCTTAATTCCTCTTCCTGCACATTAAAATGAATATAAATCGAATCGAAATTCTCACACTGCGATCATTTTCCAACATAATTTAGTAAGAGACTACGAACGAAACAGTAACGTGTCGGTGCAGGCGTATTGTTTGAGAAACGTTTCGCCAAGGATCTCTAACAAATCTGAAAATTCCGAACTGGCTTAAGGATCAAGTTTTTATTCAAAAAAGCGAAGAACATTGAAAAACAACTTAGGAACAACTTTTGCATATATATAATCAAATGTTGTTACATAAAACGAATTCAGAAAGGAAAAGCAAAACGTAGAGATTGGTGGAGACTATGGTAAACTGCAAATCCCATGTTCGGAGTCTTAATCTTTATAAGTTCGTTGGATCTATTTCTAACTGCGTTTTACCTGTGATTTTCCATTGTTCCAAGGTATAGCTGGTCAAGTTCTTCTTGAGACATCCCGTGAAAAAGATAGTAAAATATGTGGAAATTTCTCCCTTCCTAGAAAGAAGAACAGATGTGGCGATGTTATAAGCACATTTTCAAGAACAGAAGTCCCAAAGGGAACAAGCAGCAGTGGCGAAGCCAAAGGTCCTGCTTGTCCTGCTGGGCAGGACCACAAATTTCCAAAGATAACAATTTTTAAAATTAGAAAAATTGATTCACTTTATGAAATCATTACATGCCTGATTCAAAGGCATTTCTTGTCTTATTCTACACTTACACTTCGTGGCTGTACCCCTTTTCAATTCTGAGACACAGGGTGACTGGAATGGAATTTTGAGAATCCCGTTCGTAAGTTGATATCGTCGAAAATTTAGCCAGGTGACCATTTTAGAAAGAATTTTTGTGATGCTCTTTGGACTTATTCAATGTTAGGCAGGAGGAACTTGAAAGGATCCGAACCCTCGTCCCCTTTTTCCAAAATGAGGCAGTGAAAAATGTTTCACTGCAATCTTGACTTCAACATATTCAGAAGGGCGTTTCCCCCTTTTCCGAGCGTCTTTAGGGAGCGGTTTCACGCGATTTTTCTGGGGGCTACGCCCCTAGACCCCCCTTGAGCTGGACCACCTGATCTTGGTTAGCTTCGCCACTGACAAGCAGACAAGCAAGCATCGTGTCCGCCTTATAAAGCATCAGGACGGTGCCTGAGATGAGAACCTCTCTAAGTAAAGCAACACAACAAATGAGGGTTTCTGAAGGGGGGGGGGGTATTTTATAATTAGAGATTCCAATAGCAAACACACTTGGGTTAACCTAGACATTTCTTTGGCACTGAACAAACAATGATATCGATTACCACAGGATGCAGAGGCCATGATTCCTCGAGGCGAAACCTTAAAAATGTTATCCCAAACCCATTTTAGAACTAAATTGATTGGATACAGCCAAGGCAAACTGGATGCCTGTTCAGGGCATGCACCGTTCAGGAAAGGTCACCTAACCCAAATCGAAATTTGCACCTAGACCTAGTTGAGTATTTCCTAAGTGGCTTCCGCCCGGTGCTTCCAACCAGCCAACCCTCCCCTGGGAATCCTGTGTGCAAAGTAAATAGCACCTTAAGCCGTTTCTATTCAAGCAAAGAAATCAAACAGACAAATTGACTCAGGATCTTAAAGCAAGTAAAAGAATTCAAGCACCGATCGCGAAATCTGCTTTAAAACTCCGGAACAATTGCATAAAAGAGCCATAATAAACAGAACTGTTTACAAACAATGATGTGTCTAGACGCAGCAGTCTGGGATTGAAACATCAATAGCAAACACGGAAATAGCCTAAAATAAAACTCTCTAAAGAAATCTGTAAAAATGCAAAGAAAATAAAACCTGGAAGGTTTTAGACCATTTAAAACAACATAATTAACAAGAAATTCAGTTTGTGTAGATCTAAATCCTATAAGTAAAAACATAACCAATCCTTTTCAGTGCATCAAATCTTCGTTTTGGCAATAACCCTTTTAACTTCTTAACCAAGCTTCACACTATTTCCAAGCACAACATATTTGCTACCTTGACTAATGGACAGGCTATTATTTAAAAACAGGATTTTAGCTAATGGAAGTTAATTTCGTTAATTCGACCGAAAACAAATTCGATGGTCTGCTAAAATGTCTGAGCAAAGAAGGAAAATATATTTTAATAGTAGCCTTAAAAGATTATTTGCCGAAATGAATCTGTAAATGAATTATTTATATTGACTTGACAAAATATAAATATTGAAACCAAACTGATAAAAACACGAAATATTTAATGTACTATCAATCAAAACAGAATTTCAAAGAAAGTTTTTTTCAAATGCTACATTGAATTACCTTTCTCTGTCTGATCACTCTGGTCTTTTCTAGCATATAATCGGAAAATGATGCTGAAATGGATAAGAATAATCTTTCTGAGAAAATTTGTTATCTTTTCATAAATTTATTTAAATGATGATTGAAAAAAAAAATTCTGGTAACAGAAAAGTAGTGATTGACTGCAGAAGCTTTGTACTTGAAGAGTGTCATGAAAAGCTTTAGTACCATGTTTCAAAATGTTTGCTGTTTTTCAAAGGCATTTTTAACTTCTGTATCACAAATAGATTGGCTGCAGATTATAACATTGGGATGGCGGAATTTTTGTAGGTGGAGAAATGTGTGATTTTAAACACAAAAGTGTGCTTGTCTTTAAAGTAAGATAGTTCTAAATCTTTCTAATCTAACTCATCAAACTTAAAAGGCCTTGAGGTAGGGAAATAAAAATATGTGTCGACCCAGTAATAGACCTTAGCCCAAACCTCTGTCATTTTGAAAGAAATGAACAATTCACTTTGTTGCATAGTTACCCAACATTATTCTCTAACAAAATCTAGCACTAACATTGCTTCGCTTCTGCAAATTAATGCTGAATGTAGTGAAGGATCTTTCTAGTAGTTATTGAATATGGTGAACTTTAGAAGCACTGAATACCAGAAAATTCATATCCACACGATACAAAATTCCATGGAAGCCAAAAAACACAGGGCAAAGAATTAAAATCCTACCTGAAATAACAGTTCTGTCTGGTGAAAAGAAAAATTGCAAAAATTTTCCAAATCTTGTTGCATTTCTACTAAGTGGTGTTTTTGCATGTCCAAATGCATCCAAAATAATATTTGCCTGAACAGAAAATTATGCTTTAAGTGTTATTGACCTTTCTAACACTTTGAAATAAAACAATAAAACATCTTATAAAGCCTGGTCTGATAGGTTTATAGGTTATTCTTAGAGATTGATAAGCTGGTTTTTCAAGAAACAATAATTTACTAACAATATTTTATGAACACTCTCTAAAACTAGCTAAAACCAAGGCTTTTGAAAACAAACATAAACATCATCAGGCTTCTTACACAAACCAAATAGACAAAGGGATGTAATTTTGTTATTTACACTGAAGATACCCAGTTCATGAAGATCAAGGCTGCTAATGAAATGGTATTCAAAAAGAAATCTAATTCAGTAGAAGTCTTTTAAAACATATATGTTCCTGCTCTTATGGACAAAGTTAATATTTCAATGGAAAAGAGCAAAAAAACATTTTATTTGATACCAATTAACATACCATTGTAATCTTATACTGAATGTCTGGTTTCTCTGCTTTTAACAGTTTCAATAAGCTGCTCAAAACTATCCGACCAATCTCTGTCTTGCCAGAGCATGTTTCTCCAGCAATTACACAACACTGACTTTCAGCTTTTTCACATATTCCCTCATACATTGATAGGGCAACACCATGTGGATGGGGACCCTTTGCATTCTCTTTATTTGCCTATCAATAAAGATATGAACTATATTTCTACAAAACTCCTACAATAATAAAGCTTCAAATTGTGTTGCTTTTAATGCATCACTTGTGTTAACTTGAAAGATAAAAACTTAAACAATGTTAAAAGCTTATTTCAGGTTAAATTCTTCTGATTGAATATCACTACAAATAAAATTGGTCTGTTAGTTGTGAGGCAGTATCAAAGTTCTCACAATAATATTCTCTAAAAAATGGCCTGCTTCAAAATGCTTTATTATGACAACCACCAAAATATGATGGCAAATGACAAAAACTTTGCTTATTTCAATGTTCAACATATCTGGTAGATTACTGAAACACAACTGAAATTTGTTTTTGTTTTTGTAAACAATATTTACTGTTTATTCATAAAAGAGAAAGGCAATTTGGCAAAATGAGCCGATAAAATGTTTGAGTGGTGATAACATTATCTAGCTTAACATAGCTTTGCAAAATGTTATATTTACATAACATTTATTTCTAAAAACATTTCCAACATACACTTAGATCAGCTCATAAAAAAATACTAACCAAGTCCTGCTTTGACACACCTCTGAAAGCATTCAGTGCTACCAACACATCTCCAAGAAATGTCTAGATTCCAAAACAAACAAAAAAGAATGAAGAATATTTTATACTCTTTTCTTAGAGAACAATTTTTGAGAAAACAAGCCTCAAAACTGGTCAAAAAATAAGAACAGATTAAGAACACAAGCTGAGGCTGAGGCAATAAAATCTCCTCAAAAACTTGTTTTCAGAAAACAAGGAGGTTTTTGCTATCTAGAGTGTTGCTTTGTCTGTGAATTCTCAAACTTGTAAGCAAATAAAGGATTGTCAACTCACTCTATTGGCAAATAGGCCATGCACATTCACTCCCCTTGAACACAATATTCAGAGATGGCACCGATTACACCCTAATAACTTAAGAACATCTTTTTCTTCTTTTATTTTTTAATGCATCAAGGTAATAAGGAGAAAAATATTATTTTTCGTTCTGCCACAATATCTAACAATATTTAAAAATGTATAGAGTTTACAAAAATAAGTCAAAAATCAAGCCAAGTTCTAAAAAGACAACTAGCTCAATTCATGAGAAGCATTTAAGTCTCTTTTCACAAAACTTACATCTAAAGGTAAACACAGAAGAGAAAATTTTGAAGGCAAGAAATATTTTTCACAAAAAATTTTCAACTAATTTGTTGAGATTGGTGCCATACAACTAGAAAATTTACATTCTTGCAAGGGATTGGATACAAAAAAGATGAAAGGCTAACAGAACTGGACCAGGTCTTGTTGCTAAACCAAATAATATATTTCTACTCTGGGATGGCTTTTTACATGCAAATGGGCTCTATTTAAGCTTAATAACTCTATATTGTTTAGAATTCTATTGCCAGGAAAAGGTTTATAGGCAAAGATAATTAAATCTTCAAAAATATATTACAGATTTTTATCAATAAAAAGCTAAGAAACAGATTACTTGTTCAAAACAAACTATGCTTATAGAATCACTTAAGCCTTAATTGACAAATAAATTCTTTAGGTAGCCGGAAATATCGAGCTAGACAAGTTTAGTAACAGAACAATGCAAAATTTTGCTTCCCACTTCGAATGGTGCTGCGGCCCTTACTTCATTTTATAAATCGATAAAAAGGTTTCATTCACCCTACGATGTCATGAGTTTTTATGATGAAATTTACAAGTTATACAATTTAAGTGCATTTAGAAAATTAGCAGCTGGGGAAAGGAGAGGAGGACGTGAAAGAAATTAAGAAGACAGCAAGGAGAGTTGCTAACAAATATAAACTTACGAAATTTTCGCCTCTCTTCTCCCGTTCTTTCAAAATCTCCAAGAGAGAGCCTTCATCTTCCAACCCTAGGTCTACAAGGTTGTCATCCATTTGTAACTTTTGAATGTTTCTTTTTATTTTCTTGCGGTCACGGAACAACGTCAATATGTTTATCTGGCCTAACAGCAAGGGTCTTTTGTTGACGCTATCCGACAAGTGATGTCAAGACGTCGAGCTTCTTTTACGAGTTTGTAGTTTTAGGTTTCAACCCATTTAGTAATTACAGTGTTAAAAATGTAAGCGATGTGCCGAATAAACTTATTTTTATCCATATTTAAACAGTTTACAGCATTTCTGGCGTGTTCCTGCACATTCGAACTATTGTCCAACGCGATGAATAATTCAAATTAAATTTTCTACATATACTGCAAACGAGGCCACAGTTTGAACGAGATTTCTACCCCGATTTTTGCACCCTATCTACACCCAAGGTTCTACAGTAGGATGTTTGTGTGTAACACATTTGCCAACCACCATCCATGTAACATAAATGAGCAACTTTTAACTATTTACGTTCACATTTATGATCTATGTGCAAACAGACATGTCGTACTTAGAGGCATTTACACTCTACAGTAATTTTGTGCTTTAGAATTCATGTCGATCTAGGTGAACATAAAGAGTTTAAGAAAAATGAAATAATACATCATTGTAAGTTAGTTGTGCTGTATTTTAGTATATGCTATAGTGGCTTTTGGAATCACGGATTTGCAATCCAGTTTGCTGACTGGCAACACTTGCTTCTGGGGTCAGAAAATTAAAAATGTATTTCAAATTCAAATCAAAACGTACTCTGTTATTATTTACAGTATACAAAGAAAAGGTAAAAAGTTGAAAAATATCCATTAGTAGGAACAGTGAAAGTGGTCTATTTTTGAAAACAATCGACTGTTTCTAAAAAAGGAACGTCCTATATTGGTTCATGTTTAAGTTAAGGGTATCAGCCTGGCACTAACGCTGGGATTATCATATAACGTAAAATACATAAAAATTCAGGCCCTTTTTCTACACAGTCACCAGCCTTGTTCTAATTTTTTCACTAGAAGGAAGATATTTATTAAAAACACATCTTTTCATAAAACAAATAATATTATTCAAAACAAATTTAAAAGTACATTTATAAGCCAATTCTTTTAATATGCAGCTGTCTTATTAAGTCTAAAATTTCTTTCTTCAACTACAAGAGGCAATTTTTCTCCACCAAGGCCTGCTCTTCGCTCTAAGTATTTGTTTCAGATCACTGATCACTTCATTAAGATCGCTGTTTCGGTCTTGCACAGCCCGAAGTTCTTTTTCCACGAGCAACTTGGACTTTTTCTCTTCCGACAGCATCTGATTTTCTTTAGCAAGAGCATCGATCTTTTCTTTGCATTCCTTGTTCTGGTTTTGCAAAGATGCAATATTTGAGTTCATTGCTAGACTAAGCTGCAAATGCTTGCTGTATTCATCGATCGAGGTCTTCAGCAGCCTATCTTTCTCACTTTCCAAGTTTTTATTCTGCAATAGAGCAATAGTTCTTACTCATTGTGCAATGAATTCAAAGATGTCTATTTTTGACAATAACCGAGCACCATGCCAATAAATCCCTTACCCTAAATAATAGGTGACAGTCACACTAACATAGGTGTCTTTTATCGCTCCAGGTATTACACATAACCATCGTTCAGATTGTTTTCAATTTATCCTTAGAACTATCCTCTTGATAATGATCCACCAGTAGTGTTAATGATCCATTTTTCTGCTTATCTTTTCAGCTCTTACTAAATTACTGTCAATGGTTCAAAACTTGCTGATTACTTCACTTAGTTACAAATTCTTCTTGAAAAGTTTCAGTTGAAAATTAATTTAAACTTTCTTTTAAATAATCTACAAAGGCAAAAGATCTCATCTTACGTTTTCTTCTAGTGCTGAAGCTTTTGTCTCGTATTCTTGTGCTCTTGACTTCCAGTTCTTCATATTCAAAGTCATTTCCAGCAACTTTATGGAAGTCGCTTCAAAACTTTCTTCGGCATCAACAAGACTGCGTTCCAACAACTTGAGCTTCAGTTCCATATCTTTGCCTACTTTTTCTTTCGATTGGTTGTCTTCTTCTAACTTTTTCACTTGTTCTTCACTAACCGACAACTTTTCATCAACAATGGCTTCTCGTTGTTCCGATGCCCAAAGCTGTTTTCCGAGAAAAAATGTTTGTTAAAAAGTCTTTCAAATTATGATAATAATTAACTGGATTAACAACAACAGTTAGACCTTTATCCATCATTGTGGCTATAAAATTTATTATCCTACAACATGGAAACTGCAAAAATCTAAGCGAGTTGGATGTAGAAGACTTTTGCTTTGTTCGAATCCCATCTGAGAAACGCATTTATTAAAAATTTGTTTTTATTGAAATGGTCAATGTGTCGAATAATTGTGTTGATTTTATAAGCATACCTTCTCTGCCAACAAGGAGCATCTGACTTCACTTTCTTCAGCTCTCGTTCTCCAGTCTCTCACTTCCTTGGACAACTCCTCAAGAACAAGTGAAGTTTCCCTTGCATCGTCTTCCAAAGCCAGCAGCTCTCCTTCGATTGTTTTGACATCGATTATAAGCAGAAACTTGGTTTCCTCCAGTGTCTTAATTGTTCCCTCGCAATCCGACAACCGTTCTTTGGCAAACAGTGCTTGCTGCTCAAGCTCAGAAATATGTTTTTGTTGGGCTTCTGCGTGTTCTTTGGAATCTCTGAGCTGCGAAAAAATAAATGTTTCTTATAAGGAATCGTCCACCAATCTTCATTGTAAAATTTCCGACAAATTTAACGATCTGTCGATTGATAGATTACCTTAAAAAATGCTGTCATCAATATTCACAAAATACTTCTAAACACCAACCTCACTCTGCAATATCTGCAGCTGATTCTGGTTCTCTTCATCTTGCTCTCTGATGAGTTCTTCTAAAGAGTCAATTATCACTTGACTGCTTAGATTTTCTGCCATCTTTTCTTCTCTTAATTCTCTATTCTCATTTTGCAAGTTTTCCATTTCTTCTTTGAGAAGATGTTGACTTTGTGTTAAATCTTCATTTTCCTTTTTTAGAAGGGCTTTCTCCTCTCCCCATTGTTTCTTGATCACCTGATACAAGGATATAAATATTATTCAAGTATAAAAATTCTTGTTAATTTCAATTACTTTTGTACAATAATCTTCAGACGAATTCAGACTTTCTTACTTATATATATCTTCAAAGCAAAAAAATGAGCCATTTTTATGTTTTTCTGATAATAATGAAGCTAAAAAACCCTCTACAGTTGGTGTTAAAGAACAGCAATGTACCTTGAGAATATTCATCATATTCTGCATAGTCAAAGGAGTTTGAAAACTGTCTTTGTCGGCCAAGGTGCCAAAGTTCTCTTGAAAAAATACCGCAAAGATCTGTTTCGCACACAGCCTCTGCATTGCAAGCATGGATTTCTCTCGCTCATTCTCCAGCTCTCTTGTTAGTAGAAACAACTAGAATCGAACAAAGGTTTATGAGCAAATTAGAAGCAATTTAAGAAAGAGTTGTTTTCTTTACTCAAACATATATTTTGTGATTCTTTGGTATCAACTTCAGATTATATCATCAGTACCAGCAAATTATAAACTTTGGACAAGGTTCGACATTACTTTTCCAGTTTATGTAATAACTGTTTTTAGAAAGTATGAAATGTGCAAACCTTGAATGGATAGTCCTTCTCTGTTTCTTTCCTGATCTTTTCAATTAAAGCGTGGTTGATGCAGCGAAGGTTTTCTTTGTCCTTCTCAACCGAGCTCAACTTTTCTCCCATCGAATTCATCTCCAACCTGATTTTAGACAACTCGCCTTTCACCTCCACGAATACGTTTTTCTGCTTTCTTCTACCTGCGTTCGCCATCACAGATTTTCTTGAAAGCCAGCAATAGAAAATCGCAAATTATCACAGTATCACGTTAAGTCTGGTATACTCAAAACGGCACTTGAATTAAGTGTAAAGTAGTTCGGAATGATGCCTCTTTTATAGCGCTAGAGTTGCGAGATTGTGACGTAGTTTGATTAAAAGTTGTACGAGGATTTTTACGTCACAATTAGATTTGAAACGAGGCCTTTTGCAAAATTGGAGAAAAAATCTGCAAATAAATACATTAATCTTTGTGGCAGAATTTAAAAAAAATTCAACCTCGATTTATCGTCTAGCCATACCTTAATAACAGCTGATAGACTAGAGCAATGATTTTGAAATAGTGACTCTGGTAGTAATTTTGGATATGTTTATAGATATTCTTCCTCTTTTAGAAATTCGATTTACGACAGTTTAGTGCTAGAAGATTTCAACAACATCTATAATGAAGATTAACAGGGCCGTCGCTAGAAAATTTTCATGGGGGGATGGGGGGGGGGGGATGGAAAACCAATGGTTTGCCGACAAAATGGGCGTGGCAACAGATACGGGCGTGGTTCTCAAACGATTATAATTATCATTGATCAAAATTCGGGAATATTTTTTCTCGAACTGCTATATTTCAGTTTCGCTCAGTGTCATAATTGCAGGGTGGCCAGCAAACCAAAAGGTCCCGGTCCAGGGTGTGGCAGATAAACTTTTTTGAGCCACACCAACTAATGCAAGAAAAGGCTAAAATATGCTCAGTTTGAATCAATTATTGACGGTTGTGGTTCTCTTTTAAAATCAAGGATTCTATGTATGGAGTTAAACTCTGCACAATAACAGCAAAAAAATGGTTTTATTAGTAACTCTAAGAAACTCTAATAACAGTTCAAAATAACAATTCTAGTCTGACAATATTTGCAATATTTTCAAGCGAACCTAATAAATATATATATATATAAATATATATATAGTATTCTGAAATTGAGCCAAGAAAATAATCAAAAATTTAACCTGCATGCTCTTTTCTTTGATGTGTTATCTTTTCATTTGTCTAGGTTAGTATCTTGGCTACAATTTGAAATCTACTGACCTAAAAACTTATTCACACTGAAACATCATTGAGAGAAATTAAAACGATATAGATTCCTTAGTCTGTACCAGTGGCGTAACAGAGACACTCGGGGCCCTTAGGAATTTACTAAGATGGGGCCCTTATTTAGGGGGACTGCGAAGTGAAGTGAGCTCTACGGGGCAAAGGGGTTCGGGGTAATGGGAAAATGTTTAAAATCGTGTCCTTTAGAACCTCGAGAAATGCACGTGATGTGGTAAAGAAAATGTTTACATATGAAAAAACCAACAGTAAATTAGGTGTTCTTGCTCACAACGTGAGCTTTTCTACGTGCATTAGCGTTGGGAAAATCCTTTATAAGCTTTGTTTTGTCAATTTTCTTTGCTTCCTTGTTCTCAATTGACAAAGTTGCTAGGTCGTCCAGTCTCTCCTGTGACATTGTAGATCTTAGATATGTCTTTTTCAGTTTCAACTTTGAAAATGATCTTTCTGCCGATGCAACAGTTACTGGCAAAGTGACGAAAAGTGTTAATAGCTTGTACATTTCTGGAAAGGATGACCTAATACGGCTCTGAAGCACGAGGTTATTAACTTCTAGAACAGTTTTCTTGACTGCAATCTCCTTTCTGAATTCGGTTGCAAATTATCTCATCTCAGAATCTAATTCATCTATAAAGTCATTTGGATATTTCTCACGAATTACTCGTACTGCATTTTCAAGCATGTCAGGACTCAGTGTTGCCAGGATGTTGGTGTAGAGACAGCTGAATAATGACGTCACCATTGCTTGTCCTTGAACCTTCCTGTCAGTTGCATCAATGCTGTATCAACAGTCTTGTAGAAAACTTTTATCTTGAAACTTTGCTCAGGATCCATCAGTCTTCCATCTACAACAAGTTAATCTGATTCATACCTTGCTTTTTTGTTGAAACTCTAGCGATCCATCCCAAGATTTTGCAAGTGCTGTGGCAGTCAGGAATATAGACTGCAATGATTCTCGAAGATATTGGAGCTCCGAGAGTGCAGTATTAAGGTGTCTAGAGGCAACTGACAAGTCAATCCTAGGGGACTGAAGCTCCTTTTATACTGCATTGACTGATCTTAGTATTCTCTCCCAGAATACAAGGAAAATAATAAATTCTAGTGTGTCAATTTTTTCTTTGGACCCTTTGCGTTGTCACGCTCATTCTTGTTGTTTGAAGTTAAGATGAGTCGCGTCAGAAGCCTCATTATCTGGGGATACTTGTCACGCACAGCTCGCACTGCATCAATGCGAGAGCTCCAACGTGTCGTACATAACTTTTTTAGTGTCAGTGATCCTTTCCCAGCTTCGATTCCAAGATCTCTCCATCTATTCAAGGAAGAGCCAAAAAACTGAAGATATCTCGAAGGGTAGCAAAAAAGTTTTCACTCATAACGTGTGATTGCCCACCTAATAACAACGGTTAATTGGTCGACTCTGGTAATATCACTGGTAGAGTCCAAGATTATACTCCAGAATGGTGCGGAATTAATATTTTCCACCAAAGTCGAGGATACAGTATTTGCAAGCAAGTGAATCAGCTTATTTTGGATCTTAGCGCTAAGGTATTTTGTTGCTCTACCTGGAAGAGACATAACTTCTGCTAGAAATTCATCATATTCAGCCATAAGAGAGACCAATGCCAAGAAATTCCCACCTTCACACACATTATCATGAACCTGCTCTCTGTGCCCTCTGAATGCCAAGGTCAAAGTTGTCATTGTCAATATAATTGAAATAAGCCATTGAAGAATTATAGCGAATAAACAAAACAAGACAGAATGAATGAATCCAGTGTTGTGTTAGCAACACTGTTTAGTAAGAACTTTTGGGATGGCTTTAGGAAACCTTGTCAACATGGTAGAAAAGCATACAATACGAAAAATTTTATGGGGGCCCCTTTTGGGCCCTTTTTGGTCGGGGGCCCTTAGTTCTCGAACTAAGGTCGCCTAAACTGCGTTACGCCACTGGTCTGTACCAAACTTTATTATTCTGAACACGTTGTTCATTTAACAATTAGCTAACAGAAAAACTTCATTATGACATTTAAACATGCCCCCTGCAGAGGGTTTTAGAGAAAAGAAAAACTTAAAGGACAGCAAGGGAAGGCCTTTAACTGTTGCTTACTACTTTCAAGGAAGAAACTTTCGCGGAAAGAAATTTTCACGGGAAGAAACTTGCGAGGGAAGAAACCTTTGCGTTTTTAGCGTTTGTGGTCTAAAATTGCGGATGATTGATACGCAAAACTTCCTAAAATACTAAATTTGCGAAAATTTATTTTCATGAAATGTCCAGAAGATTTTGCTGTTGATCCTCTTGACAACTTTGACGAAGAATTATTCTGTTGGACAAATTTTACATCTTTTTCGTTGTTTTGTGGTATCATGTGGAATAAAAATAGAAGGAAACCTCAATTGAATAGAAATGTTTTTCACGCAAAGTCCATGATTTTCGCTAAAACGCGAAAGTTTGTATTTGCAAAGCTCCTATTTCGCTTCTTTCGCAAAGTTGATTCCATAAGTTTCCCAATTTGAGAAGCTTTCTTCCTGCGCAACTTTCTTCCCTTAAAGTGATATGACCCCAGGGAACGCTCGATCATGTGTGGAAGGTCATTATTAGCTAGAAACGTTACAATGGCGACTCTAGACAACTAACTAAAAACAACAGCTCCTTGATCTCTACATACAGTTTCAAATTATTTCTCTAGGAAGTAGGACAGATTTGTCTTTGTGCGAAATTAGAAATAGAATTTCTGTATAGTAGATGTTGCTCATAGTTGGGCCCTTTGGCCTGCGCGCAGACTTCATTTTGATGCTTAGTTGTGAAGCAAGCACGTATGCTAGGGGCCTTGGCTGTGACTGCAGTTTCCAGTTTATGAAAATTATCTTCTCCACTCCAACTTTTGCAGAATTGGCCCGTAATTTTCTTTACTTTGCATGTCTAAGGGCCCGGTGGGGATCACCACTTTGCCACCTGGGTCAGATCGCGCCTGGCCTTTAGCACGAGAGAGTTTGAACGATCATCAATTATTCTCGTTAGGTTTTCATAAATTTCAACTGTGACTAGTGCTTTCATCAACAACCGATAATATCTATTTGAAAATGGCAAAATTATCTGTCTTTCTTCTGAAAATTTGCCAGTTTCCAAGAGGTTGACGACAAAACTTCAATTTTCGAAGATATGCCGACAAGGTTAGTGTCTGGGGGAGGGGGGGCATCATAAAACGTAAAATACATAAAAATTCAGGCCCTTTTTCTACACAGTCACCAGCCTTGTTCTAATTTTTTCACTAGAAGGAAGATATTTATTAAAAACACATCTTTTCATAAAACAGATAATATTATTCAAAACAAATTTAAAAGTACATTTATAAGCCAATTCTTTTAATATGCAGCTGTCTTATTAAGTCTAAAATTTCTTTCTTCAACTACAAGAGGTAATTTTTCTCCACCAAGGCCTGCCCTTCGCTCTAAGTATTTGTTTCAGATCACTGATCACTTCATTAAGATCGCTGTTTCGGTCTTGCACAGCCCGAAGTTCTTTTTCCACGAGCAACTTGGACTTTTTCTCTTCTGAAAGCATCTGATTTTCTTTAGCAAGAGCATCGATCTTTTCTTTGCATTCCTTGTTCTGGTTTTGCAAAGATGCAATATTTGAGTTCATTGCTAGACTAAGCTGCAAATGCTTGCTGTATTCATCGATCGACGTCTTCAGCAGCCTATCTTTCTCACTTTCCAAGTTTTTATTCTGCAATAGAGCAATAGTTCTTACTCATCGTGCAATGAATTCAAAGATGTCTATTTTTGACAATACACGAGCACCATGCCAAGAAATCCCTTACCCTAAATAATAGGTGACAGTCACACTAACATAGGTGTCTTTTATCGCTCCAGGTATTACACATAACCATCGTTCAGATTGTTTTCAATTTATCCTTAGAACTATCCTCTTGATAATGATCCACCAGTAGTGTTAATGATCCATTTTTCTGCTTATCTTTTCAGCTCTTACTAAATTACTGTCAATGGTTCAAAACTTGCTGATTACTTCACTTAGTTACAAATTCTTCTTGAAAAGTTTCAGTTGAAAATTAATTTAAACTTTCTTTCAAATAATCTACAAAGGCAAAAGATCTCATCTTACGTTTTCTTCTAGTGCTGAAGCTTTTGTCTCGTATTCTTGTGCTCTTGACTTCCAGTTCTTCATATTCAAAGTCATTTCCAGCAACTTTATGGAAGTCGCTTCAAAACTTTCTTTGGCATCAACAAGACTGCGTTCCAACAACTTGAGCTTCAGTTCCATATCTTTGCCTACTTTTTCTTTCGATTGGTTGTCTTCTTCTAACTTTTTCACTTGTTCTTCACTAACCGACAACTTTTCATCAAGAATGGCTTCTCGTTGTTCCGATGCCCAAAGCTGTTTTCCGAGAAAAAATGTTTTTTAAAAAGTCTTTCAAATTATAATAATAATTAACTTGATTAACAACAATAGTTAGACCTTTATCCATCATTGTGGCTATAAAATTTATTATCCTACAACATGGAAACTGCAAAAATCTAAGCAAGTTGGATGTAGAAGACTTTTGCTTTGTTCGAATTCCATCTGAGAAACGCATTTATTAAAAATTTGTTTTTATTGGAATGGTCAATGTGTCAAATGATTATGTTGATTTTATAAGCATACCTTCTCTGCCAACAAGGAGCATCTGACTTCAGATTCTTCAGTTCTCGATTTCCAGTCTCTCACTTCCTTGGACAACTCCTCAAGAACAAATGAAGTTTCCCTTGCATCGTCTTCCAAAGCCAGTAGCTCTCCTTCGATTGTTTTGACATCGATTATAAGCAGAAACTTGGTTTCCTCCAGTGTCTTAATTGTTCCCTCGCAATCAGACAACCGTTCTTTGGCCAATAATGCTTGTTGCTCAAGCTCAGAAATTCGTTTTTGTTGGGCTTCTTCGTGTTCTTTGGAATTTCTGAGCTGCGAAAAAATAAATGTTTCTTATAAGGAATCGTCCACCAATCTTCATTGTAAAATTTCCGACAAATTTAACGATCTGTCGATTGAAAGATTACCTAAAATTGCTGTCATCAATATTCACAAAATACTTCTAAACACCAACCTCACTCTGCAATATCTGCAGCTGATTCTGGTTCTCTTCATCTTGCTCTCTGATGAGTTCTTCTAAAGAGTCAATTATCACTTGACTTCTTAGATTTTCTGCCATCTTTTCTTCTCTTAATTCTCTATTCTCATTTTGCAAGTTTTCCATTTCTTCTTTGAGAAGATGTTGACTTTGTGTTAAATCTTCATTTTCCTCTTTTAGAAGGGCTTTCTCCTCTCCCCATTGTTTCTTGATCACCTGATACAAGGATATAAATATTATTCAAGTATAAAAATTCTTGTTAATTTCAATTACTTTTGTTCAGTTACTTCAGACGAATTCAGACTTTCTTACTTATACATATCTTCAAAGCAAAAATGTAACCATTTTATATGTTTTGCTGATAATAATGAAGCTAAAAAACCATCTGCAGTCAGTGTTAAAAAACAGCAATGTACCTTGAGAATATTCATCATATTCTGCATAGTCAAAGGAATTTGACAACTGTCTTTGTCGGCCAAGGTGCCAAAGTTCTCTTGAAGAAATACCGCAAAGATCTGTTTCGCACACAACCTCTGCATTGCAAGCATGGATTTCTCTCGCTCATTCTCCAGCAATCTTGTTAGTAGAAACAACTAGAATCGAACAAAAGTTTATGAGCAAATTAGAAACAATTTAAGAAAGAGTTGTTCTCTTTACTCAAAGATTTATTTTATGATTCGTTGGTATCAACTTCAGATTATATCAACAGTACCAGCAAATTATAAATTTTGGACGAGGTTCGACATTACTTTTGCAGTTTATGTAATAACTGTTTTTAGAAAGTATGAAATGTGCAAACCTTGAATGGATAGTCCTTCTCTGTTTCTTTCCTGATCTTTTCAATTAAAGCGTGGTTGATGCAGCGAAGGTTTTCTTTGTCCTTCTCAACCGAGCTCAACTTTTCTCCCATCGAATTCATCTCCAACCTGATTTTAGACAACTCGCCTTTCACCTCCACGAATGCGTTCTTCTGCTTTCTTCTACCTGCGTTCGCCATCACAGATTTTCTTAAAAGCCAGCAATAGAAAATCGCAAATTATCACAGTATCACGTTAACTCTGGTATACTCAGAACGGCACTTGAATTAAGTGTAAAGTAGTTCGGAACGATGCCTCTTTTATAGCGCTAGAGTTGCGAGATTGTGACGTAGTTTGATTAAAAGTTGTACGAGGATTGTTACGTCACAACTAGATTTGAAACGAGGCCTTTTGCAAAATTGGAGAAAAAATCTGCAAATAAATACATTAATCTTTTTGGCAGAATTTAAAACAAATTCAACCTCGATTTATCGTCTAGCCATACCTTAATAACAGCTGATAGACTAGAGCAATGATTTTGAAATAGTGACTCTGGTAGTAATTTTGGATATGTTTATAGATATTCTTTCTTTTTTAGAAATTCGATTTACGACAGTTTAGTGCTAGAAGTTTTCACCAAGATCTATAATGAAGATTAACAGGGCCGTCGCTACAAAATTTTCATGTGGGGGGTGGAAAACCAGTGGTGTGGCAGATAAACTTTTTTGAGCCACACCAACTAATGCGAGAAAAGGCTAAAATATGCTCAGTTTAAATCAATTATTGACGGTTGTGGCTCTCTTTTTAAATGAAGGATTCTATGTATGCAGTCAAACTCTCCACAATAACAGCAAAACAATGGTTCTATTAGTAACTCTAAGAAACTCTAATAACAGTTCAAAATAACAATTCTAGTCTGACAATATTTGCAATATTTTCAAGCGAACCTAATAAATATATAGATTATTCTGAAATTGAGCCAAGAAAATAATCAAAAATTCAACCTGCATGTTCTTTTCTTCGATTTGTTATCTTTTCATTTGTCTAGGTTAGTATCTTGGCTACAATTTGAAATCTATTAACCTAAAAACTTTATCACACTAAAACATCATTGAGAGAAATTAAAACGATACAGATTCCTTAGTCTGTACCAAACTTTATTATTCTAAACACCCTGTTCATTCAACAATTAGCAAACAAAAAAACTTCATTATAACATTTAAACATGCCTCCAGCAGAGGGTTTCAGAGAAAAGAAAAACTTAAAGGACAGCAGGGTAAGGCCTTTAACTGTTGCTTACTACTTTCAAGGAAGAAACTTTCACGGAAAGAAATTTTCACGGGAAGAAACTTGCGAGGGTAGGAACCTTTGCGTTTTTAGCGTTTGTGGCCTAAAATTGCGGATGATTGATGCGCAAAACTTCCTAAAATACTAAATTTGCGACATTCTATTTTTGTGAAATGTCCAGAAGATTTTGCTGTTGATCCTCTTGACAACTTTGACGAAGAATTATTCTGTCGGACAAATTTTACATCTTTTTCGTTGTTTTGCTGGTATCATGTGGAATAAAAATAGAAGGAAACCTCAATTGAATAGAAATGTTTTTCACGCAAAGTCCATGATTTTCGCTAAAACGCGAAAGTTTGTTTTTGCAAAGCTCCTATTTCGCTTCTTTCGCAAAGTTGATTCCAAAAGTTTCCCAATTTGAGAAGCTTTCTTCCTGCGCAACTTTCTTCCCTTAAAGTGATATGACCCCAGGGAACGCTCGATCATGTGTGGAAGGTCATTATTAGCTAGAAACGTAACAATGGCGACTCTAGACAACTAACTAAAAACAACAGCTCCTTGATCTCTACATACAGTTTCAAATTATTTCTCTAAGAAGTAGGACAGATTTGTCTTTGTGCGAAATTTGAAATAGAATTTCTGTATAGTAGATGTTGCTCATAGTTGGGCCCTTTGGCCTGCGCGCAGACTTCATTTTGATGCTTAGTTGTGAAGCAAGCACGTATGCTAGGGGCCTTGGCTGTGACTGCAGTTTCCAGTTTATGAAAATTATCTTCTCCACTCCAACTTTTGCAGAAAGGGCCCGTAATTTTCTTTACTTTGCATGTCTAAGGGCTCGGTGGGGATCGCCACTTTGCCACCCGGGTCAGATCGCGCCTGGCCTTTAGCACGAGAGAGTTTGAACGATCATCAATTATTCTCGTTAGGTTTTCACAAATGTCAACTGTGACTGGTGCTGTCATCAACAACCGATATTATCTATTTGAAAATGGCAAAATTATCTGTCTTTCTCCTGAAAATTTGCCAGTTTCCAAGAGGTTGAAGACAAAACTTCAATTTTCGAAGATATGCCGACATGGTTAGTATCAGGGGGGGGGGGGGGGGAGGTTTCATAAAACGTAAAATACATAAAAATTCAGATTTTTTCACTAGAAGGAAGATATTTATTAAAAACACATCTTTTTATAAAACAAATAATATTATTCAAAACAAATTTAAAAGTACATTTATAAGCCAATTCTTTTAATATGCAACTGTCTTATTAAGTCTAAAATTTCTTTCTTCAACTACAAGAGGCAATTTTTCTCCACCAAGGCCTGCTCTTCACTCTAAGTATTTGTTTCAGATCACTGATCACTTCATTAAGATCGCTGTTTCGGTCTTGCACAGCCCGAAGTTCTTTTTCCACGAGCAACTTGGACTTTTTCTCTTCTGACAGCATCTGATTTTCTTTAGCAAGAGCATCAATCTTTTCTTTGCATTCCTTGTTCTGGTTTTGCAAAGATGCAATATTTGAGTTCATTGCTAGACTAAGCTGCAAATGCTTGCTGTATTCATCGATCGAGGTCTTCAGCAGCCTATCTTTCCAAGTTTTTATTCTGCAATAGAGCAATAGTTCTTACTCATTGTGCAATGAATTCAAAGATGTCTATTTTTGACAATACACGAGCACCATGCCAAGAAATCCCTTACCCTAAATAATAGGTGACAGTCACACTAACATAGGTGTCTTTTATCGCTCCAGGTACTACATATAACCATCGTTCAGATTGTTTTCAATTTATCCTTAGAAATATCCTCTTGATAATGATCCACCAGTAGTGTTAATGATCCATTTTTCTGCTTATCTTTTCAGCTCTTACTAAATTACTGTCAATGGTTCAAAACTTGCTGATTACTTCACTTAGTTACAAATTCTTCTTGAAAAGTTTCAGTTGAAAAGTAATTTAAACTTTCTTTTAAATAATCTACAAAGGCAAAAGATCTCATCTTACGTTTACTTCTAGTGCTGAAGCTTTTGTCTCGTATTCTTGTGCTCTTGACTTCCAGTTCTTCATATTCAAAGTCATTTCCAGCAACTTTATGGAAGTCGCTTCAAAACTTTCTTCGGCATCAACAAGACTGCGTTCCAACAACTTGAGCTTCAGTTCCATATCTTTGCCTACTTTTTCTTTCGATTGGTTGTCTTCTTCTAACTTTTTCACTTGTTCTTCACTAACCGACAACTTTTCATCAACAATGGCTTCTCGTTGTTCCGATGCCCAAAGCTGTTTTCCGAGAAAAAATGTTTGTTAAAAAGTCTTTCAAATTATAATAATAATTAACTGGATTAACAACAACAGTTAGACCTTTATCCATCACTGGGGCTATAAAATTTATTATCCTACAACATGGAAACTACAAAAATCTAAGCGAGTTGGATGTAGAAGACTTTTGCTTTGTTCGAATCCCATCTGAGAAACGCATTTATTGAAAATTTGTTTTTATTGAAATGGTCAATGTGTCGAATAATTGTGTTTATTTTATAAGCATACCTTCTCAGCCAACAAAGAGCATCTGACTTCACTTTCTTCAGCTCTCGTTCTCCAGTCTCTCACTTCCTTGGACAACTCTTCAAGTACAAATGAAGTTTCCCTTGCGTCATCTTCCAAAGCCAGTAGCTCTCCTTCGATTGTTTTGACATCGATTATAAGCAGAAACTTGGTTTCCTCCAGTGTCTTAATTGTTCCCTCGCAATCCAACAAACGTTCTTTGGCAAACAGTGCTTGCTGCTCAAGCTCAGAAATATGTTTTTGTTGGGCTTCTTTGTGTTCTTTGGAATCTCTGAGCTGCGAAAAAATAAATGTTTCTTATAAGGAATCGTCCACCAATCTTCATTGTAAAATTTCCGACAAATTTAACGATCTGTCGATTAAAAGATTACCTAAAAATGCTGTCATCAATATTCACAAAATACTTCTAAACACAAACCTCACTCTGCAATATCTGCAGCTGATTCTGGTTCTCTTCATCTTGCTCTCTGATGAGTTCTTCTAAAGAGTCAATTATCACTTGACTGCTTAGATTTTCTGCCATCTTTTCTTCTCTTAATACTCTATTCTCATTTTGCAAGTTTTCCATTTCTTCTTTGAGAAGATGTTGACTTTGTGTTAAATCTTCATTTTCCTTTTTTAGAAGGGCTTTCTCCTCTCCCCATTGTTTCTTGATGACCTGATACAAGGACATAAATATTATTCAAGTATAAAAATTCTTGTTAATTTCAATTACTTTTGTACAATAATCTTCAGACGAGTTCAGACTTTCTTACTTATACATATCTTCAAAGCAAAAAATGAGCCATTTTTATGTTTTTCTGATAATAATGAAGCTAAAAAACCCTCTACAGTTGAACAAAGAACAGCAATGTACCTTGAGAATATTCATCATATTCTGCATAGTCAAAGAGGTTTGACAACCGTCTTTGTCGGCCAGGGTGACAAAGTTCTCTTGAAGAAATACCGCAAAGATCTGTTTCGCACACAGCCTCTGCATTGCAAGTTTGGATTTCTCTCGCTCATTCTCCAGCTCTCTTGTTAGTAGAAACATCTAGAATCGAACAAAAGTTTATGAGCAAATTAGAAGCAATTTAAGAAAGAGTTGTTCTCTTTACTCAAAGATTTATTTGGTGATTCTTTGGTATCAACTTCAGATTATATCAACAGTACCAGCAAATTATAAATTTTGGACAAGGTTCGACATCACTTTTCCAGTTTATGTAATAACTGTTTTTAGAAAGTATGAAATGTGCAAACCTTGAATGGATAGTCCTTCTCTGTTTCTTTCCTGATCTTTTCAATTAAAGCGTGGTTGATGCAGCGAAGGTTTTCTTTGTCCTTCTCAACCGAGCTCAACTTTTCTCCCATCGAATTCATCTCCAACCTGATTTTAGACAACTCGCCTTTCACCTCCACGAATGCGTTTTTCTGCTTTCTTCTACCTGCGTTCGCCATCACAGATTTTCTTAAAAGCCAGCAATAGAAAATCGCAAAGTATCACAGTATCAAGTTAACTCTGATGTACTCAGAACGGCACTTGAATTAAGTGTAAAGTAGTTCGGAACGATGCCTCTTTTATAGCGCTAGAGTGGCGAGATTGTGACGTAGGTTGATTAAAAGTTGTACGAGGATTGTTACGTCACAATTAGATTTTAAACGAGGCCTTTTGCAAAATTGGAGAAAAAATCTGCAAATAAATACATAAATCTTTTTGGCAGAATTTAAAAAAAATTCAACCTCGATTTATCGTCTAGCCATACCTTAATAACAGCTGATAGACTAGAGCAATGATTTTGAAATAGTGACTCTGGTAGTAATTCAAGATATGTTTATAGATATTCTTCCTCTTTTACAAATTCGATTTACGACAGTTTAGTGCTAGAAGATTTCAGCAAGATCTATAATGAAGATTAACAGGGCCGTCGCTAGAAAATTTTCATGGGGGGTGGGGGGGGGGGTGAAAAACCAGTGGTTTGCCGACAAAATGGGCGTCGCAACAGATACGGGCGTGGTTCTCAAACGATTATAATTATCATTGATAAAACTCGGGAACATTTTTCCTCGAACTGCTATATTTCAGTTTCGCTCAGTGTCATAATTGCAGGGTGGACAGCAAACCAAAAGGTCCCGGTTCAGGGTGTGGCAGATAAACTTTTTTGAGCCACACCAACTAATGCAAGAAAAGGCTAAAATATGCTCAGTTTAAATCAATTATTGACGGTTGTGGTTCTCTTTTTAAATCAAGGATTCTATGTATGGAGTTAAACTCTGCACAATAACAGCAAAACAATGGTTCTATTTGTAACTCTAAGGAACTCTAATAACAGTTCAAAACAACAATCCTAGTGTGACAATTTTTGCAACATTTTCAAGCAAACCTAATAAATATATATATATATATATATAGAGTTTTCTGAAATTGAGCCAAGAAAAAAATCAAAAATTTAACCTGCATGTTCTTTTCTTTGATGTGTTATCTTTTCATTTGTCTAGGTTAGTATCTTGGCTACAATTTGAAATCTAGTGACCTAAAAACTTATTCACACTGAAACATCATTGAGAGAAATTAAAACGATACAGATTCCTTAGTCTGTACCAAACTTTATTATTCTAAACACGTTGTTCATTTAACAATTAGCTAACAGAAAAACTTCATTATGACATTTAAACATGCCCCCTGCAGAGGGTTTTAGAGAAAAGAAAAACTTAAAGGACAGCAAGGGAAGGCCTTTAACTGTTGCTTACTACTTTCAAGGACGAAACTTTCGCGGAAAAAGAAATTTTCACGGGAAGAAACTTTCCAGGGAAGGAACCTTTGCGTTTTTAGCGTTTGTGGTCTAAAATTGCGGATGATTGATATGCAAAACTTCCTAAATTACTAAATTTGCGAAAATTTATTTTCGTGAAATGTCCAGAAGATTTTGCTGTTGATCCTCTTGACAACTTTGACGAAGAATTATTCTGTTGGACAAATTTTACATCTTTTTCGTTGTTTTGCCGGTATCATGTGGAATAAAAATAGAAGGAAACCTCAATTGAATAGAAATGTTTTTCACGCAAAGTCCACGATTTTCGCTAAAACGCGAAAGTTTGTTTTTGCAAAGCTCCTATTTCGCTTCTTTCGCAAAGTTGATTCCAAAAGTTTCCCAATTTGAGAAGCTTTCTTCCAGCGCAACTTTCTTCCCTTAAAGTGATATGACCCCAGGGAACGCTCGATCATGTGTGGAAGGTCATTATTAGCTAGAAATGTAACAATGGCGACTCTAGACAACTAACTAATAACAACAGCTCCTTGATCTCTACATACAGTTTCAAATTATTTCTCTAGGAAGTAGGACAGATTTGTCTTTGTGCAAAATTAGAAATAGAATTTCTGTATAGTAGATGTTGCTCATAGTTGGGCCCTTTGGCCTGCGCGCAGACTTCATTTTGATGCTTAGTTGTGAAGCAAGCACGTATGCTAGGGGCCTTGGCTGTGACTGCAGTTTCCAGTTTATGAAAATTATCTTCTCCACTCCAACTTTTGCAGAAAGGGCCCGTAATTTTCTTTACTTTGCATGTCTAAGGGCCCGGTGGGGATCACCACTTTGCCACCTGGGTCAGATCGCGCCTGGCCTTTAGCACAAGAGAGTTTGAACGATCGTCAATTATTCTCGTTAGGTTTTCATAAATTTCAACTGTGACTAGTGCTTTCATCAACAACCGATAATATCTATTTGAAAATGGCAAAATTATCTGTCTTTCTTCTGAAAATTTGCCAGTTTCAAAGAGGTTGACGACAAAACTTCCATTTTCGAAGATTTGCCGACAAGGTTAGGGTCTGGGGGGGGGGTATCACACCCCCACACCTCCCCCCGTAGCAACGGCGACTTTCTGAAGATTAACAGAAAGGGAATTTTCTGTTTTGTACTGTTTCCTTCTTCGTAGCCTTCTCTATTATTTCCTTGTCTAAGTAGAAGATATCGATTTGGTTCTATATCTTTTGCTCCTAACCAAATACGATAAATTTGATTTACTTCTCAAGGCGAGTTGATCGTGTCAAGAGTATTTCTCTCTCAAAGAATACATTTTACAGAATCGCGTTATACCCTTGTAAAAAAGCGTCCTTTTTTAGAATATGCCTTTTTCATAAGTGCTTTACTTCAAATTCAAATTTTCAAATTTCTTATTTTATTTTTATTGCTATTTATGTCTAATACTTTTATATGATTTGCTTCTAGGTTAGGTGGTAATTTTTTGAAATTGAAGTTTCCGATGGCACTGGTTTCTAGAAAATGAACACTGGAGTGACAACACAGGAGCCTTTACCTGCAACTGCCAATAATCTTTACGGATAGCTACAAGTTCATTAATCAATGTGTCTGCTTCTGGTTCAATCGCAATTCTTTCATAATTTGGCAAAGAAATTTGATGTAATGAAGTGATTCACTGGAGAATAAGATCTCAGTCTTCATTGAAGAACCTAGCAATTGTAATTGTTAATTGCTGATTGCAATTTTTTACCAAAATGGTGGCACAAAAGAAGAGCTTATAAAACTATAACTTCCCGTCAGAGCATGCCAGATAACCCTGTTGGAAGATCAGAAAGTCAAACTCCTTTTTTTATACTGAGCTGATAAAGACGTTTTAGTCCTCGGTCAGACTAGTCAGACCCTTCCTCGCAACAGATATGGATTGTGTGATTTCGGATTTGCCCCTCATGTCTTCCTACATTCGTTTTAATAAAAACTTTTTACAGCATACTCTTGTCAATTAGTAGATTCTTTAGGCTCAATGGAAGTTCAGAGGATGAGTGATTTAACTCTGCATGCAATCAGTTTATATTAGTAACATAAGTACAGATATGCAATTATTGAAAATTAGTAAAAAATATTATCCTTGTAAAATTTTTTTTAAATTCCTAGTTATATTCTATTTTGTTGTGCATCACGCAAGTTAGTTTATTTATGAAGACTTCAAACACTTGTATAAAGTACACCCCTCCCTCTGCCTTGTTAAACGACTCGATTTATTTCTCAAAAAAGAACCAGTTTCTCAAAACGTCTACAAATCATCAACTATTGCATTGCATACATATATTAACTGTGCAATGCAATGATGACTCAATTGTGAAAGTACACAGAACAGTATCAATACAAATAAACAATGTTATTGTCTGTGAATAAGCCATTTGCCATTGCTTACCTCAACCTAAAGATGAGCCTCGATTTAAAGTTGATTGTGACGTAACAATCTTCGTACAACTTTTAATCAAACTACGTCACAATCTCGCAACTCTAGCGCTATAAAAGAGGCATCGTTCTGAATTATTTTACACTTAATTCAAGTGCCGTTCTGAGTATATCAGGGTTAACTTGATACTGTGATACTTTGCGATTTTCTATTGCTGGCTTCAAAGAAATTCTGTGATGGCGAACGCAGGTAGAAGAAAGCAGAAAAACGCATTCGTGGAGGTGAAAGGCGAGTTGTCTAAAATCAGGTTGGAGATGAATTCGATGGGAGAAAAGTTGAGCTCGGTTGAGAAGGACAAAGAAAACCTTCGCTGCATCAACCACGCTTTAATTGAAAAGATCAGGAAAGAAACAGAGAAGGACTATCCATTCAAGGTTTGCACATTTCATACTTTCTAAAAACAGTTATTACATAAACTGGAAAAGTAATGTCGAACCTTGTCCAAAATTTATAATTTGCTGGTACTGTTGATATAATCTGAAGTTGATACCAAAGAATCACCAAGTAAATCTTTGAGGAAAGAAAACAACTCTTTCTTAAATTGCTTCTAATTTGCTCATAAACCTTTGTTCGATTCTAGTTGTTTCTACTAACAAGAGAGCTGGAGAATGAGCGAGAGAAATCCATGCTTGCAATGCAGAGGCTGTGTGCGAAACAGATCTTTGCGGTATTCCTTCAAGAGAACTTTGGCACCTTGGCCGACAAAGACAGTTGTCAAACTCCTTTGACTATGCAGAATATGATGAATATTCTCAAGGTACATTGCTGTTATTTAACACCAACTGTAGAGGGTTTTTAAGCTTCATTATTATCAGAAAAACATAAAAATGGCTCATATTTTGCTTTGAAGACATGTATAAGTAAGAAAGTCTGAACTCATCTGATGATTATTGTACGAAGAATTTGAAATTGACAGGAATTTTTACACATGATTGAACAATGTTTTACGATTTTATTTTAGTATATAATTCAAGTCAATGACGTTAAGAAATAAAGTTTTTCTAGGCCGCACTGAGAAAGATTACTATTGAAGCAAATATTCATATGCTTGTAACAGGTGATCAAGAAACAATGGGAAGAAGAGAAAGCCCTTCTAAAAAAGGAAAATGAAGATTTAACACAAAGTCAACATCTTCTCAAAGAAGAAATGGAACACTTGCAAAATGAGAATAGAGAATTAAGAGAAGAAAAGATGGCAGAAAACCTAAGCAGTCAAGTGATAATTGACTCTTTAGAAGAACTCATCAGAGAGCAAGATGAAGAGAGCCAGAATCAGCTGCAGATATTGCAAAGTGAGGTTGGTGTTTAGAAGTATTTTGTGAATAATGATGACAACCTTTTTAGGTAATCTATCAATCGACAGATCGTTAAATTTGTTGCAAATGTTGCAATGAAGCTTGGTGGACGATTCCTTCTAAGAAACATTTCTTTTTTCGCAGCTCAGAGATTCCAAAGAACACGAAGAAGCCCAACAAAAACGAATTTCTGAGCTTGAGCAACAAGCATTATTGGCCAAAGAACGGTTGTCTGATTGCAAGGGAACAATTAAGACACTGGAGGAAACCAAGTTTCTGCTTATAATCGATGTCAAAACAATCGAAGGAGAGCTACTGGCTTTGGAAGAGGACGCAAAGGAAACTTCACTTGTTCTTGAGGAGTTGTCCAAGGAAGTGAGAGACTGGAGAACGAGAGCTGAAGAAAGTGAAGTCAGATGCTCCTTGTTGGCAGAGAAGGTATGCTTATAAAATCAACACAATTATTCGACACATTGACCATTCCAAAAAAAACAAATTTTTAATAAATGCGTTTCTCAGATGGGATGCAAACAAAGCAAAAGTCTTCTACATCCAACTCGCTTAGATTTTTGCAGTTTCCATGTTGTAGGATAATAAATTTTATAGCCACAATGATGGATAAAGGTCTAACTGTTGTTGTTAATCCAGTTAATTATTATTATAATTTGAAAGACTTTTAACAAACATTTTTCTCGGAAAACAGCTTTGGGCATCGGAACAACGAGAAGTAATCGTTGACGAAAAGTTGTTGGTTAGTGAAGAACAAGTCAAAAAGTTAGAAGAAGACCACCAATCGAAAGAAAAAGTAAGCAAAGATATGGAACTGAAGCTCAAGCTGTTGGAACGCAGTCTTGTTGATGCCGAAGAAAGTTTTGAAGCGACTTCCATAAAGTTGCTGGAAATGACTTTGAATATGAAGAACTGGATGTCAAGAGCACAAGAATGCGAGACAAAAGCTTCAGCACTAGAAGAAAACGTAAGATGAGATCTTTTGCCTTTGTAGATTATTTAAAAGAAAGTTTAAATTACTTTTCAACTGAAACTTTTCAAGATGAATTTGTAACTAAGTGAAGTGATCAGCAAGTTTTGAACCATTGACAGTAATTTAGTGTAAGCTTAAAAGATAAGCAGAAAAATAGAATCTAAACTACTGGTAGATCATTATCAAGAGGATATTTTTAGGAATAAATTGAAAACAATCTGAACGATGGTTATTTGTAATACCTGGAGCGATATAAGACACCTATGTTAGTGTGACTGTCACCTATTATTTAGGGTAAGGGATTTCATGGAATGGTTCTTCTGTATTGTCAAAAATAGACATCTTTGAATTCATTGCACAATGAGTAAGAACTATTGCTCTATTGCAGAATAAAAACTTGGAAAGTGAGAAAGATAGGCTGCTGAAGACCTCGATCGATGAATACAGCAAGCATTTGCAGCTTAGTCTAGCAATGAACTCAAATATTGCATCTTTGCAAAACCAGAACAAGGAATGCAAAGAAAAGATCGATGCTCTTGCTAAAGAAAATCAGATGCTGTCAGAAGAGAAGAGGTCCAAGTTGCTCGTGGAAGAAGAACTTCGAGTTGTGCAAGACCGCAACAGCGATCTTAATGAAGTGATCAGTGATCTGAAACAAATACTTAGAGCGAAAAGCAGGCCTTGTTGGAGAAAAATTGCCTCTTGTAGCTGAAGAAAGAAATTGATGACTTAGAAAAAAGTTTCTTATAAAAAAAGTTTGTTTATAAATGTACTTTTAATTTTATTTTGAATAATATCTGTTGTTATATGAAAAGATGTGTTTTTAATAAATGTCTCTCTTTTAATGCAAAATATAGAACAAGTTTAGTTGTTGTACAGAAAGTAAAAGGGCCTGGCTGGTATTTTGGCTATTGTGTTGAGCTTGGAAGTCTGGATATCGTTATATTGCTTGAGATTTGATTAGAACGTTTCTTGAAGTGAAGTTAGCTTTTGAAAATGAAGTGCCATTTGGTATAATGATAACAAATCTCAATCGACTTTGGGAACACTTACCATTTCTACTATGATATCAATATATTTATTATTGTTTCGCCCCTGGTTTTGACAAAGCTGTGCTTACTAGGTCCCTACAACTAAGGCTGCTATTTCTATATAGCTATAATTTGTTTCAGTCAAATAATGCAACAAGCCTATAATGTTTATGTGCTGATAAAAAATATGAATAGGTAAAACAAGCGAGAAGGAATAATTTCAATTATGATAATGTATTCACATTGCAATAGAACTGTGCAGAACAGCAACTGTGTCTTTTTGAATTCTGGTATCTTGCATCAATATGCAGCATAAGGCAGAAAAATATACTAACAAATGTCGTAAAGTTCTGTCTCCTTTGAAACTGCAAAATTTAAGAATCTTAAATATACAAGAAAAAGCGATTCATTGGCATAAACATTTAGTTTCAAATGAAGCTTCTTAACGGCTTACAAAAGTGTCATAGGATTTGTCTGATAGGTTCATATGTTTAGCTCCATGCACCAGTTTGATTGCAAAGGGGTTGTCCTAGTCAATCTTCTCCACCCTAGCCTTGAAGCTAAAAGCTTATGTTCTTGAAATTTTAGTTTCCAATGGTCATATACAAAACATGACGATTGGAAAACAGCTGTCCTTGAAAGCGATTGAGAAACTTTTGCCACCTGGTAACTACAGCTTCTAACTGGAAGGCTAGCTACAAACATTTCATTTTTCTATGCCTTGTTAGCAGCTTTTTCTTAAAAAAGTTTCAACATTTATTGTCTGTCTTTATTTTTTAACAAATCTACCATAAAAAATAATTGTTTATTAGAAGGGCTGGCAATACGTTTGCTAGAAATCGATTAAGTTAAGGTCTTGGTGTAGAAAGATAATAAAGACAATAAAGTCATTGAAATAGCCTGAACATACCTCTCCATGCTTTTAGATATGCAGTCATTCAGTGTTTCAGTCAATATGTGATGCCAACTGTGAAACGCAGCACGTTTGGCATTACAACAAACCCTTTCTGGCAAGCAAGCCGAGCTCATATTTGCAGAACTTCAATTCTCTAGAAACATGAAAAAATGATGACGTTTTTGAAGATTTCAAAGCTCAATTCTAAGTTTACTTTAAGACAGTTTTGGACTTTATCAATAATCATACAATTAATTTAATATGAAGATTCGCTGTTAATCGCTTATATGCAGAGGATAACTTTATGACTATGACAATTCAAGAGTGTGGCAAAATAATTAAAAGAATTAAGCTTTAAGAATTGACAAGCACCTAGCTTTTTATAGATTGTTGAAAGTAAAATCTTGTAGAAATTGGTATCCATTTCCATTTCAAGGGAGTTTTTGCAACAGCGATTGTGAAAGTGTAAAACAATCTGGATGTTGTTTTTTTATTCCTTGCAATACATGTACAATTGTTTTGGCATTAAAAGTCAAAATTTTTGCTGCTGCAGCTGATCATTTTAATTGCCATGATTTGCTGCAAAAAACAAGCTGCGTCTTTATCACAACTTTGTTCTTTCTAAAATCACCTGGAACCTTACTGTAGCAGATCTTTCAAAGCCGTGGGTTGTCGAGAATCTTGACAACCTCGTATCCAAAACATCCGCCAGTGGCTCGACCTCCCAATAAGTGCTACCTTGAGTAGCATTATTCTTTCTAAAAACCAGTTTGGACTCAGCCTAACTTTACCATTCACCAAATTCCTACAGTGTCAACAGAGGCGGACTGGCAGCAAATCTCTCGGGTTGCTATATACAGAAAAGGGGCCCGTAGTACGTATAATGTAAGCAACAGTGGCATTGTGACTCCTAGGAAAGGGCCGGAAGAAAATTATCATAAAGGGGCCCACTCTAGTGCATGATATCTCCAATCACAAACTCAAGTCGCCAAAAATGATACGTACCTATGCACCTATGAAATATTAAAAAGATACCAGTTTTTATCATTTTTAAAGGTTCATCTGCTATATTTGTTGGGGTATAGCCCTTTTGTTCTAACCATAGATACTTTAAGACTTCAAAAAATGAGGAACAAATTCAATGCTGTAGTGCACAGTTGATACTAACAAAAATGCAATAGAAGACATATTCGCACTGCGAGCAAAAAATTTTTTCAGGCACGCCCTTTAAATTAGCTTGAAACACGATTCAGAATGCTTTTTACTGTCCTTCACTTCGTTTTACAAATTTCTAGGCCTACTTTGTTGCGTTTCATTAAAATTCAGTTCTTAATCTGGAGTTCCTTGCTGTAAAAGGACCCCTAGACCTCGAGGTCCTGGGGCAGTTTGCCCCTCCTTGTCCCTCTCTCGGAAGCCCTGTTCATATTCCACGCATCTCTTTCACAGTTGCCTGTTTGTAAATGTTGACCTCCTCTAATTCTGAACTGTGAACTTGAGTATACATGTAAGTGCGGCGTTTTCTCACCAAAGATTTTGTTCATATAAGATATTTTCCTGGGCTTTACAAACACATGAGAAAGGGGGCCACCGAGAAATTTCCCCGTGTCCCGCCTAGCCACAACGCCCCTGGTAAGCAATACTGAAACGTTTCTTTCTAAGAATTTTATCTTCACTTCTGTGACTTGTATTCTCTTGAATATAGATATCTTTAAAATTAACAGAGTAATTTTCTTGAATGTATCTACGGAGCGCCCGGTTATTATGAAGTTGAGAAGGCCCGGGTTGCGATCGCAACCTAGCATCCCTGCCAGTCCGCCACTGAGTTTTACAGTTTAAACAGTTTTACACAACGTATTGAAATCTTCACCAAACGATAACATTCGCTCTTAATGGAAAAATACCAGCAGTAGTACAAATATACAATATGATATATATAGGAACACCAAAGAAGCATTAAAGGCTGTCCAGCATGAGCATAAAGATCGTCTGCGAAACATCCTAACCTCCCAAGGATCTTTATTATCACATCTCTTTAACCAGAATCTTCCACAAATAAAAAACTTTGGTCCAAGGTGCAAAGTAGCATGCCTCAGAATATTTTCAATTTTACCATAAGGTACCTGAACAATACCCTTGCCACACAGAAAAACCTTAAAAATGGAACTTGAGCCAGACCTCTGATTGTTCTTTCTGTTTTCTGCCAGAAACCCTCCTGGCTGGCTGCAAAACATATCTGGAACAAGGCCGATACACCTGGCGACATAACTCAATCCTAAACTTTCTAGCTACGTCACTAAAAGCTGTGTCTCCTTTGGTAATCTTTCTATGATCTCTCTTGGCATCTTCGGCAATTGATGCAATTCATTCTTCAAAATGTGTGACTCTCTCTCCATCGATCAGCAACAACAACGGTATCTCATTTCTAAACTTTCCAACATTGCCATCCGTACTACGTACTACATATTTTGTTGCAAAAATAAGCCATGGACAAATCCGGAATTACATCCTTTTTAACTTTGGTTGTTTTATTTTTTTCTCAGTTTTTCCTTTTAAATTACAATTGTTATAGTTTTTTTCTTGCAAAACCAGGCTAGCCAATTGCAAATTACCTTGAAATAGTGAGATTTGTAATTGTAGTTTAAGTTGAATTGAAAATGAAATGTTTCCATTATTATTATCTATTTATTTAAAGTAGGCGTATAAAAATAGCTACAAAATAAAAGCTAATTCAAGCTTACTACAAAGTAAATTTTTTAAAAATAAAAAAAATAAAAATACATATATATCTAACATAAGAAATAGGTATAAATACATATATACATATTTTACAATTTTTGGCATTTACAATACAATACATTTAACGGTTACATCATCAGTCAGACTTTTAACGGTTACTCTCTTTGCAATGTTTAAAGTACCTTATTTCAGCTTTTGCAATAAAAAAGTGCAAAGTGATTTCATTTAAGTTTTCAAGTGCCAACAAATTTCAAAGGACCATTACTATTGTGGTTGTTATTTGTGGTTTTTTTTCGGAAGAGTCTATAACAAAAGGATGTAACAGCGCAGAGCAAGACTGGTTGTTTCAGTTACAGTCCACATCCTGGATTACAAACTTAAAGTTTTCTGCAGAATCCAGCAGAATGGTAACGTTGTCTTTATCTTTTACTATAGGAATGTTTTCAGAACTTTGCTTGAGTTTTGAAAATGAAGGATTGCAATGCGAGTTCATGTAAATTTTCAGTAAGTGTATTTGGGAACAAGTATTGCCTTTCAAACTTAAAACGATCATTACCTGACCACAGATAAATTTTTTCTTGTATGCTTTCATTAAACTCAGGAGCTAGCTGTTCATTTCAGTAGTCTTCAAGTTTAGACCTAGATGGAAATTGGAAAAAGGAATGAACCTTACAGATCCCTGGCTACAATAAGAATAATTATTGTGGGTCAATTTAATCGTGACAGATATTTACCTCTCTGTGCCTTCTTTGCTCTGAAATTCGTTGACCGTGATAATCTTTAGCAGTTTTCTAACTCGCAGTGATGCTGTTAACCGTCAATGATAGATCAATGGCACTCAAATTTAGGCCAAATCTGTGTTATCGTGAAACCATAATGGTCCCACTTTTTCATCAATTTTTGTCATATTTAGCAGCGTCAAGAAATAGAATTTCGTTTTGGTGGATTGTAGAAAGGTACACTAAATTTCATCACAGAGATTGAGCCAATAGTGCACAAATTTGGACTTACCGACATAAATTGTGATTCTGTGCAGCAGATGCTGAAAAAAGCTCCCTTGAAGAACAGAAATTAAACCTCATACCACAGGCAGGGAAACAGGTTGTCTGCGAAAACTCTCAAGATCTAGGCTGATAGGTTAATTTGGAGCATAGGTATGTGTTACAGCGAGGGGTTTGTCGTGAATGTTTTTGTTGGAAGATATGGTTTTTAGTAGGCTCGAATGCATACGGCATGCTGACAAAACATAAGTTACCTTCCTAAAATAAATAGATTTTCTAAAATTTTATGTTTCGTTCGCCAGCTTCACGATTTCCCGTATTCGGAATCGTCTTTTTGCCAGTTTACAGAATGAGTGAATTTGCCTAAAGCCGAAAACCCACTCCGGAAAATGATCCGCGGATCGGATCAGATTTTGTGTTGCGCAAGCGCTTTGGATGCAAAAATGGTCACATGACTGATCCGCGACGGATCGAAACGGATCGAAAACAAGTTGAAATTATTTCAACTTTTTTTTGAAGCGTTCCGGTACAGTAGTTTTCTTTTGATCAAAATCGAATAAGAACTTGTTAAACAATAGAGCACTTGCGTCATTCTGTGTCACGTGCATTCGAATCTGAAACGATCCGCGGATCGAAAGAACAACACGATCTTATCCGATCCGCGGATCATTTTCCGGAGTGGGTTTTCGGCTTAACTCGATGCTTATAAATTGTGCTGATCAGTTTGCTGTTGTATATTAAAGTTGTTATAATTTTCGTAGCTATATGTAGTAATATTTCAGATGTAGCAATTTAAATAAACCATTTCAAATTACGAGATTTCGTTTTGTTGTAGTAGATTGTGTGCCATTTCGGGCTATTCTATACATCCATTATTATTTTATTATGATTATATCATTGTTTCTTGGCAATTGGTGAGCGAGGCGAGGCAGAGCAAAAGCAAAGAGGAACTCTATGGTTGTGTGGCCAGGACTATCAATATAATGGGAGAAAATTACGAGGTAATTGCAGCGGAGACAAAGCAAGCATATGAAAGAATCAAAGCGTATGTAAGGAAGACCCCTTTGGATTATTCTCCATGGCTATCAGGAGATTGCTCGGTATATATAAAACGGGGTAAGATATGGAAATCCATGTAGCTTGCGCCGGAGATATCCGGCGTGGACTATTTCATTTTTCATTTTACCATATTTATACACAGAAACCCTATCAGCTACTAGGTTAAAAAAGAAAAAGTAAAGATTAATTTATATATAATGCTGGTATTCCTAGGGATCGTGCTTTGGGAAAGGATGCTTTAATTTTTTTTGAACGTGGTTATCGTGGAGCTCATTCTTATTTGTAATGGAATTTCGCTCCACGTCTGTGCACCACAATAGAAAAAACTCCTTTTGGAGAATTCTAGGTTTTGCCTTGGGATGTCTAGGTAAAAGCAATTTCTTGTTGAATAATTAGATATTTGGGATCTTGTGACAAGTCTTCCTTTCAAATTGTCAGGGCAGAGACCATTTATTATTTTGTAGATCATTACTGCCCTGTCAAATTTTCTCAAATTCGAGACCGAAAGCCAATTGCAGCTCCACCCGTCCTTTAAACTTGAGCCTTCTATTAGCGTTCGCGGTCTGTTTTGTAAACGCTGAAGTAGTCGAGCTTTGTATTTGACAATTTGCCTCATAGTTCACCACTGTATCTCAAATGGCTCTCGAGCAGCGCCTTATAGACCTGATCTAGTTGCAATTGCGGTAGTATGTTCTTCAGTTTCCACAGAGACGAGAGTGCATTTTTTATTTACCTTGAAGGTTTTTATATTGCTCATTCCATGTCAGGTGTTTGTCGACCGTAATTCCAAGGTATTTTACCTTTTGAGCTCGTTTGATTGGCTCTCCATTTACATTTACTTCTAGTGGACCAAGGGCCAAGGTTGGTTTGTCGTTTATGACCAATAACCATATATTCTGTTTTTTCGGTATTCAAACTAAGCTTATTCTGACGTAATCATTCTGCAATATTGTCGATCTCAGCATTTAGATCATTACAGAGATCGTAGATATCTTCGGCAGAACAGGTGACACTGGTATTTTCCGCAAACATGTTTGAGGTGCATTTTTTAAGGTACTGCTCAAAATCATTGACATACAGGATGAAGAGGAGTGGCTCCAAACACGATCCCTGGGAGATACCGCAGTGAACAGTTTTTAAGCTTGATCTATGGCCATTTATTTGACAGTATTGCCTTCTGCCGGTTAAATACGATGTGAACCACCGAAGAGATGTCCCTTCCACTCTGTCTTTGGTTAGTTTCGATAGAAGATTCCCGTGGTTCGCCGTATCAAACGCTTTTTTAAGGTCGAGAAATACGCTTATATTAATTCTATGCTTGTCAATATTAGAAAACCATGAAGCTGATATGCATTAGAAAACCATGAAGCCATGAATCGTGAGGTCAGGGTGCTACGCATCTTTAAGAATGCATGTTGACTTTCAGCAAATTTCTTTTGCTCTTTCATGTAAGTCGAGACTTGGTCGTGCCCAAATCTTCCAGTAATCTCGAGAATACAGATAGCACGGATAAAGGCCTATAATTACCCATTTCACTTTTAGAACCAGACTTGAAAATAGAGGTCACCCTTGCTATTTTCCATGTGTCTGGAAAAATACCGTTTTTGAATGAAGAGTTGAATATAGCAGCTAGTCGCTTGCATAAAATTTCTGCTGCGTCTTTCACAAACTGAACTGAGATCTTATCAAAACCTGCAGATTTATTGCATTTCAATCTTTTGATTTCAATTTTTATATGGTCTGAAGTAATTGCTTGAAATTAAAAATTTAGGGTTATGGATGCATCTTCATCAGTGAAGTATTTTAGTGGGTTATCTGGTTCTTTAGTTACGATAATTTTCCCCAAGTTTAGGGCCTATGGTTGTGAAATGGTTATTAAATGCTTCCGCAATTCCCTTCTGCTTTTCAATCAGTTGACCCTCATATATGACGGATCTGGCAGTCGTGGAGCACTGACTTTTGTTTAAAACTTTGTTAATCGTTTTCCACATCTCCTTAGGGCTATTCGAATTTTCATCAACTAAATTACAGAAGTAGTTTTCGACAGCTCTTCGGGGCTCACTGGTCACCCTGTTTCTTAAGCGCTTGTACTGAGGCCATAGAGATCGATCTTTTTCAGCACGTTTCTTAGTCCGGTGTCTCTCATATATCATATTTCTGATACGGGAAGTTATCCAGGGTGGGGGTGCATGTCTTAATGTGTTTTAGAGGTGCATGCATATCTAAGATCGAGTAGAATAATTCGCAAAATTTGTTTGCCATGATATTAGGGTCATCACAGGCGATGGATATAGCCATTTCCCAATCGATACTTTGCAGGTCGAGAAGAAAGGCTTCCCTGTTATAGTTTTGACTAACGATTCCCTATTGCATTTCTATTGTTCACTGGCGTATGTCTGGCGTGAGATTTGCATGTATTTGTATTTTTTTTGTATTTGTTTCTAGCTAGCATCCTAAGGTAGTTTTTAGGACACTTAGGAGCTTATGCTAATCGAGCAGTGTCCTGGTCCTTCCTCTCGATGTGACCACACCTCGTGACTCCTGACCCTTGGGTCTGTAGTTAGCACCTCTAGCAACTATGCCATCCTCGCACCGATGCATGGATTCATCCTGGTGAAAAAGATATTGATAATAATATGCGACCAGTCCCTTCGTGCAGTTCAACAATCTGTCTAGTCCAGAATGGATTTTTTTGGCAGCTGCATTTAGGGGTTTAGGCCCTGTTCACACGATACCGGATTCATTTCATATCGGGTTCACTGACCCAATCCGATACGAATAATAGACCCCGTTTATACAGGAGAAACGGGATCGATCTGGTTTGGGATCTCAGACCCCGTTTACACTGTCCCGTGCAAGTTTGGAACCGTGACAAAACTGTCGCGGTTCGCCCTTGCGTTTACACTAGCACTGTGGAACCGTGACGATTTTGCTCTGCTATCCGGAACAGTTTTGACCCTGCTTTGAAAGCGAACGAATTTTGTACCGTCACGCTTCCGTTTTTGAACGGGACAGTGTAAACACCTATCCGAGACGATTTTGTCACGGATTCACAAAGAGGTCTTTTGTATGGCTGTTTCAGGTAACCGAGGCTTTGATTGTGGCGTAACTACGTTCTCAAATTCTGAAGAAAAGGAAATTCTGAAGAAAAGACGACCACAGAAAAGGCTTGTAGTGTTTCCCAGTCCAAGCCTTGATTGGACTTTAAGCCACCTTGTCTTTCGTCCAAGTAAAGTTTTAATCGGCCTTCCGCTCCATTTTAACTCACAATAAAAATTCGATTGTTGACTTCAGCGGCAAAATAAAAGCCTTGGTTGACTAAATACAGCTTCTGACTAAATACAATGTTCTACCATTAAATTAAGGTCGTACCGGTACAGTGTAAACAGAACGGCTAAACGGAACAATTTGGAACCGCGACAGTGTAAACACTTGCGAACCGTAACGGTACAAAATTGTCCCGGGACAGTGTAAACGGGGTCTCAATCTGGATCGATCCGTAAATTTCGCTAGTTTTTACACGGGATCGATCCCAAAACATTATGCGTTTACACAGGATCGATCCCAGATCGGCCCTTAGGGAGGAACGCACATGCGTATTGCTTATGTCATTAGCAACACAAAGAAAATAGCGTTGATAGCACCAAGTTTGTAGGAAGATTGACAACAAAATGGCTTTTAATTCGTAAAATGGTAACAAAATAAACGGCCCTACTCCTGAAGATCACGTTCACGCTGGAGTACAAAACATTGAAGTTAGACGATGGCCAGGACTGGGAGCCTAGTCGCCAAACTGGATCGATCCCAAACTGGAACGCTTTCCAAAGCAAACCCAAATTAGCACGGATAGCGGATCGATCCCGAGCGTTCCCGTATAAACGGAAGGCCGATCCGTACCAGTTTGGGATCGATCCCGGCCTGGATCGATCCCGTGTAAACGGGGTCTTAAGCTCTGTCCACATGATACCGGATTCATTTCGTATCGGATTCACTCCTGTTTACACGTTAAAGATTTTCTGCGAAGCTTCGAGAAAGTTTCCGTTTCGAGCATGTACTCGTTATCAAGTGGCTAGAAAAGAAACGAGCCGAGCAAAACTGAATAAGGGAATGGGAGGAAAGTAAGAAAAGAGAAGGAAAAAGATATAAAAAAATATTATTGAAGGAAATTAAAATGTTTATTAAGACCATTAGGATAAAGAGTTTTTAGGCTAAAAATTAAACGTTTCTCCAAAGTCTTCCGTTTGGTGGCATCTTGCGGTGCATGCAATAAGCTAAGGATGGACATTTCGGCAGTAGAATGATTGGAGGAGTTAAAATGTTTAGACATGTTGCTATCTGCATCGCTCTGGTGTTTTTCTGTCAGATGGATTTTATCAGCAACATTTCTCAAGTGTTCTCCAAAACGGGTGTTAATTTGACGGGAGGTTTCGCCTATGTAAAGAGATTGGCATTTGGTGCAGATGATGCAGTAAATCACACAGACAGGAAGAAGAACAGGTAAAGTGAGATCTGATGTGGAAGGGTTGGTTATGGTTGATGATAGTGGTCGATTGGTTAATGTGTGTGCAAGTACGACAGAGGCGATGTTGGCAGGGGTAAGTACAAGGCTGAAATTATCCGACGAAAGCCCGAAATTTCCGACGACCATCACTGATTGGGGGGGGGGGGCCCGAGCCCCTCCATTCCGCCATAATTTCCGCCACTGCCCGCGACCCACCACATAGTGTACTCAATTCTTCGTACACAAAAACCAAACAATGTCATATTGCACTGTGGAACAAATGATCTCAAGTCTGACAAGTCAGAGTCTGACAAGATAGGTCATTGCAACGGAATTGATAAGCTTTGGCAAATCAATAAAGGCAAAAGGTATGAATGTAACCATTTCTGGGTTGGTAACAAGAGGGGACAATCTTGAAGACAAATAAATAGTACGTGCGATAGAGAACACTTTTGAGCACATTAATCGTAGCCAACTACACCTCAACATCTCAACAGGTATGGAGACAGTATTATTGCTAATAATTTTCTTAAAATATTAAAAGTATGACGATTTAGTAAGATTTTAACAAATGAAATCGACAATGATATGTTAACAAATGAAATAAAAAAGAATAATGATGTTGCCTCAGGAGTTACTAAAAATCGAAAAAAATATCCGTGAGCATAACACCCCTGAGGTATCCTCTTTTAATTAAATAGATCTTGCTGACGAAAATGTGGATGCAGGCTCCGATGAAAGCTCGAATAACACTGTCGCAGAAAACTCGAACTCTGAAAACGTCTTCAATAAGCTTAAAGACTTTCGAGCGAAAAATAAAAAAGAACTTATATTGAGCTACCTGAACATCAACTTACTACCTGAACCCAATTACTAATAAGATAAAAGAGAATTGGGTTCCTTCTGAGCCGTTTACCTTTAGTAACATCATTTTTCTGGAAGCTTTACATCAGCTCGAAATACTAAATGCAAAAAGGCATTCCCTATAGGAAGCATCCCTGCAAAAATATTGAAAGATAATCCAATAATGTTTGCAGCTACTCTACAAAACTGCTACAATAATAACATGGATGAATGCAACTTCCCATCGAAGCTGAGCTCTAAAAACTGTACATAAATTCAATCCAAGCTTTATGAATGAAATATTTATACAAAAGAGCAGCCACTACCATCTTAGGCTAGAGTTTCACTATACCGGATTGCTATCGGAGCGGAGCAGAGCAGAGTAACTTTTACTCCGGAGTGTTATTTAGGGTAGCAGTTACACTACGACGCTCTACTCGCTCGTAAGCCTGTATTCCATTACATTCCTGGTACACAAAATTCACCAGATAAAATTTGTTGATGATATTTTCGAATCTATGTGCTGTTGCGAATTCGTTTTCAATAGCTATGCATAAAATAACGAAAACAACCATGAAATTGAGAGATAAATGATGGGGTTCGTAGGACGGATAGCGAGATTGTGTCGCTATCTGATGTGTTAAAGTATGTTTTTCGCCCAAGGGCCACTTCATTAAAATTTGGAAAGAGATGAAATCCAAATACAAAAATGTTTTGATGATTTCGATTTTGCATTATCCAACAGCAACAAAATCTCAGAAAGCGCCATTGTTCACTATCGATCGAATTGCGTCAAGCAGAAAACAATAAGAAAATCCTTTGTTTTAAAGACACATTGCTAACAATGAGCCTTTGCGAGGGTGGCAAATTATCCAGGCGACGATCCAAACAATGGCAGTAAACTTCTACGGATTGATTTCAGACTGTCTGAAAATGCATTATGGGATGCTTGCGTAGCGCAATGGCTCATTGTTAGCAATGAGTCTTTAAAGTGGAGCATATCGGATTCGTGCGATTACACTACAACGCTCCGCTACGGAGTGACTCCGGAGTGATTTCCGTATTACCTCCAGAGCGGAGTGATTTTCACTCCGCTAATCAGAGCGTTGTGTATCGGATTGGTGTGGCGTAGTGTAACTCAAGCCCCTATCCGATATGAAAGTTACTCCGGTCCGATAGCAATCCGGTATAGTGTAACTGGCACCTTAGAAACAGTAGATTAATGAAAATTCAAAAAACTCGAACCATCACTCATGGAATCGAAAGCTTGTCCTATTTAGGATGCAAGCTTTGGAACAATTTACCAGAAAACTTGAAAAAACTAAATACTCTTCATACTTTTAAAGTCAAGATCAAACAATGGAAGGATAATTGCAGCTGCAGGCTATGTAGATCCTTTGTAGCACAGGTCGTGTTCTTGACATGAATTGTATGACATGATTATTTTTAACTATTTATCTAATTAAATCTTAGGTATTTAAAAAGAAACTTCTTTAAATAGCTTTTATATCACTGTATAATATTATAATTTTTATTCCTGTAATCATTATAGGCATACTCGAAAATTAAAGGGACCCTCTGCCCCATTAACAAATTTTTGAAAATCTGTGTACGGCTATTCAATAATTTAATTTTTAAAATAATATAGGATCGGTTTTTACCTAGATGGCATCAGCCTTTGCCCGTCTACAGATTATTTCAATAGGAGCAATAAACAAACAGACGATAAAGAGTGGGGAAATTTTCGATTCTTTATGTTTCCAGATGATTGAAAAATGCACTCACTGAAGCATTTGTTACCACCTTACAGTACAACCTAACTTTTACCATCAGAATTGATCTATTTGATGGTTTAAATAAATTTCCGGGTGTGGTTATGTTTTAGCTTATATAAACCGAGATTTTCACAAAAATAAAAGGATTCCCAGAGATTTTAAGATAAAACAAACAGATTCTTAAATGGAAACGGAAACGAAGAGTAATTTGCCCCTCGAAATAAACTTTTTCTTTGACTATGACAGCGCCTCCGCGCAGGGGAGGGCGTAGTCGGTGCTATTCCCCCTCATGTTTTTGCAAGACAGTAGACTTTTTCAAAATCTTTTGTTATGATAGTTAAATTTCCCTTTGCCCCCCCCCCCTCTTTCCAACCTTTGTCGGAGCTCCTGTATGATAGATTATCTTAAGATCGGGACAAGATCTCAAAAACATGGTTGTCGGGACAAAGTTCTGATGTAGGGCGGGTCTCTTTTGTTTTTATTTTTTGTTATTAACTTTTGGCTAATTTTGAGGCTTCTATTTATATAAAATTGTTTTTATAAAACAATCTCTAGAATCATTGAAAAATTGCTCACTCAAATGTGCACACTTATCACAAGTGCACTCAAGTGCACACTTGCACTCCCAGGTCAATTCTTGTGTACTCCCAAGATTTGGTCGAAAACTGCCATGAAATCCATATAGGTATCCAGTAACAAACCAAACATTAACAAAATTGTTTCATACAAATGAAACAGCAAACAGGAAGGAAATTTAATAGCTTGTAAACTTTTACTTGTACCAAAATATATAATGTGAAATAAAGTGAAGAAAACATTTCTGAGTTGTCTTTTTTGTGACTTCCCTGACTCCCAGGGTTGAATTCATGTGAAATTCATGCTGTATATACGCCAATAAACACTATAAAGACAATGTAAAACCGTTAGTATTATTATTATTATTATTATTATTATTATTATTAGCATCGAATATTTATACAGGATAATACTTCAGTAGTGATATGCATATATACATATTTACACTGTTTTCCCAGTAGTCCTGTAGTCTACACAGGATATCTCTGAATTGAAAATAAAGTAGATTCCCAGGCAAGTGTTGAACAATAGAAATTGCTTCTTTCCAGAAGATGGACAAATCACAAATTTATGTAAGTACAGGGGTGCAGTAAACAAGATCAAGAAGTTATGCCAAGCCACAGATACCAAACTAAAGATTGTAACAGCTTCTTCTGGAAACCATGGACTTGCCTGTGTAAGTATTGTGATAAGATTAGTGTTATATTACATACTTCTATTGCACTTGAATCTGAGGTGTGACTTGAACAAGGTAGAAACATTGTTTAGTGGGAATTGAAAATCTGTCTGACCTAGTGAAAGTCTTTGTTATCAGGGAAGGGGTTACCAAAATTCAACTGTTTTCGTTGTTGAATTTTGTCCTCCGCACTGGACTGTGGAAGTGAATATTTATGATATGGTTTGAGAATTCTGGCGTACTTTGTTGTTATTTGACCATAATTTTTCATATTTCGCAGTAATTCGCAGTAATTCGCAGTAATTCGCAGTATTTCACAGAATTTCGTTTCGTTTCGTTTCGTTTCGTTTCGTTTCGTTTCGTTTCGTTTCGTTTCGTTTCGTTTCGTTTCGTTTCGTTTCGTTTCGTTTCGTTTCGTTTCGTTTCGTTTCGTTTCGTTTCGTTTCGTTTCGTTTCGTTTCGTTTCGTTTCGTTTCGTTGATTATAATAAGTCCAACATTTATATATATTCTTTACAGGCTAGAAGTGTGACTGGAACTGATATTGACTGCACTATAGTTGTCTTGGAGAATATAAGCTCGTCAAAGGTGAAAGGTATTAAAAGGGCCAATGCAACATTAAAGTTTCATGGAACTGACTGCGTTGAAACTGAACTATTTGCAAAAAATTATGCTGAGGTACATCATTTGATTGCTAGAAAATTAAAATCTTGTTAAACTGAAAAAGCTGTAGTGTATTACAAAATGTAGGTTTATTGAATATGTTAATACTCAGATTCTAGACTGTCTGTGGGACATCTGTGGAAGACTTTTGTCATGCACATTTCCAAGCTGTTTTAATGTATATTTGGAACAAGACTACAAGCTCAGACACCAATGCTTTTGGAAATGTTTAGCATAAGACAATTTATGGATATAACATTTCATCACTTATGCTCTGGTTGTTTATTGGAATAAAGTTTTTTTAAACAAAATGCAGGAAATTGGTGCTTTGTATGTTTCTCCCTACAATGATCCTGATGTTATTGCTGGGCATGGGACTATTGGGTAAGCTTTTTTTGCTTATATTTTCAATATGTACATAATTTTGCTATTATGTCTCCTTTCTTGCCTTTTCTCTTATAATTATAATATAAGAGAACAGCCTCCTCGATCTTGTAGGTCTAGAAACACTGTTAAAACAAGTGATTCTGCCATCGATCAACATCTTTTAGACAACCCAGATTGTGCAAAACTCTATAATGACGACATGTTTCGGATAATTGGCAGAGCCCGGTCGTCCTTCTCCTTCCATCTAGCAGTTTTGGAGTCGATCTACATAAAAACGAAAAAGCCGCCATTGTGTAGACAGAAGGAGTTCGTTTTCTCTCTTGGACTCCCTTGGTAATTTTCTTTAGGCTCGCGGCACTGATTTGTCAACCATACCGGCTATGTGCTTGCGTTTTTCTTACTGGCCTATTTCGATCCACAACTGGGTACATATTTTTCATCGTGTTCTTTGGGAACCTTATTCTGACGTTTTATGCTCTGAGGAGTGTCAGACGAAAAAGCTTTTAGTATGTTGTAAAATGTTTGCTTTTTTCAAAGCCATTTTCAAATTATATCATATTAAATCTCTAAAAATAGTGAAATTATCTCAAAGGAAATACTACTCATTTTTACTATTCACAATCTCTGTTCTCTGCATGGCTAAATAAGTTGAGGGTTGTCTGTCACTCTTGTATAAAGATGAAATAAACTTTCATGTTTGTTTGTTTCTTAACAAGGCTTGAGATTTTGGAAGACCTTCCTTCAGTTGATGCAGTGTTCATCTCTGTTGGAGGTGGAGGAATCATCTCTGGAATATCAGCTTTAATGAAAAACAGGAAGCCTGACGTAAAGGTATTTTTTATCTTATTGCTCTTATAGGTATTGTTTATCTTATCTTTATAACTCTGGCAATTAATTTCATTATCCTCTTGATAAATGATAGATTGCTTTTGCCTGTCACTATGCACTCTGGTTCTGATAACATTTTAATTCTTTATTTTTCTATCCATCCAAATATTTTTATTTTTGTCGAAATTAAATAAGTAAATTGTTGGGGTAGGAGTTATATTTCAAGAAAGTTTTTTAGTGACTAGGCTCTATGGTTTTGAAACTGCCTTTACATTACTAAATCACAGAATAGAAATATTCTCGGTTTTACTAAATTATGGAATTACCCAAAACGAGCCATAACTAGCAAAAACCAGACAAAACCAGACAAAACCAGGCAAAACCAGGCAAAACCAGGCAAAACCAGGCAAAACCAGGCAAAACCAGGCAAAACCAGGCAAAACCAGGCAAAACCAGGCAAAACCAGGCAAAATTACACAGAACGACCCAAAACGATCCAAAACGTCGCAAATAGCATCGAGCAGAATGACCGTTTTCGCGCCTTTTTTCGTCCTGTGCGCGGGGGCTGAGAGTAGAAAACCAAGAAAATGGAGGCGATGCTGTTCACCCTTTAGATACAAAGCAGGTAATATGTTTTCCTTTTCTCTTTTTTTCACTCCCAGTTGTGTCAATTTTTTGCCTGTTTCTTTATGCGTGATGGGCAGAGGCCTAAGCGGCCAAAATCAGCAACGGCATTTTCCGTATAAACCATCCTAATAATGATCAAGTACATTCTCATCATCATGATAACCTATTAAATGCGATGGTTGCCGATTCCAGAAATAATTTAGATTTGCTATGTTCTATGGTGATTTTTGCAGCTTGTTATCATACAAGGGTTGGGCTGGAAATCAAGAAAAAGGCCGAAGGCACACTTAGCTCGCTATTTTTTTTAAATTTTTCCCACCTCCAAGTTTATTAAAAGCCCCTCCTTGCTGAGAATATCCCGATCATACGTAGCCAGGTAAATACATATACAAATATTTATTTCTTCATCATACAATTATAATTATCTGTCACTAGTTAAAAAGTACATGTAAATATTGAATGTAAATGACAGTGCATCTTGCTCTGCCCCCGTGCACAGGATGAAAAAAGGCGCGAAAAATGGTCGATCTGCACGATGCTATTTGCGACGTTTTGGATCGTTTTGGGTCGTTCTGTATATTTTTGGGTCGTTACGGCTGGTTTTGCCTGGTTTTGGCTGGTTATGGGTCGTTTTCTGGCTCGTTTTGGGTTATTCCATAGTTTAGTAAAACCGGGATATACTTACTCTGTGATTAAATGTAAGTCTTGTGTGTTGGTAATTTACGATTCCCAGTTGGTAAAAGGTCGTTTTCTGGCAGGTAATAGGGCGTATAATAGATTTTTTGATTTTGTCCAATTCCCCCCCCCCCCACCTTGGCACGCCAACTGATGTCTTTTTTAGTCAGTTTGTTAAAAGCTGGTTTTTGTTGACTAGATAATTGGATGCCAGCCAGAAAACTCCAAAGTCATGTATGAATCAGTCAAGCATGGATCAATATTAGACATTGAATGTTTGGACACTCTCTCTGATGGAACAGGTGGTGGCGTAGAGCAAGGCTCGGTAAGGGAATGCCGCTTTTGCATTCTAATAAATTAATGGAAAATGGCCACTTTATAGAAGTGAATTCTTGCTTGAATCTCGATAAAAAATGAAACTCGATAAAAAATGATTTTTTGGTGGGATTGATAGTCATAAATGACATGTCAACGTTATTGTCTCTGAAATTACTTGGCCTAGAGAGCAATGCCAGTGAAATAAAGAATTTGTCATAGAAGCTTTGAAACACTGTATACCACTATTGGAAATTTTGTTTCTTCGATAAAGTTGTAAAAACTATCATAAATATAGTGAACTATCTATCATGCTATATAGTTTTAAAAGTCTTGGTTCCTTCTTCCTTTAGATTACGTTTGACATCTGCAATGATCTTGTTAACGAATGGGTTTTGGTTTCTGAAGATGAAATCTCTTATGCCGTTTACAAAATGCTACAAGAACACTGTAAGGTAAAAAATCCTTTTCTGGACAAAAACAAACGCCTTTCTCAAGTGAACCTTTCTATTCTAATAGTTTGAGCTTTGACTTTGTCTAGGTGACAGAAAGAAAGTGATCTGTGTGGCATACCTTAGGTTTTGAGTTGACGTCAAATGCAGGGAGGAAAAAAACATATATATTTTTATACAATCTTGCATAGCTTTGCCAAGACGTAACCAAACACTAAACGATAGACTTGTAAATAGTTGCTTTAATTAGAACATCTAGATTTCTAGACAATGTTCCATCCATGTAGTTCTTTTGCTAATCGTTTTAGGTTGTCGAAGGAGCAGCTGGTGTTGCCATTGCAGCTTTTTTGAAAACCAAGGATCAATATGCAGGGAAAAATGTTGTTATTGTTAGTTGTGGAGGCAACATATCTGTGGAGAAGTTGAAATACATAATCGATAAACATCAAGGGGAGTGAGCATTCATCCTTGAGGTAGTGCTTAAACTATGAATGTGTCGACATTTTCCGTAAGGTTTGAGTTTTAGCTAATATATTCTTTTTACCTAAAACTTTATAATAGTTGATTATTTAATGAAAAGATTTTTTTTAAGAGTTTCGTGTAAAGTGAAACATTTCCTTTGAATGGTGTATATTAAAAGCCGCACTGAAAAATGGATTTTAACTTTTCTTGATAAATTTTCCGAAGAAAAAATATATAAATCAAGCCATCTTGAACATTATAAGAGTAGGTCGTTTAATTTATTAAAGATTTTACAGTGAAATTACAATTTTTCACAATAATCATATTCCAAAATGTTTTACAAAACTTAACCTAACATCAATGTGGCCTTACACCGAAGTAACGTGTAGATTTGTGTAATTGTGATTTTTTAATCTTTGCTTTGTAAATAAATTTCAACAGAAAACAGTTTTCTTTTTGCTTCAGTTTCTACACTAATTTTGCATTTGCTCTTGTTAAGCAGTCTTGAAGTAGCCCTGCATGCTAGGCTGACTCTTGTTAAGCAGTCTTGAAGTAGCCTTGCATGCTAGGCTGATATATTTGTAAACAATTCTTTTATCCATGTGACTGTTTTCTGTTTCACTGACAGCATATTGATTTGTTCCATTTAAATCATTTTTTTCTAACTCGTGCAATTATTTTTCCGTGAACTTTTTAATTTTTTGCACAGGAGTATTGGTCCTTCTGGAGGTCTTTCTTGTAGGTTAGTTCAAAACTGGCCGCAGCTTGTCAGGCCTGTTACACCTTTGCCAAATATATGAAAAAGGCTTCGAACATTTCTTCCCTAACGTTACCCATCGGCCATCGTCACCATTAACTTCACTAAGAGGTGATCACCCAAAAAGACAAGAAACTCCACTTGCAGCAAAAGCGAATAATCTTCAAAACGATCACCTCAACTACTAAAAAACGTTAAAGTAAATTTGCAAATTGCAGCCGACCCAGCTCTTAATTTATACAATTTATGAGAAAAAGCACTGAATGGTTTTCAGTTGTATTTGCTGATTTGAGGTTTAACAAACATGAGAATGGCTTTGAAAAAAGCAAACATTTTACAACATATTGGCTAAAAGCTTTTTCGTTTGACACTCCTCAGAGCATAAAACCTCAGAATAAGGGTCCGAAAGAACACGATGAAAAATATATACCCAGTCGTGGATCGAAATAGGCCAATCAGAAGAACACAACCACAGGACTGGTATATACCGGTCAGTACTGCGTGCCTAAAGAAAAATTACCACTGGAGTCCAAGAGAGAAAACGAACTACCTCTGTTTACACAATAGCGGTTTTTTCGTTTGTATGTAGATCGATTCCAAAACTGCTAGATGGAAGGACGACCGGGCTCTGCCAATTATCCGAAACATGTCGTTATTATAGAGGTTTGCACAATCTGGGTTGTCTAAAAGATGTTGACCGATGGCAGAATCACTTGTTTTAACAGTGTTGCTAGACCTACAAGATCGAGGAGGCTGTTCTCTTTGAGGGACAGTTTTGTTTCTTATGTTGGAAGGAACATGCCGTTTTATCCTATCCCCCAATCTTTGGGTTGTGCGTCCTACGTAGCCAGAATCACACTGGCACCTTTACAGCAAAGCCATCTTTCTTGAACAATTTGAAATAGAGATACATTTCGACTTTCATTTCTACTGGCGGAAAGGGAATTAAAAAGAAGTAGAAAATAGGAAACAACGAAAAGAGAAATAGAATTCCGGAATAAAGAATAAAATTTGAAGATGCCTCTACACCGGACGCAGCTTTAATGGGGCGATTTCGAATAGGGTACACAAAAGGCATACGAAAAGGGGATCGCAACTAAGCTTGCAAAAATTGACACATTTAGAAAAAGGGGATATTTCTGAAGTGCGCCATATAAAATCAATCATCCGATCCTAACAATTGGAAGGAGCAGACTGAACCGAAATGACGTCACTTTACGCTTTTAACGGAATGGGAAAAACCACAGCAATTAGTCGCTAAATTGCAACGAGTGTGATATGCAGTTGGCTTTATGTGCACTGAAAAAGTATTTCATAGATTCATACCATGGTCTCCGTTTATCCACTGCTAGGCTGAGGACCGTTAGTTGAAATGGCGCTCTATGGTGGCCTGATGTGAAGATCATAATAATATGAAGAATTTTTAAGTGAGAGCCTGCGCGGCCTAGTGCAATGAATGCATAATAATAGTCTGTTTCCATTGACACTGTTTGAAGTACAAAAGTCTTGCAAAGCTGTGTGGAGTTTATGCCCACACAGCTTTTAAGTGCTATATGCTGTTGACAAGTTCTGATGTTGGAAATATCACCTGTCAGCTTAGCTTATCCTTTTGTGACAGCCACTTTTTAATATTTGAAAAAAACTTTTTATTCTTTGACTCTTCGTCACTTTAACTTAACAATTGAAATAAATCAAACAGGAAAAACAGCCTAAAAGAAATAATCTTTCGATTGGTTCGTCGATAGCCATTTTCTCTAATCAAACAAATGCTTATGGCTCACTTCCTTCATTGATATTTAAAATTCACATCTAAACGAGGTAGATGTAGGAGAATTTTGCTTTGTTCGAATCCCATCCGAAAATCGTTTTTATTAAAATTTTGTTTTTATTAAGATGTTCAATGTGTCAAATAATTGTGTTGATTTTAAAAGCATACCTTTTCTGCCAATAAGGAGCATCCAACTTCACTTTCTTCAGCTCTCGTTCTCCAGTCTCTCACTTCCTTGGACAACTCTTCAAGTACAAATGAAGTTTCCCTTGCATCGTCTTCCAAAGCCAGTAGCTCTCCTTCGATTGTTTTGACATCGATTATAAGCAGAAACTTGGTTTCCTCCAGTGTCTTAATTGTTCCCTTGCAATCAGACAACCGTTCTTTGGCCAATAATGCTTCTTGCTCAAGCTCAGAAATTTGTTTTTGTTGGGCTTCTGCGTGTTCTTTGGAATCTCTGAGCTGCGAAAAAGAAATCTTTCTTATAAGGAATCGTTTAGCCAATCTCCATTGTAAAATTTCCCACAAATTTAACGATCTGTCGATTGAAAGATTACTTAAAATTGCTGTCATCAATATTCACAAAATACTTCTAAACACCAACCTCGCTTTGCAATATCTGCAGCTGATTCTGGCTCTCTTCATCTTGCTCTTTGATGAGTTCTTCTAAAGAGTCAATTATCACTTGACTGCTTAGAGCTTCTGCCATCTTTTCTTCTCTTAACTCCTTATTCTCATTTTTCAAGTGTTCCACTTCTTCTTTGAGAAGATGTTGACTTTGTGTTAAATCTTCATTTTCCATTTTTAGAAGGGCTTTCTCTTCTTCCCATTGTTTCTTCATCACCTGTTACAAGCATATGAATATTTGCTCCAATAGTTATCTTTCTCACTGCGGTCTATAAAGTTTTTATTCTTTACGTCATTGACTTGAATTATATACTAAAATAAACTCGTAAAACATTGTTCAATAATGTATAAAAATTCCTGTCAATTTCGAATACTTCGTACATTAATCTTCAGATGAGTTCAGACTTTCTTACTTATACATATCTTCAAAGCAAAAAATGAGCCATTTTTATGTTTTTCTGATAATAATGAAGCTAAAAAACCCTCTACAGTTAGTGTTAAAGAACATCAATGTACCTTGAGAATATTCATCATATTCTGCATAGTCAAAGGAGTTTGACAACTGTCTTTGTCGGCCAAGGTGCCAAAGTTCTCTTGAAGAAATACCGCAGATATCTGTTTGGCACAAACCTCTGCATTGCAAGCTTGAATTTCACTCGCTCATTCTCCAGCTCTCTTGTTAATAGAATCAACTAGATTTAAACCAAACAAGTGTAAATTAGTTCAGGAAGATGCCTCTTTTATAGAGTTGTTTAGTTGTATCGGTTCTGTTCTTTACACATTCACAGTGGAATTATGATTGCATTGCACGGTTTATATATGTATGCAAATGTGCATAAATAGTAGACGTTTTGAGAAACCTGTTCATTTTTGACAAATGAATCGAGTCATTTAACACGCAGATAAAGGAGTGTACTTGAAAGAGGTGTTTGAAGCCTCCATAAATATAATATTTGCGTGTTCTAGAATATAACAGAATATAACCTGGAATCTAAGTGTAATTGTACTAGGAAAAAATTGTACTAATCTCACAAAATTATAAAACTGTACTAATTGTACTAATAGAAAGTGTTTGAAGTCTGATTGCATACAGAATTAACTCACGCATACTTTGAGCTGCAACTGAACCTGAAGAATCAACAAATTGATAAGAGTATGCGGGAAACTGGAAAGGTGATTAAAACGAACGTAGGAAGACATGAGGGGCAAATCCGACTCATACTATAAAAATTCCAATGAAGAGCGTGACTAGTCTGACAGGGGACTGAAACGTCTTTCTCACCCTAGTATTAAGAAAAGGAGTTTGGCTTTTTGATCTTCCAAATGATTATCAACATGCTCCGACGGGGAACTACAGCCTACTACGGTCTTTCTTGGTGCCACCGTTGTGGTAAAACAATAGCAAACAGCAATTACAATTGCTCGGTTGTTCAATGAAGACTGAGATCATTTTCTACAGTGAATCACTTCATCAAATCAAATTTCTCTACCAAATGGTGAAAGATTTGCGATCGAACCAAAAACAGACACATTGATTAATGAACTTGTAGCTATCCATAAAGACTATTCGCAGTTGCAGGTAAAGGCTCCTGTATTATCACCCCAGTGTTCATTTTCTAGAAACCAGTGCCATCGGAAACTTCAATTTTAAAAAATTACAACCTAACATAGAAGCAAATCATATAAAAGTATTAGACATCAGTAGCACCCAAAAAAAATATCAAAATTGAAAATTTGAATATGAGGTGAAGGACTTATGAGAAAGGCATATTCAATAAAAGGACGACTTGGATTTGATTCATGATATACCGCGATTCTGAAAAATTTATTCTTTGACAGAAATATACTCTTGAGACGCTCAATTTGCTTCGAAAGGTAAATCAAATTTTGTCGTTTCTGGTTGGGAGCAAAAGAAATAGAACCAAATCGATATCTTTTTCTTAGACAAAGAAAATTTTGAGAAGTCAATGAAAAAGGAAACAGTGCACAACAGGAAAACCCCTTTCTGGTACTCTGCATGGTAAATCTTGCTAAAATCTTCTAGTACTAAACTATCGTAAATCGAATTTCTAAAAGAGGAAGAATATCTATAAACATATCTTGAATTACTACCAGAGTCACTATTTCAAAAGCATTGCTCTAGTCTATCAGCTGTTATTAAGGTATGGCTAGACGATAAATCGAGGTTGAATTTTTTTTAAATTCTGCTAAAAAGATTAGGCCTCGATTCAAATCTAATTGTGACGTAACGTCTATCGTACAACAATTTTCAATAAGGCCTCGATTCAAATCTAATTGTGACGTAAGATCTATCGTACAACTTTTAATTAAACTACGTCACAATCACGCAACTCTAGCGCTATAAAAGAGGCATCGTTCTGAACTACTTTACACTTAATTCAAGTGCCGTTCTGAGTATATCAGAGTTAACGTGATACTGTGATACTTTGCGATTTTCTATTGCTGGCTTTTAAGAAAATCTGTGATGGCGAACGCAGGTAGAAGAAAGCAGAAAAACGCATTCGTGGAGGTGAAAGGCGAGTTGTCTAAAATCAGGTTGGAGATGAATTCGATGGGAGAAAAGTTGAGCTCGGTTGAGAAGGACAAAGAAAACCTTCGCTGCATCAACCACGCTTTAATTGAAAAGATCAAGAAAGAAACAGAGAAGGACTATCCATTCAAGGTTTGCACATTTCATACTTTCTAAAAACAGTTATTGCATAAACTAGAAAAGTAATGTCGAACCTTGTCCAAAACTTATAATTTGCTTGTACTGTTGATATAATCTGAAGTTGATGTCAAAGAATAACAAAATATATCTTTGAGTAAAGAAAACAACCCTTTCTTAAAATGTGTCTTATTTGCTCATAAACGTTTATTCGATTCTAGTTGTTTCTACTAACAAGAGAGCTGGAGAATGAGCGAGAGAAATCCAAGCTTGCAATGCAGAGGCTGTGTGCGAGACAAATCTTTGCGGTATTTCTTCAAGAGAACTTTGGCACCTTGGCCGACAAAGACAGTTGTCAAACCTCTTTGACTATGCAGAATATGATGAATATTCTGAAGGTACATTGCTGTCTTTTAACACTAACTGTAGAGGGTTTTTAAGCTTTAATATTATCAAAAAAACATAAAAAATGGCTTATTTTTTGCTTTGAAGATATGTATAAGTAAGAAAGTCTGAACTCGTCTGAAGATTATTGTACAAAGGTAATTGAAATTAACAATAATTTTTATACTTGAATAATGTTTATATCCTTTTAACAGGTGATCAAGAAACAATGGGAAGAAGAAAAAGCCCTTCTAAAAAAGGAAAATGAAGATTTAACACAAAGTCGACATCTTCTCAAAGAAGAAGTGGAACACTTGAAAAATGAGAATAAGGAATTAAGAGAAGAAAAGATGGCAGAAAACCTAAGCAGTCAAGTGATAATTGACTCTTTAGAAGAACTCATCAGAGGGCAAGATGAAGAGAGCCAGAATCAGCTGCAGATATTGCAAAGTGAGGTTGGTGTTTAGAAGTATTTTGTGAATATTGATGACAACCTTTTTTGGTAATCTATCAATCGACAGATCGTTAAATTTGTTGCAAATGTTGCAATGAAGATTGGTGGACGATTCCTTATAAGAAACATTTCTTTTTTCGCAGCTCAGAGATTCCAAAGAACATGAAGAAGCCCAACAAAAACGAATTTCTGAGCTTGAGCAAGAAGCATTATTGGCCAAAGAACGGCTGTCTGATTGCAAGGGAACAATTAAGACACTGGAGGAAACCAAGTTTCTGCTTATAATCGATGTCAAAACAATCGAAGGAGAGCTACTGGCTTTGGAAGACGATGCAAGGGAAACTTCATTTGTACTTGAAGAGTTGTCCAAGGAAGTGAGAGACTGGAGAACGAGAGCTGAAGAAAGTGAAGTCAGATGCTCCTTGTTGGCAGAGAAGGTATGCTTATAAAATCAACACAATCATTTGACACATTGACCATTTCAATAAAAATAATTTGAAATTTAATATTACAATTTGAAAGACTTTTTAACAAACATTTTTTCTCGGAAACAGCTTTGGGTATCGGAACAACGAGAAGCCATTGTTGACAAAAAGTTGTTGGTTAGTGAAGAACAAGTCAAAAAGTTAGAAGAAGACAGTCAATCGAAAGAAAAAGTAGGCAAAGATATGGAACTGAAGCTCAAGTTGTTGGAACGCAGTCTTGTTGATGCCGAAGAAAGTTTTGAAGCGACTTCCATAAAGTTGCTGGAAATGACTTTGAATATGAAGAACTGGAAGTCAAGAGCACAAGAATTTAAGACAAAAGCTTCAGCACTAGAAGAAAACGTAAGATGAGATCTTTTGCCTTTGTAGATTATTTAAAAGAAAGTTTAAATTACTTTTCAACTGAAACTTTTCAAGAAGAATTTGTAACTAAGTGAAGTGATTAGCAAGTTTTGAACCATTGACAGTAATTTAGTAAGAGCTGAAGAGATAAGCAGAAAAATGGAATCAACGCTTCTGGTGGATCATTATCAAGAGGATATTTCTAAGAATAAATTGAAAACAATCTGAATGATGGTTATTTGTAATACCTGGAGCGATAAAAGACACCTATGTTAGTGTGACTGTCACCTATTATTTCGGGTAAGGGATTTATTGGCATGGTGCTCGTGTATTGTCAAAAACAGACATCTTTGAATTAATTGCACAGTGAGTAAGAACTATTGCCCTATTGCAGAATAAAAACTTGGAAAGTGAGAAAGATAGGCTGCTGAAGACCTCGATCGATGAATACAGCAAGCATTTGCAGCTTAGTCTAGCAATGAACTCAACTATTGCATCTTTGCAAAATCAGAATAAAGAATGCAAAGAGAAGATCGATGCTCTTGCTAAAGAAAATCAGATGCTGTCAGAGGAGAAAAAGTCCAAGCTACTCTTGGAAGAAGAACTTCGAGTTCTGCAAGACCGCAACAGCGATCTTAATGAAGTGATCAGTGATCTGAAACAAATACTTAGAGCGAAGAGCAGGCCTTGGTGGAGAAAAATTGCCTCTTGTAGCTGAAGAAAGAAATTTATGACTTAGAAAACAGTTGCTTACAAAAATAATTTGTTCATAAATGTACTTTTAAATTTGTTTTGAATAATATCTGTTGTTATATGAAAAGATGTGTTTTTAATAAATGTCTCTCTTCTAATGCAAAAATTAGAACAAGTTTGGTTGTTGTACAGAAAGTAAAAGGGCCTGACTGGTATTTTGGCTATTGTGTTGAGCTTGGAAGTCTGGATGTCGTTATATTGCTTGAGATTTGATTAGAACGTTTCTTTGAGTGAAGTTAGCTTTTGAAAATGAAGTGCCAGTTGGTAAAATGATAACAAATCTCAAGCGACTTTGGAAACACTTACTATTTCTACTATGATATCAATATATTTATCATTGTTATTTTAAGTTTGGCATCTCGCTTTCACATTCTACACATACTCGAATAGTTTCGCTCCTGGTTTTGACAAAGCTGTGCTTACTAGGTCCCTACAACTAAGGCTGCTATTTCTATATAGCTATCATTTGTTTCAGTCAAATAATGTAACACCGGAGTTGGTACATGATGGCGTGCACGGAATTTATCACGGCGTTATTACTTTTAAGTCTTGTTGGAAATTATGTTTCTGGGTTGAACAAGAAACTTTGTCGAGAAAGAACAGAAAGCGAAACGCTATTTAGAGAAGTTTGGGAACTTATCTGCAAAATGAAATCACGAAAAGAAAGTTCCCGTTGAGAATAAGGCCACTGAAAAATGGCGGGAAAATGGCCTATCTCACTCTACTCATCATCCTAAGTGGAGACATCGAGCTGAACCCGAGACCCATTTCTACATGTAATGATTGCAAAAAAAATAAAGGGTCCTTATGCCAAGGCGACCTTTTACTATGTGAGTCATGCGAGCTTGTGAGATTTCCATCGAAAGACCAGAGTAACGAAACCAATAACAGTAGCAATAAGCCCTCCGATAAACGTGTAAAAAGACACGATCGGAAACAAACAGCATTGAAAATGGAAAGAAAGAAAAACCGCTGCTCCCACAATGCAAAATAACAAACCTTAACAGTGTGAAAAAAATTTACAAGCTCAACAGCAGCAATCTTATTCCAGCAAAACATCCGACAGAATTCCTCAATAAATTCAAAAAACCGACTAGTTCTAACCACACAACAAGCAACAATCATCTAGCAAGTACCATCCTATCTTATTACAACATTATCTATGAAAGCATGGGCGATGATGACTCCTTTGATCTATCATGGACTGATCTCATTAATGAAAAAAACATACTAGATGAAATAGTCATAAAGGTGATAAGGCATGATCAAATCTGGATCAACATCCGCATTCCATCTTGCACAGTAGTCATAACTGGAGAGGGACTTGAAAATTTCAAGAGCATTATCCTCCCAAAAATCATTTCAAGAGAGAATCACTATTTTGCAAAAAGGAATGGTGAGAAAAATAATCCTCAAAGTACTGCAAGTAGCACATCCACTGACCAAGCACAAAAGCTGATCAATGACCTTAGTGAAATTGACCTCACAACAAAAAGCAAACCAAGTGAAAGCTTCGGAAAGAAATAAACATGATCAAAAAAGACATATGCAGCCTCAAAGCCCTGCATTCACCTTCTAGAAACATTGAAAAGCAACACGAAGACAACCACCTAACTCGCTTGCAAGATGAAAAAAAAATTATATATAACAGGCTGTTCGTTATGCCATTTAATTTAAAGTTCTTGTGTGCAATCTTCCATTGTCACCCAATTGCTGTAAAAGGTCTTTATACAATGGCAGCAGTATTCACTGATTGGACATTACTGGTGTAATCTTGCACAGGATGACATTTTAAAATCTTCATGTAATGCTGATCATTATTTGTAAAAAAAAATCGAATAGCTTTGTCTATAAATTTGTTTTTGGCCTTGATTTGTTTCTTCCCAATACCAAATCAAATTTCATTGCAGAGACATTGTCTACAGAAACTTGCCTTACTTCCATCACTACATCTGACAATCCATGAATATTAAGCTTTTGGTTCTTGGTAACATGTAAACACTGTTGGTATTTGCCTTTAACTTCTTGTTGTTCGGTTTAACTTCTTTATTTTTACAATTGTTCTGCCGTTAAAAATTGATTTGCCAAAACTTTGCTGTGACAGCTGTTCATTTTAATTGCAACAAATTGTTGTAAAAAATTACAAACTTATTTTGAGCCAAAATAATTTTCAGGATTGCATTCAAGAATATTTTGCAGCTTGTGTAATGTAATATTTTTTTCAAAACAATGAATATGAACCCTGTGTCATAATTAAAATCAACCAATATGAATTATAAGAACTTTTCTGAAAAGAAAGCTGTTGTTGCAAGAGTTTATTGTTACTGGGTGTAAGAAGGAAGACTGCTGGTTCCAGTGGTTAAACCGGACATTTTACTGGAATAGGAACTTGTAGTTTTCTGCCAAACTCAGGAGAACAAATTCTGTTCTTAGAGATGGAGCCAGTTACAGACAAATTTGGTCTTTAAGATAAAAATTGGTTACGTGCATGGAATGCTGAAAAAAGCTCATTTGAGCACAGACGTTAAAACGTTTGCCAGAGGCAGGTAAACAGGTGGACTGCTAAAACTCTCAAGGTCTAGGCTGATTAGTTAATTTAGACCATCAGCCTGTATTACAGTGCGGCGTTTGTCATGAATGTTTTTGTTGCAAGAGATGGTATTTAGTAGGCTCGAGATGTTTTCGAATTCGCCATTTTCTGACTTTCAGAACACTTCAATAAAAATATTTGGAACGAACTAATACAAGAGGTTCTACAGCATCATATCATATTTTGTTTGATTAGGTCTGTTCTCGTGTATTTTGTTCCTAAACCAGACTGTTTTGTTTTCTTCTAGCGTAAGAGTGTGTATCGCGCTTCCATTTCTTTCCTGCCTGGTTCCACGCGTGATGCGTGTGCGTGTCTGACAACTGTATGTTTTTTTCGCTAAATCGCAAACAATATGATATTTTCCCGCCATAACAGCACTCCGAGCCTCGATTCTGAAGGCGAGATTTTCTTGGAAGCTGGCAAGCGAGGCATGACAGAGCGGAAGCAAAGAAGAACTTTGTTGTGTGCCCAAGATTGTCAACATGATGGGAGAAAATTACGGGCTGATTGCTGCAGAAACAAAGCAAGCATACGAGAGAATCAAAGCGTATGTTAGGAAGACCCCTTTGGATTATTCTCCATGGTTGTCAGATAGTTGCTCGGTATATATAAAACGGGGTAAGAAGTGGAAATTATATCGATAATTATATGCAACCAGGTTCTTCGTGCAGTTAAACTTGCTTTTATATCCATCGAGTCCATACCATGGCAGCTGCCCTCCCAAGAAAGGTTTCTAAAAACAGTACACTCTTACACATCCTGGTGATTGATGTGGTGTTGGCAGTGGCTCAAATTTACGTTGATTTATACAGGCCTGACGGTTCAGACGATTCCCTCTGATGTTCGCACGCACTAAATCTATAGGACTGATTAAACTTCATTTTAAACATCACAAATACCTTCGTTTACTGTTTTTTGATATTTTCAAAGATGAATAAAAATGCCAGATAATATGAAAGTCTTCAAAGCTTAGACAAAAATGTGCGATTTGTGAAAGCAGCCTTTTGGTTTTCCTTTAATTACTTTCTGCAGAAACTGATGAAAAAATCATTCCAAGCGAAACCGATGGCACATTGTCTGCTACAATGTTTTTGCATTGTTCACAAGGGGTTAAAAGTGTTTCGAGAACATTTTCAGCACCCCAAATGTTGGCAAAAACTTGATTTTAACAAAATCACTCATCAGTTTTCCTTTAATAACTTTTCAAATCACGGTTTTTATAAACCAATGTTTTTCAAAGATGGCAAAATGACTTCCATAAAGGATGGATGCCAAAAACACACAAACAGTCAAGATTCATTGCCAAATTTAGTGCACACTCACATGTACACAGTTATCACAAATGCACTCTTGCACTCTGGGTAACTGCTTGTGCACTCTTAAATCTGGTCAAAAACTGCCATGAAATCCATATAGGTATTGTTTCACAAAAATAACACAGCAAACAGAAAGGAAATTTTTAGCTCTTGTAAACTTTCAGTTCTACCAAAATATATCTGTTACAATAGATTCAAGAAAAAAATTCTGTTGTCTTTTTGTGACTTACCTGACTCTCAACTGAAAATAAAGTAGATTCTGTGCAAGTGTTGAACAAGAGAAATTCCTTCTTTTCAGAAGATGAACAAATCACCAATTCATTCAAGCTCAGGGGTGCAGTAAACAAAGTCCAGAAGTTGTGCCAAGCCACAGATACCAAACTGAAGATTGTAACAGCTTCTTCTGGAAACCATGGACTTGCCTGTGTAAGTATTGTGATAAGATTAGTGTTATATTACATAATTTTAATGCACTTGAATCTTGGGTATGACTTATGACTTGAAAAAGGTGGGAATTTCAATAAAAATTTAAAACCCCTCCAACCTACTTTAGGTCTGATTTGTCTGCAGGGAAAGGGTTGACAAATTCAACTATAATGTAAATATTTATCTTCATTTATACATGTATATATGTATATGTTAGGAATATAGGGAGATATTCATTGGCCTTGTGGGGGAAGTACAGAGAGTCAAGAATGTTTATAAGAAAATGTACCTTTGTAAATATTAAGTTATACAATTAATGTAAAGCGATAGAAATAGATGTGTGCCACCAAAATTGAAATTTCATATTTTCTTCCTTATGCAATTAGCATAGAAAAGGTATTTGCATGTAAACAGGGGAAGAAATATATACAAAATATCAGTTCATGAAATTCACAGTGTTTTGTTGTAAAATATTGTGAACTTTTGTGTCCTGATAAATTATGTAAGAAGGAAGAATGGCAGGATAGGCTGTCTGCCTGATTCTGTGAATCTTGCAAAGATTATTGATACAGAAGAAATTCAGGAACAAAGCAATATGACACCGAGAATACAATGTGATGAGATGAGATTTTCTAAATAAATGGAATTTAATCAATACTAAAAGTGTGGAATGCTTCAAAAAGTTGTGTGTTAAGCATTGCAAATTTTTAGTATTTGTTAAATTAAATTTATTTTTAAAATTTAATCTCATTACATTGGATTTTCATCACGGTACTGCTTTTTTCCTGAATTTCTTTCGTAATAAATTATGGTTGTTGTCATGAACCATGGCTGATTAAATCATAATAACTCAAACAACAGTGGTAAAATGCCATTAATCTACCAGTGATTCTAAAATTTATATATATTCTTTATAGGCTAGAAGTGTGACTGGAACTGATGTTGACTGCACTATAGTTGTGTTGGAGAATATAAGCTCATCAAAGGTGAAAGGTATCAAAAGGGCCAATGCAACATTAAAGTTTCATGGAACTGACTGCGTTGAAACTGAACTATTTGCAAAAAATTATGCTGAGGTACATCATTTGATTGCTAGAAAATTAATGTCTTGTTAAACTGAAAAAGCTGTAGTGTATTACAAAATGTAGGTTTATTGAATATGTTAATACTCAGATTCTAGACTGATTGTGAGACATCTGTGGAAGACTTTTGTCAAACACACTCGAAAGCTGTGCTGTTTCGAAGTATGTATTTGGAACAAGACTACCAGCTCAGATTACAATTTTGTTGGAAATGTTTAGCATAAGACAATTTATGAATATAACTTTTCATTGCTTATGCTTTGGTTGATTATTGGAATAAAGTTTTTAAACAAAATGCAGGAAATTGGTGCTTTGTATGTTTCTCCTTACAATGATCCTGATGTTGTTGCTGGGCAGGGAACAATCGGGTAAGCAATTTTTGCTTATATTTTCAATATGTACATAATTTTGCTAAAATTATGTCTCCTTTCTTGCCCTTTCTCTTATAGTTATTTTTTGGGCTGTTCAATGGTTAAATCCTATCTCTAAATAATAGAAATATTTCAAAGGAAAGACTACTTATTTTTTGTTATTGTGTTATGCAATCTCTGCATGACTAAATCATGTTTGTTCATGTCTGTTTCTTAACTAGGATTGAGATTTTGGAAGACCTCCCTTCAGTTGATGCAGTTTTCATCTCTGTTGGAGGTGGAGGGCTCATCTCTGGAATATCAGCTTTTATGAAAAACAGGAAGCCTGACATAAAGGTATTTTTTATCTTATTACTCTTACAGGTATTGTTTATCTTATCTTTATAACTCTCGTGATTAATTATCGTCTTATGATATAATCCTTTTGCTCACCACTATCAGGGGCGGATCCAGTGGGGTGCGAAGGGGGCTCGAGCACCCCTCAGATTTGAGAAAAAACTTTTTGGGGATTAAAGCTTATTCTACCGCAATTTTGTTTATTATTATTTAAACCATTTAAATAATACCGGGAAGTATGCACATCTCCTGAAATTGTTATTCCCGCTTCAATGCCCCGTCTCACAACTGTTCAACATTGTTATTTCAGTCCATGCATTGAAGTGTTATGAAACTCCCCCTGGTTGTCCTGTATAGCATTCTACAGACTCGGAAAGCATTGTCTCCTCTTATATCCAGCCACTTAAGGAACCCGTGGCCTGTAAATTATACGAGTTTCTGCACCCGTGGAAGTGAATCTAGCCAATCACGGTGCCAGGTCGAGGGGTTCTAAACTTTGGCGCGAGAACCCATGGATTTCAAAAATCCAAAACACCAAAGAATACCGACAAACCAGGGGGAGTTTCTTCGCTTCAATCTACCAGGGGGAGTTGAGCTTGAACAGGGGGAGTTGAGGTTGACCAGGGGGAGTTGAATTATGATACAGCACGCGCAAATTTGCAATATGTTTTCGTGGATCATTTGACGATCTTTACCTGATGCTCGATGCTGTAACGGCAGAATTTGTAAACGCTTTGGTTTATATAACAGAACGGTTTCAAGTTTCAACTCCGTGTTTCACGTCTTATTCATAGACCATGAGGTATGATTTATATTCAGAGGATAAAGCTTGCCCGAGCCCTTGTTATTCTTTTTTTAATCATTCAAGAACTACATAAAAAACATCTCAAAAACTTGCCCTTGCTATTTTTGACCAAAAGGGGTTTCCTTTTTATACCTACTTATATTCCTGCGAATACTTTTTTCTCTAAGAATTTCAAATACATAAAAATACTCAAAACGCCAGGCCCATAGCGAAACGTTCAGGGCCTTCTTTGTTTGGTTTGGCGTCATATGTCGATGCGTGCTGTGTTTGAATCCCTGTGTTCAACTTTTGCACTGCACTTCAAGGGCTTCATTCCACCAGCCACGTTATTTTTTGGTCAAGCTGATCAAGTTCTAATAAATGGCTGCAAAGAGTCAAAACTTAAATTTTGCTTTGAAAATTTGTGGGCTCGGGCCTTTTGCCACTGCGGGCCATCATATCATATTTGACTACAGTTTCTATACTTTTGTACCCTAAGTGAATATAAGAGGGGCGAGCTGCAAATTGCGTTTAATTGGCATAAAAGCTGAGACCAAAAATTACTATATAAATCAAGGCATCCAGGCTTTTTAGTTTATGGAAGACTTTCATTTCATTATGGCTTATTAGCAGGGGTACGGAGTTTGTGCATAGCAACACCCTGGGTTACCAAGCCTTACGTTTTAGAACCCCTCAGAATAATTTCTAGATCCGCCCCTGACTATGCACTCTGTTTCTGATGACACAAGATACATCCTTTTTTATTCATCCAATGTGCGAAGCTAGCTCAGCCTCACAGACCAACAAGACTAACATTTTTGAATCAGTCTTGTGCATTTTAGAAAGGCAGAAGAATAGAAATTACAGTGGAAAAATAGAATCTCTCTGGGGCAAGCCCTCAACTCACAGTAGCAACTATTTTGTATCTCATCTGAATTCATTGAGATATTGTTGGGGTAAGGGAAATATTTAAAGAAGTTATTTTTTGTAACTTGGTTCTATGGTTTTGAAACTGTCTTTACGCAACCAAATCACAGAATAAAAATATTCTTATTCTTTGACTGAATGTTAGTCTTCAGTGTTTGTAATTGGTGAATTACGGTCCCTGTTGGTAAAAAGTCTTCGTTCTCTGGCAGTTAATAGTGCTTGGAATATTGTTTTTTATTCCCCCCCTCTGGTGCTGTAACTGGTCCCTGTGAGTCTTTTTTCAGTTTTTTAAAGCTGGTTTTTATCGACTAGATAATTGGATGCCAGCCAGAAAACTCCAAAGTCATGTATGAATCGATCAAGCATGGATCAATATTAGACATCGAATCTTTGGACACTCTCTCTGATGGAACAGCTGGTGGTGTAGAGCAAGGCTCGGTAAGAGAATACCGCTTTTGCATTCTTATAAATTAATGGAAAATGGCCACTTTATAGAAGTGAATTCTTGCTTGAAACTCGATAAAAAATGAAACTCAATAAAAATGGTTTTTTGGTGGAATTGATAGTCATAAATGACATGTTAACGTTAATGTCTTTGAAATTACTTGGCCTCGAGAGCAGTCAGTGAAATAAAGAAATTGTCATAGAAGCTTTGAATCTCTGTATACCACTATTGGAAATTTTGTTTCTTCGATAAAGTTGTAGAAGCTACCATAAATCTAGTAAACAGTATATATCATGCTATATAGTTTTAAAAGTCTTAGTTCCTTCTTCCTTTAGATAACGTTTGACATCTGCAAAGATCTTGTTGACGAATGGGTTCTGGTTTCTGAAGATGAAATCTCTTATGCCGTTTACAAAATGCTACAAGAACACTGTAAGGTAAAAAATCCTTTTCTGGACAAAAACAAACGCCTTTGCCAAGTGAACCTTTCTATTCCAATAGTTTGAGCTTTGTCTTCTGCCAGGTGACAGAAAGTAAGTGATCTGTGTGGCATACCTTAGGTTTTGAGTAGATGCATATGCATCACGGCAGAGAGGAAAAACACATGTTATGACTGCATTATATATTTTTATACAATCTTGCATATCTTTGCCAAGACATAACCAAGCACTAAACGATAGACTTGTAAATAGTTGCTTGAATTAAAAACATCTAGATTTCTAGACAATGTTCCATCCATGTAGTTCTTTTGTTAATCGTTTTAGGTTGTCGAAGGAGCAGCTGGTGTTGCCATTGCAGCTTTTTTGAAAACCAAGGATCAATATGCAGGGAAAAATGTTGTTATTGTTAGTTGTGGAGGCAACATATCTGTAGAAAAGTTAAAATATATAATCAATAAACATGAAGGGGAGTGAGTATTCATCCTTGAGGTAGTGCGTGAACTATGAATGTGTGAACAGTTTCCGTAAGACTGGAATTTTAGCTAATATAGTATACCTATAAAATAGCATTTTGGGTAGAACAGTACTTTTGCTAGAAAATTTATCAAAGAGTTTTTGTGTAATGCGAAACATTTCCTTTCAATCATGTATATCAAAAGCCGCACTTAAAAAATTGTTTGTAATTTTTCTTGATAAATTTTCCGAAGGCTATTGTTGGGAAGTTAAAGTGACTCTACATCACTTTAACCTCCCAACAATAGAAATAATTCAAACAGGAAAAACGGCCTAAAACAATGAATCATTCGATTGGTTCGTCAATAGCCATTTGCGCTAATCGAACAGCTGCTTATAGCTCACTTCCTTCATTGTTTTTTACAATTCACTGTCATCTAACTATAGCATCTATCTCCTCGTCATATGCAGTCACTTCTACAATTCACTGTCATCTAACTCCAGCATCTCCTCGTCATGTGCAATCACTTTTACAATTCACTGTCATCTAACTATAGCATCTCCTCGTCATGTGCAATCACTTTTACAATTCACTGTCATCTAACTATAGCATCTATCTCCTCGTCATATGCAGTCACTTCTACAATTCACTGTCATCTAACTCCAGCATCTCCTCGTCATGTGCAATCACTTTTACAATTCACTGTCATCTAACTATAGCATCTATCTCCTCGTCATATGCAGTCACTTCTACAATTCACTGTCATTTAACTCCAGCATCTCCTCGTCATGTGCAATCACTTTTACAATTCACTGTCATCTACCTCCAGCATCTCCTCGTCATATTCAATCACTTCTACAATTCACTGTCATTTACCTCCAGCAGCTATCTCCTCGTCATATGCAATCACTTCTACAATTCACTGTCATCTAACTCCAGCATCTCCTCGTCATATGCAATCACTTCTACAATTCACTGTCATATATCTCTAGCATTTCCTCATCATATGCAATCACTTCTACAATTCAATGTCATCTATATCCAGCTTTTCATCGCTATATTCAACCACTTCTATAATTCACTGTCATCTACCTCCAGCATCTACCTCCTCGTCATATGCAGTCACTTCTTCAATTCACTGTCATCTACCTCCAGCATCTCCTTGTCATGTGCAATCACTTCTATAATTCACTGTCATCTATCTCCAGCATTTCATCGCTATATTCAACCACTTCTACAATCCACTGTCATCTATCTCAAGCACCTCCTTGCCATATGCAATAATTTTATGCAGTAGTTTTGATTGCTGTACCAATATTTACTCAATATTGGTGGTTTTTTGTTGACCATTGAATCTAATAAAAACCGTGTTTTTAACGATATATTTAAGCGCTTATATTACAAATTGTAATTGCTGCCGAGATTCAAACTGTTAGCGATATGACATAAGACCATTTTGCATGTATACAAATCAACCAAATTCAGCAATTTAATTACCGTTTATACTTGCAGGCTAGAAAACCGTTTCATAATATTTATTCGGCATCCTCTTTGATTTATTTCTGATTGGGATTGATGATAGATTATATTGCAGTTCTCATAAAAACGTTTTTTACCGGACAGTTTCAGATAGAAAAGTTTGATTGCCTTGCCACTGGCTTGAAACATTTTTCCCATCTTTAGTTATTGCAGTATAACTTATAATATCACTGTCACTTATTGTTTGAATGTCACTGTGTACACGAAGAAGCTGAACAGATATAATTTATATGGGCCAGTGTAGCAAGGTAAAAAATGATACGGACATAAACACCCAAGTGTAAACTGGTGTCAAAGCTGACTACGGCTGAAGCTGGGAAATTCACCTTTGCTAGAAACATTATGACTTTAAAAAAGCGCCATAGGATATGTTTGATCTTTAGTCATAACTTACAGCTCTCAATAAAGATACTGACAGTCTTCTTCTGTTTTTATCAAGCCATAAGGCCATTGATGGACTGTGCAAGTGGTTTTTATTTCAATTGTATTGGCTTAACCCGTCAAAGGAAAAGTATACCACGTCTCTTTGCACAACAAACAACTCAATTTCATGGTTCGGTGCTCAGGCCCTGCATCTCTTCTAGCCATGTCATACTGTCAGAAAATAGTCAGAAACTTAAAACGATCATATACTTTAACCATAACGGTTTCCTATCCAAAGTCTTGTAAAAAAGATAATAATCAAGTAAAAAAGATAAACTGTCTCTACAACAGCCTCTTAAGAGTACCGGTATTCTTTGTACATAGCAAAATGATACAGCTTTTGGATTTAAATCTGGCGATTTGTGGTTGCTTTTTGCTGCCAAAAAGAAAGATCTGAAGGAAAATGGTAGAAGAAGCGGTTTCCAGAGATTCTGCAACAAAATCATGGCAGCTATTCCAAGGTTTTTGGAAGCTGTTAGAGAATAGCAGGGAAAGATTGAGTGGTCTTTTTGTTTTCTCAACGTATACAAGGTATGATAAGGCAAAATCAACGGTTTTGTAGCTTTTGTGGTTGGTGCCAAGAATAAAAGAAATTTAATACCGGGCATTGATGCAAGTAAAAACACCCTTACAGTGCGAAGTAGATAAAAACAATAATGACAGTGATCTATAAGGAAGAGTAGGGTAATAAGAGGGGAACCAACAACAGGAACAAAAGCAATCGTTAGTTGGAAACAACTGACTTTTAAAAATTATTCAAGGGGTAATGACCTCCTAAGCACAATAGTAGTGACGGCCTTGCTCCTACGTGGCAGGACCACTGAGATCAGTGGGCAGGACCACTGAATGGGCAGGACTCGATATCGCAGCCGCAGTCAACGTTGTTGCACAAGCCACATAAATCGCATACTTCCCGCATTCGTCGTTCCTTTAAGTGATGGGGCAAGTTGAGTGAACTTTCTCTGCCAATGAGTGGCAATTAAATTTTCGATCTGTTGCTTTTGCAAAGAGGCATCCACTCTGTGTGAGTATACCAATACCAAGCCATAAACTTTAGCCAATCGCCGACCACCTTCACGTTTCAGACGCTGTAACGTTCAAAGAAGTCATCAGGCTTTTCAAGTAAAACAATGAGGGGAGAATATAGGCTCATTGCTGCAGCGACAAAACAAGCACACGAGCGAATTAGAACTTATGTAAGGAAGACCCTTTTGGACCATTGTCCATGGCTATCTTCAGGTGATTGCTCCGTGTACATAAAACGTGGTAAGTACCAATCTGTACAATGCAGAGTCCAGAAATGTTGTCAACCTTCCTCATTTTCAATGGGTTTAAAATGAACGAAGAAATAAATTGGAGGTACTCAATTAACTTGATCCCCTCTCCTTGCAACATTGATTTATATAGGCCTGAAGATTCTGACGATTCGCTCTGACGATTCGCACGCAAACTACCCTCCAGTTTTCCTTTAATAACTTTTGACTAACTACATCTGTAGGACTGATTCTATTTTTAAACATCACAAATACCATAGTTTTACTGTTTTTTCATATTTTCATAATTAAATAAAAATTCTGGTTAATATGAAAGTCTCCGAAACTTAGACAAAAATGTGGAATTTGTGAAAACAGCCCTCCGGTTTTCCTGTAATAACTTTTGGCAGAAAAATGGTAAAAATACCATTTGAAGTTTAATCGATAGAACAAAGTTTGCTACACTGTTTTTTACAGTTTGCAAGAAGTTAAACCTGTTTCAAGAACATTTTCAGCCCCCTGAATGTTGGCAAAATCTCAATTTTCCCAAAACCGCTTTTCAGTTTTCCTTTAATAACTTTTTTAAATCTCGAGTTTTTGGCCATATAAATTGATATTAGAGATAAATGAACAGAGATAGAAAAAGACCTCATACCTGGCTGGGTCACTAAAATGCAAAGAAACTAGCGTTAAATACCCTCATTATATGTAACTTGGAATAAAAATGCAATACAGTACTATCGGTAGGGGAAAAGTAATGCACCAACTTGTTCATACCTGTTCATTGTTCATGTGTCTCCACTGATTTCTTGCTTGTATACATACCGGAAGGAGCTTGGAATCTAGTCACGGAAAACAATAAGAAACTTCAGCACAGTTATTCTGAAGCAGTCAAGAACGTTGAAATTTGGTAAAACTTGGTAAAACACGATTTGGTTGAAACAAACCTTTGGACACAGCGAATAAGATAAACTTCCCTCATCCAAGCCATCATATTTCACTCAAAACGCACACAAATGGCCAAATCCCAGGACCAAAGTATAAATACACAAGGGCCGCAACACTAGATATGGTTTGCTAAATAAAGAATTTTAGTACTGTATAATTTGTATCGCAAAAGTTAAGACAAATGATAATATCAAGAGCTCGATTAAAAAGGGCAGTGAAGACAGCATGAGTAGTTATGCTACTGAAGACAGCATGAGCAATGGCGGCGCCAGCCACTAAGCTCTGGGGGGGGGGGGGAGGGACAAACCAAACAAATTTAAACTACGCCCTTTTAACTACCAGAAAATGCCCTTTTACCAACAGGGAACGCCAATTATATCTGAAGGGAACGCCTATGACAAACTTTTGTTTGAAATTGGCAGTTTGAAAATCATAGGATTACATCACAAAAAGTACGGTGTCAAAATATTACCCCTCCCCCAACATTTTCTCATCGAATTTACACGAAATACAAAATCGATTCTGCTGAGAACTGGGGGGGACGTGTCCCTCCCAGTCCCCCCCGTGGCGCCGCTACTGAGCATGAGTAGTAGTTATGAATTCGAACAGGTCCTTAGAAAAATAAACAAGCTACAGTAACAATTATCTAAACTAAAAAACAAACAGAAAGATGGAACTTACCGACTGTTTCGTCCTGTAACGGCCTAATCTGTACCCAGCTAATCTGTACCCAAAAACACATACCCAGCATAAACACGGGTTCGGCAGCAATTATACTATGCAATGCCTTGCAACGCACGCATACAATAAGTCCCAGAGGGACACAGTTGTAAGAAAGTATAATTGAAATCTGTACTTGTGGATATGATTTTCATAGAAAGTCTCCAAACAAACACAATTTTGTGTCTACGCCGATACTGGAGTTGTGATGCAGCTTCAGTTTATTTGACGTCCTGATGATAGCAGAAAATGATGTTCTGTTTATTGTATGGCTTCTTTTTTAACTTTTTTGAAAAACTGTGGACATTTTTTTTAACAATATAAACGTATTTCTTTTAGAAGACGAACAATTTACTAATTCCTTCAAGCTCAGGGGTGCAGTAAACAAAATATTAAAATTGTGCCAAATTAGTGATGTGAAACCAAAAATTGTAACAGCTTCTACTGGAAATCACGGACTTGCTTGTGTAAGAATTAAATTATATATTGTAAAGAATTACATTTTGCTCCTCCTGGTATTATTGTATTCGCAGTGTTGTAAAGTAATTTCCTTAGTTAGTAATTCGTCATTGTGAACTTTTATATGAGATGAAAAAAAAATCAATTTATCTTGTTTTGAAAGAATTCGATGCTCTTAAAAATTATATTAACTAGTTATTATATAACTATTATAAATTGTATTCAATGTTTATCATAAGACTATGAAAAGACGCTAGACTAGCAGGTTGATTTAAGAAAACAGGCCCGAAATATTGAATGTCATTTTATTCTTTGATCTGAATTCGTCTCAGTCTCAATGTCACAAAAGTGCACGAATTATATAAATACTTTGATTGTCTTGAAATATTTAGCTCAGCCTTTGCTTGTGCTCCTAGTTGCCTTTAGCAAAAATAGCAAAATGTAGCATCTTAAATGCTGTTATCTTTATGTTCATGAGCAAAAAATATCATACGACATTCCTTAGCTTACATGTATTGGTTTAAAGTGAAAAGATGATTGAACTTTCCTTACCATTGATTGGTTAATATGTTTGCTTTGTAGGCTAAAATTGTCAGTGAAACAAATGTAGATTGCACCATTGTTGTTAATGAAAATGTTAGCTCTTCAAAGATAAAAGGTATTAAAAGGACAGCTGTAAGTATACTGTTTCATGGAACTGATGGCATCGAGGCTGAAATATTTGCAAAAAAGTATGCCAAGGTACGTTGCAAAATGTGTTCATCCTTCATCAGGCAAAAGATGCAAGGCATTGCAAACAATAAGTATCTCCCGCCGATGTATCTTACAATTTAAGTAAAGCTTGAAGGTTCTTAAGGAATTGCGAAGAAAGATTTGAACAAACCTGGAATTCATGTCGAAGGACAGTCTAAGGTGATAAAATCAGAAGTATATTGCAACAAGTTAGTTGTATTTTGCAATGTCTTCCACAGCTCGAAAAATAGATTTAAATCTGCTAGCAGCCTTCATAACATGAAAATTCATCGTAACATAATGAATGAATACATCATTTTTAATGCTCAGAAATACAGGTTATATTTCTTCGCATTTCATGCCTTATTTGATTAAAGTTGTTGGTGCATTTCTCTTAAATTATATGGCATTGAGCAAATGGTTTATCAAAAGTGTATTGAGATAAAAATGGCAAAGAATCAATGGATGGTGTTCTAGGGTATGGCATATTTTAAGGACCACACACTTGAATGTGATTGGCTACCCATTTTCCGAAAACGCAGCTTACAAAACATATATCAAGAATATTTTAGGGTCACATATCAGTAAATCTAGGGTCCTGAAATCCTCAAGCTCGAGCAAGAGACATACGATGGCTCATGGCTATGCTTAAATAATCAAAAGCTCATTTCTTACAAGATAGCATTGTGATAGCATTATTATCCAGTTAAAAAACACTAAATTTTCATATTCTAAATAATTGTTTGACTGTTCATTTCTTAATTTGTTACAGGAAATAGGAGCAATTTATGTTTCTCCTTACGACGACTTGGATGTTGTCGCTGGCCAGGGGACTGTTGGGTAAGAGATTGAATATTCTGCGGTTGTACAACTTTCGCGGTGATTCTTTGTTAAAGGAATTGATATTGCAACTTTTCATTCTGTTTTCTAGCATGTTCTCATTGAAAAGTGGAGAATAGACAGTTATTTGTCAAATGACAGTATTTTTTCATTTGGAAAGTTTTGACCTATCTTTAGAAGGGGAACCGGAAATGATTGAAGCAGAAACAGAAAAAGAAACAAAAACAGAAACAAAAACAGAAATGAAAACAAAGACAAAAACAGAAATAGAGGCAGAAATATCGCAGATGAGATGGGGAGGGAAGAGACTGGCTACTTGGAATAAACTCTTAGCAGTTTCTTTGGAAATGTTTTGCGCTCTGAAAACTTAGATTCCAATAGCCTTTGTACATCTGCCAATCTTAGCAGCATAGGAACATAACTCTGTTTTACGAAAAAATTCAGTTTCTTCATAGATCCAGGCTTTAGGAGTTTAAATTTTGTATTATTGTTTTCTAACTAGGCTTGAAATTTTGGAAGACCTTCCATCAGTTGATGCAGTGTTTGTCTCTGTTGGAGGTGGCGGCTTAATCTCTGGAATAGCAACATATATGAAAAACAAAAACCCTGATATAAAGGTGGCTTTATCTTTATCGAACTCTTCGGTTTAGAGTGATTAATGTTTTAATCGTTTTTTAAAATATGCTATGACAATACAATAATTATTTGTAAATGGCTTTGAAAAAAGCAAATATTTAGTAAACTAAAGCTTTCCGTCTGACACTCTTCAGAGTTTAAAACGTCAGAACATAGATCGAAAACTCTACGCTAAGAAATATATATACCCAGCACCAAAAAACCGCTACTATGTAGACAAAAGGAGTTCGTTTTCACCTTAGGACTGCATTGGAAACATTCTCAATAGGCAAGCGACACTGATTGGTCAACCTATACAGTCATTTGCTCGTGTTTCTGATTGGCCTATTTCGATCCACAACTGGGTATATATATTTCCTAGCGTGGAGTTTTAAATGTTCTGACGTTTTAAACTCTGAAGAGTGTCAGACGAAAAGCTTTAGTTTACTAAATGTTTGCTTTTTTCAAAGGCATTTACAAATTTTGTACCACCAAAAGATTGTTTACAATCATTATTGTGTTGCAATAAAAAAACAAATTATGGTCTCCTTATGCTTGAATTTATTTTGGTTTGAAAATGATAATTTGAAAAATGTTTTTGTGAAGTTTACACACATTTTGTTTTAGAAATTTAACTGCACAAAGTAGATTTTCCAATGACCAGTAAACAATCTTAGACAATCTGTTTCAAATGCTTTGTAGTTGGTTTTAGGTGAATAAAACGATAGGCTACGATTGATTTTGAGTTTGATTTTTTAATTATTTATACAGGGTAATAAATTCAGTAATGAAAAGATAATAACTGATTTACAATGTGCCCTGTCTAAAAACCTACGCTAATTAACATACAATTAGATATCAAAGTTAAACCAAAATTAATATACAAGTTATTCTGGTGAGATAAAAATGAAAAAAATAAAAAAAATGTTTGATGCTGTACAGGTACTTTCACACCCTTTGATTTTTCAAAGATTGTTTCAACAAACTATTGAAAGTAGCCAGTGAAAGGGCATTTTTTATTTCAGTGCTTATTTTATTCCACACATTCAGACCTCGATATGAGAAACTAAGTTGCCCGTAAGAGATTGCAAAGCGAGGAATTCTAAAATCTGTGTCTGTATTACGGAGAGACCGTGAACTGTTTTCCGACAATTTTGTAAACATTAGCTGCATATATTCAGGCAAAGGTCTGCAAACATTGACATCAAATTTCAATTGCGAATTTACCCGTCTCCCTCTCTTTCTAAGAACAATGCAGGCTCACTATAAAAGATAGAATATTGTACAAGCTCACTAGAGTCCTTTCTTCTTGTGACATGTAAGATTGCTCTCTAGACTATTCAAACTGCTCTAAAGGGAAGGATTGGAAGCAGTAATTTTGTGAAGATGAAATGAAATATAGAAAAACAGAACGCAAATTGCCCCGGTTTCTCAAGCAATTTTGGCAGGCATTGTAGTTCGCAAATCCTGTTCAGAAAACCTTTCCCGTTAAATCAGGCTTTGGTAAATTCTTATGTCATACTGTAAGCAAACTCCATAGTCTATTAAATATTTCTTCTGTAAAGTGAAGAAAGTGGCTGTTTTCTAGATAATTGGATGCCAGCCAGAAAACTCCAAAGTAATGTATGAATCAGTCAAGCATGGATCAATACTAGATATTGAATCTTTGGAAACTCTATCTGATGGAACAGCTGGTGGTTTAGAACCAGGCGTGGTAAGAATGGAACATGTTTGCATTCTTTCAAGCCAATATCCTAAATTTTCCGAATTTCCAGCCAGCAGTATTCCATAACTATCTTTAGATGAATGATTAAAACCTTTATTTTTTTTATTAAGATAGTTACGATTGCTAGAGCTTAATTGCTTTGTTTATTTGTTATTGATTTCTAATGATTTGCTTTGAAAATATTTTTAAAAATGAATAGGAATCTGAACTTGAGCATTTTCTAAATTTATTTTTGATTTCTAGAACTGTTTTAATATGGGGATGAATGATTATGGCGCAGAGATTTCAACAACTCTTTCCTTAATTTTGTAATAACGCTTATGTAAGCAATGAATTATAGTGCTGTCTCATTCTTTTAGTTTCTTTCCTGCCATTAGATAACATTTGAAATGTGCCAGGATCTAGTAGACGAATGGGTTTTAGTCTCTGAAGATGAAATCTCATATGCCGTTTACAAAATGCTGCAAGAGCACAGCAAGGTACAACATTTTTTCATTTCTAATCAAAATCAGGGCGGTTGCCAGCAATTGAGCTTTGGGGGTGGAGGGGGGGGGGGGGTTCCAGGCTGTACTGGCCAGCAAAGTGGGTGAACCATCTCTTAGTAGCTAACTGAACACCACTAGTTGTTAAACAAAAGTGTGGCACCCATTACCTCATAACAACACCCTTGATCGTAACCTAGCAAGAACCATGATCATAATAGAATGCATTCGTCAAACGAACATGCATACGCTAAGGTCTGAGGTGTGCATCTAGTTTAAACCTTGTAAAAAATAACAGTAGCAGGCTTCAGCATTTAAACTTTGTTTGGTTTCTTTGTTTCACCGAAAGTTATTGTTTCGTTTTTTTCCACACTGTACTCCAGTCTCTCGTTTACGGTTAAAAAGAACGTGCAGCTTGGCTAAACTTATGTTTTGCTACCAATGTAGTTTTTTGGTAATGCTTTGCCTGTAATATTTCTGGCAGTTTGTTGAGAAGGGAGACCATGCTGTAGACAAATTCAAGAAGCCATGACCACTCCCTAACAACGCCCAACATACTTGCAATTGTGCTAAATAAAGACTCTCTGTTGTGTGTAGGAATCAAACAAACTGTTCAATGACACAAAAAGACTGATAAAAAAATTGCTCATTCATGAGAAGTCTACATTATAATAGATGGTTGCGAAAACAGAATTTGTCTAACCAAATATGAACTCACTTGTTAACGAGGGCTGAGCCCCCCAAAAATCTCTCTGAAATTTAACAAGCTCCCTGAGCTCAGCCACCCTTCACGACACGACTGATTAGATACCTGTTGCTATGCACTATGGAGTTATTTTAATAGGATACGTTATATAGATTGTTTCTTTCTTATGCATCGTTGCATTAAATAGCTAATATGGCTCTGTATCAGTATCTGGACATTCAAGTAACATAAATGATTTGATTTCTCTTACCCTTTGTTCAAGGTTGTCGAAGGAGCAGCTGGTGTTGCCATTGCATCTTTTTTGAAAACCAAGAATCAATATGCAGGGAAAAATGTTGTTATTGTTAGTTGTGGAGGCAACATATCTGTAGAAAAGTTAAAATACATAATCGATAAACATCAAGGGGAGTGAGTACACATCCTTGAGGTAGTGCGTGAACTTAAAAGTGTTAACAGTTTTCGCAAGGCTGGAGTTTTAGCTAAACTATTATTCTTCATAAGTACGATACTAAAAAATAAGTATTAGAGGAAAGATTTGCTAAAAGTTTCAGAAGGGTTAAAAAGATGCTTTTGAAGCAGAGTTTTTATATCTTTATATCTGACTTTTTAAATCTCATTTTGTATATTATTATGAAGAACTAACAACATGGGCTTGTGTCAGTCTGTTTGAACATATTTTTGCATTTATGCAGTAGCTAGAAAAGTGGTTCATAAGTTAAATAAAAGTTTTTTCATCCTTTCCACAAATGAACTATTTATTTCCGCCGCTATTCTTACTTCCGCTGCTATCTTACTTCCGCCGCTATCTTACTTCCGCCGCTATAAGATATCTAATTTTTCGCTTGTCATTCGCTTGTCAACACAATTCTCCTATTAACTTTTGCTTCAAGGAAAACGTTTCAGCCTCACTTCTCACTGACGACCTGGCAATTTTAGAAAAGTGGGGTAAATACAATGTAGCTAGGTTTAGTCAGACGAAAACCATACAGGCTGGCATTTTGCATAAACGGAACCCTGACTGTCCTCCTGTTTTTAAGAATGGTGCTCATTTGAACATTTCTACTTCTTTTTCACAACTACCCCGTACTGCTTCCTTTACCTTAACAGGAAATCTCATATTTTATCACACTTGCTAAACATTTAACCCAAACTTCTAAATTGATTTGTGCCTTTTTCAAAACCATGCAAAACAGACAGGAGCAGTTTGTCAGAAAAGTAAAAGAGATGGCGTACTACCAGCTGGGTGTTGTTCATGAAGGAGGTTACTCCGCGAAAGATGTTAAAGTCTGTACACTGACAAGCATTTTAGGGCTGGTGATCGGTATACCCCTTAACACCTGAGTGCCCTTTCAGCACTGCATCCAGGGATAATGCCAGCAAAGATGTATTAATGCATTGTAGCGCTGTATATAACACAAGTGAATTCCAGCTAACAATTGTATGTTTGTACGATTTTATTGATAACGTGTAGCTTTAGAGATATCACAAAAAATCATACATTTCTGTCGATGTATCGCGCGTGGAGCAGATATATCGCGCGTAGAGCAGATATATCGCGCGTGGAGCAGATATATCGCGCGTAGAGCAGATATATCGCGCGTGGAGCAGATATATCGCGCGTGGAGCAGATATATCGCGTGTGGAGCAGATATATCGCGCGTGGAGCAGATATATCGCGCGTAGAGCAGATATATCGCGCGTGGAGCAGATATATCGCGCGTGGAGCAGATATATCGCGTGTGGAGCAGATATATCGCGCGTGGAGCAGATATATCGCGCGTGGAGCAGATATATCGCGCGTGGAGCAGATATGGATAAACTATCAAATGTGTTGTAAGGGTGTGGCATTGAGACGGGTTGAAATAAAGTGTATGAAATTGAATTTAGTGTGGGATAACCAATCTCCAAGATTATTGTGCCTTATTGTAGGGCTAGAATGGAGGTTTGAGACCCTTATTTTTTGTGTCTTTTACATGTGAAGCACTTTTTTTACAATAGACCTAATATAATGATCAGGGTATCATCAAAGTTTTTCCGTAGGCTAACCTCCACAACCTGATAATGGCAGAAAACAATCTATGAATCCTGATAATGGCAGAAAACAGTAGAAGAAAGAAGTCAAAAGCAATAATGTGACTTCTTGAAATGAAAAAACAATAGAATGTCTCATTCTTTAACAAAAATAAAGCTTCAAACTGTCTATATTTTTCTTTTGGCTTTTCAGCTTTTGGCAGGGCAAACACTCCTTTTGCAGGGCAAAAATGCAGCCATTTATCGACAAAAGGTATGAAGTGCCCCCTGAATCATGGTCATTCAGTTTCAAGTTTAATTTTTCGTTCATATGTTGGAATAGGCGAAGCTTCTCTAATCGTATGAAATAACAATCGTCTAAATAACGATTTAGAACATTTGCTAAACTTTGTATAAACTTTTCAACATGGTAGTTATCTGTAAAAACGTCTGTATTCGATTGCAAATTATTCTCCTAAAACCAAGTAACTCCTTGAGCTTAAGGCATGTTGCTTGCTGCATAATACGCTGCTTTTTGCTTGCAGCAGGCTTTCTTGAAGTAGAGGCAAGATGGTAACTCCTCATTTTCTGTGCCCAGAGAGTTTGAATGTCAGTTTGAATGGGCTTTGATTAAAAACAGTTTGCTTGGTAGCAACAGTCAGAACTGCTTGCTTGGTCCTGAACACATGGTCTGTGACTTCTTTGAATTGTCTAACAAAAACAAATCGTAGGCTCCTGAATGTTTTTTTAAATAGCTTGTATCTGATCAGCTCTCATAACCATGATCAACCGAAATTACTTTCTTAATCTTTCACAATGATGAGATTGTCGGTAGTTCATGAAACGGACTAGCTATACATTGCGTGATTGCCAATTAAATCAATAAATAATTGACATTAGTTGGTAATATTTTGATTTTTGGTCATCTGTCATGACAATAATCTTGCTAAACTTTGGGCTTCATCTCTTTTGGTCCCAAATCTACCATTCTACCGAAGTTTCGTAAGTGCCAAGGATAGATAGCTCATTTATCGGCTAAGAGGAATCTCTATAGATCTGTCGCCTCCTTTCTTTTGCAGCAAATGAAAACATTATGTTTAAAAAACTTGAACAAGAAATATACCAATGGGTTTGTTATGGAGTTCAGGAGGAAAAGGTAATATGTTGCGACCCAAGGTGCTAGTCCTGCTTATCTTCCTATTGTAGATAACGAGAACGCTTAGCAATGGAAAGTGACACACAACAAAAAGTATAAAAAGAACTACAGAGTATGAAGTAATTTCTGAGGATGCAGATGAAGCGGCATTGGACGCACCAACAACGGGACGATTTCGCACACGGTGTACAATGAAAGCGTACGTAAAGCCGATAATAACTGCACATGCAAGTGTTGAAATATATATTGCGTACAAATGTTTTTCGAGTAGAGCAGCGACGGACAAAGATATGATCCAAAGCAACCCTAGTAGAAATCTGCATCGAAATGACGTCACAATGAGTTTACAACTGAGTGGAAACATCACAGCAATCAGTCTTTGTGTTGCAATAAACATGACATGCAGCTGACTTGAAGAGATGGCGAAGAGAATCGATTTTAAATAAACATCGGTTGGAATATCAGAATAATCAAAATTAAATAACACCAACAATGCATTGGTGATTGAAACTGGTAGGCAAGTCAGCAAATCTGCCACTGCTAGACTCAATACCGTCATTTGAAATGGTATTCTGTGTTGCCTGCCTTTAAAGATAAGAGCTATTTCAATGACGTTCAATACAGTACCTACCAAGCACATTGTCATAAAAATATACTGATGCTGTTTTTTCATGCTTGTAAGAACCTAATCCAAATCCTGTCACAAAGAGCCAAAAAATAACACCAGCTTTGCAAATGTACTTAGCAATAATTGCAACAAAATTTTATCCTTTAGAATCCTTTCATGTCAATATTGTTGAAGCAATGTAGGGTTGTCTTTGATGATTGGTTTCTCTAGAATCAATCTGTAATAGCTCCCATTTATATTTTCAATCCTTTCTTTTTGCAGAGCCAGCAATTGATTTCCATTTCATCGCTTCTCCTCTTTTTATTGTAAAAGATATCATTATGGCGGTGTTTCAAACGAGAAAACGCAAAGCCTTTTGTAGACTTTCTATCAATAGGTATTACTTGATCTCTTACGAAAATCGATCTTTTAGTTGATACAAGAGTTTTGTTCAGCTTTTCTGGTACCTTTTGGTAACTTCTTTCCAACTGTTTAAACACCTAAACAAACTACTAGTCGAACAACCATGACCACTAATCGATATTTGGAAAAGAAACACTTTTCAAAATTGACATTAGGATTTGAAAGGCCATAACTGAACAATCACGTGGCAATATTTGCTAAAAGTGCACTCTGGATACTTTCTCAAATTTTTGAAATATTCTCATAAATTGATGATTACATTTAATTACGTTGCCATTGGAAATTAAAGACATGCAGGGAAATAAACATCACATGGGTATAACTTTCTTGGAATTCAAGAGAATGGAAGGCAGTGCCATCACTGGATTTTAAATTGACTGATTCTCTTACTCTCTTCAAATCTCTCACTAAAACTACTTTAAGTAATAGCACAGTCAGGCAGAATTGATATGAAAATCGCACTTTTTTTGATTTTTCGATATCAGGTATCATTCTTTCTATTGTGTTATGGGTTTGTATGCGCTATCACTTAAGATCAGCATGCTTAAACTCCTCGTACAAGAAAATACCAATGGACTTGTATACGATTCGAACAAGTAAAAACTAAGATACCACTCCCACTTTCCAGTTCATTCGAAAGAGGAAAATGGCAAACAAAAAAGCCAAAGAAAACTTCTGATTATAAGAAAAACATCTTACGATGCCCTGGTGCTGGTTTCAGGTTTCATAGAACTATTTCGTAGGCGGTACAAAATGAAAGTGTAAGAAAGAGCGACTTAAACTGATGAGTATTTGATGAATATATGCATTTAGGGTTCAAAAGTTTGTATTTCAAGAATTGAAGAGCACGTTTTTAGTTAATCATTCTCCTGGATTGCAATGACAAGGGCGTGAGGCGGGTGGGAACTAAATTTGTTGCTAACTTTCTGAAATAACATTTCTGGAAATTTCGAGAAATCGTAAGTCTCCCTAAATAGTACCACTTTCATTGACATTGGAATGTTTTCCTAAGGCAAGCTGAGAAATCTATTCCTTTAAAAAGAAAGTTTTGATTTCGATGACATCAAAACTTCAGAATGATTGAAACTGAATGACAGCAGTAAGGCATGCAGATTGCAAATCGACAGGCATGTCAGAAAATCCGCCTGAATTTAAGATATTACTTTAAATGTAATTTAAAATAGCATGCTGAGAAACTATTTCAGGAACATTCAGGAATCTTCTGATAGGACTAGTATAAAAAATGAATAGTTATTTCTGAGATTCTACATGATTAAAAGTTTTCTGCATGCAAAAAAGTGGCTGGTTTAATACACAAATTAAGATTTGAACACTTTTTGTATTTGTTACTACCTGTAAAAGCTGTGATATTGAAGCAATGGCCTGGTCTCTCCTCTCGTGTGACCACATCTCATGATTCCCATGCCTGAAATAGCCTGGCTTGTGATGATCCACTTCTTGAAGGCGGAATAATATAGACATGTAACATAGCTACAGTTTATGGTTTTGTAATGTCATATTTGTACGATGTGGGATCATTACCAGCAAGTATTGCGTTCTTAGAATGAATTTTATAAAACTTTCAAAATTAATATACCTTTTGAGCCTTCAGATATCGTTGGCATTTATTTTTGATTTTTTTTTCTTCTTAAGCTGTAGAGTCATAATGTTGGTCATGGTCCGCGTGGAGAAAAGTTTCTCAATGTCATGAGTTATTCTTGGAGAAAGTTTCATGTATTATTCTTCCTGTCTTGTTTACTGCTTCAAAGCCTTTATAGAATAAGGTACAAAAAAACAGCAGAAAAGTGAACAAGCGAATCAGAATATATTTATTGTACAAGCATATACATAGTCTCTTCTTTCATAACATCAAGAAATAGATAACCTTACAAAATGAGCATTTAATATTTCTATACATATCTGGAATATACAGAAATGAATAGATTTGCATTTAATTTTACGGTGGACAAGGCTCTTGCTCCGTTACTACTGTCTGTTTTCTACTAAAGCACTTGAGATCTCTACCTTTATACACTTTGAATAAAAAATATACTAACGGATTTGTTACCGAATTGAGCCAGAACAAATAAAATAATGCCACAGGAGTTTCATGGGTTTTCTTGATCATGCTGTAAATAATGTAATTGAAAACATATGGAAAATAGCAAGTAACAAAAAGCACGAAGAGAATTCCGGAATATATGACTACAGATGTTGACCCATTTGATCTGTCAGTATCGGAAGCAGCCACGACGGGACGATTTCGAATGCGATAAATTATCAAGGCATATGATAAGGCAATTAAAATTGCAGTAGCAATTGTCATGAAAATAATACCGAGAAATAAATGTTGAAATGCACCAATTATAGCTAATGATATAGCCCAAATCAATGCCAGTACCAGACTGCAGCGAAATGACGTCAAAATTCGTTTACAGCTGAAAGGAAGCACTACAGCAATTAGTCGCTGGATTGTTATAAATATTACGTGCATTTGGCTTGATATTGTACTAAAGATGACTGTGGCTTCATATGCCACAGAAAGTTCTTTTCTGTTTTCTTCTTTAACTAACAGATAAATTGTGTTGCAGATTGGAGCGGACAGGCATGCTAACAAATCAGCTATAGCTAAGCTCAAGAGCGTCATTTGAAAGGGCATTTTGAGTTTGCCTCCTTTGCATATCAGAATTATTTCAAGAGCATTCAAGACAGTGCCAATCAGGCATAGTACCGTTAGTGCATGGATATGCGTTTCGTACATTGTCTTACAAAGAGACTCCACTGTGCTGTATGTCTCTGATTCTTGTCCCCTATTGTGGAAGATGGAGTTATACTGTTATCAGTGATTAAATGCTGGTTGAGTCAATGGCGAAAGTCTGGAGCTGCTGTCACGCTGTGTTTGTTCAATTCTTCGAGTGACCTCAGCATTTGGCTGCATACTGGCTGTCCCGTGTTTACTGCGAATTCTTAGTACTGTCTAGTTACAGTTAAGGTAAATCAATGCATGCCACAAGGAAGACACATTCACCAGCTATTAGATTGTAATCGTTTTCAATACAGTACTGGATAGCATATGTTTTACTCCACCTTGTTTAGTTATGTTCCCTTTTATAACATCTGTTTGCAAAATACCTTCTTGCTGTATACACATCAAAGCCAGCAAATTTATTATTTATTGTCCTAACGCCAGCTGTCTCTAATTGATTATTAAAGAAGTAATCAAGAATTCCCTGGAAATTTTAACTAACTTCAACTAATTTCAACCAAAAAGTTTAAACAAGTCGCCGATTGGTAAATTATTCTAATTGCGAATTAGAATGCTATCTTCATGTCAACTTGAGATTGCTGGTTCTTTAAAGATAGCGCTGCTTTTGAATTATTTATGCTCAGCCATTATGTAGTAATTTCACAAGAATGATATGTGATATGTGAACATTTTATGTGTGCGCACCTTCAAGCTCTTTTAATTCTTCCACTTATCCTAATACTCCCGTCATTTGGCACTACATTTCTAATGCGTTCTGAAGGACAAACTAAACTATAACAGGCTCGGTAATCCAAGTACAAATTGAAGAAAAAGGACAAAAAGCGATTTCAAGCACGTTTTTGAAAATTCCTTGTTTGGCTGTGCTTAAGATTGTGCGAACCTGCCTTGTAGGGGAAATTTCCATTGTGCTTTTCAGTATGTCTTCTCAGGAAATTTTCCAGACAAATTTCATTTACAAAATTATTGTTCTGTTAAAACGTTGGTCATGATTGTCTCTTGGATTCTAAAAAAAGGCAAAGGTGCTACTAAGATCTCGTTTAGACTCGCATTAAACGGTCAAAAAGATTTATGCTGAGAAATAGTGAAAAATGTATGCATATATCAGCACAATTACCCATTCAAATCTACCACTTTCGATACAAGGAAGATTATAGTCATACATAAAACAAGAAGTGAATTATCATGGATCTGCAACTTCTCTTCTTGTAGATTCCATCAGAAAACCAGGTGTGAAAGGGCTGCTATGTGGAGTAGTCTACAATGACTTATCTAAAACACTTTCCACTCTAGACCCTGATAGATTTCTTGACAAAATGAAATAATCTGGTATCAATGAACCAACCCTCGATTTTATTACAGATTGTCTGCTTCAAAGATCACAAGTTGTTAAATTGGGTAAACAGCTTTCAGATACCTATCCACTCACCATTGGAGTTCCACAGGGCTCAATTCTGGGACTCGTCCTTTTTTGATATTTTTAATGATTTTGAGGAGGATCTATATTAGAAAAATCTGTCAAAGAAATTGGCAAAGATCTCATCTCAATATCTAGGTACCTTATAAACAATGACAATGTTATCAATCCAAAGAATAAAATCTGATAAAAGATCATGTTCTTCCACTTTATTTTTTATATTTTTATGCCAAATTTCAAGAGATCTGAATCTGTCAACCTCCCTGAAAACTTTGACCAGATTGGCCATCTGCACAAGCGGAAGCCATTACGACAAACAAAGTTTCAAATGCGACCTAAAGCCGCGTGCATCCTCTTTGGATTGTTTAATCCTTTGAACTTTTTTCAGATTTATTACAAGGACACCTTTTACTTTAAAATTGATACAAATATCCTTTAAAGAAAGTCATTAGACATACTTTATTGTCAAAGAATTAAATCTATACCAGATTCAAGGCATTATCTGACTGTGGTTACTATAACGGGAAATGAGTAGAAACGACTAGGAAACAAGTAAGAAACAACTAGGAAACAAGTAGAAACAAGTAGAAACGACTTGGAAACAAGTAAGAAACAACTAGGAAACAAGTAGAAACAAGTAAATTTAGAATCCTAGCATTTCATACAAACATGAAAACAGTTAGGATGACAATGACGGAAATCAAATTTAAAAATATGGACACATCACACCAAATATAAAATTAACGACTCGAAAACGTTCTAATATTAATATATAGCTTCAGTGAACATTTCGTTGTAATGTGACTCGTATCCACTTGTCCGAAAAATTAACTTCGCAAAGTTAATCTTGATATTGATGGTCACGCACAGTTCCATTCTTGAAGAGGCTGTTGCTCATGTTTCTTGATGGCTGTATCAATCAAGTTTACTCATTCAACCTTAAATATGTCCATCACATGCACTTATCAACAGCTTGTCCTTGCAATTATGTAAACGCAGGTTTTCAAACTTTAACATGGAATGATCAAATTTTAAGGCAAAGATAGAAAAATAAACAGAATAAAAACTCCCATTATTAAGCTAGTTTTTGATCTGTCGGCAAGATGATCTACTGATGTGAGCATTCACAGCGAGCGATCATTTTCAAGATTGACTTATTATGATTAAAAGTCCTCTTTATTTGACTTTCTTATTTCGAAAAAAGGCAAAACCGAAAAGTAATTAGGGAAGCAATTCAATTGCGTACTATTTTGTTTGCTGTTCCTATCATCAAATATTTACAGAAACCTCTTTCAAATTAATTTTGCCGTCGACATTTAAATAAAGCCGTGTTTAAGATTGCTTGATTTGTGACAATACTGAAATGTTCAGTTTATAAACAGGCTAGGCTTGTCATGTTTTATGCTGGTTTGAATTCATATTTTCGTACCAACAATTTCATAAGTCAATGTCACATTGCACTTATTGCTGTGCTTAAACGCAAAATATCTCCATGGTCAATATAAATAATTTCTTGAAGTTAATAACAAGTTATTTGATTAAAAGCATTTTTCAGTCTTCAGTCTCTGAAGTTACAATTCCTATAACAATTATTAGTTAAAGCTTGTCAGTTTACTGGTGGCAAGAGCTTTCCAAAGCATCGAGTCCTGTAGCTTTTAGATTCTAGGCCCAAACTTTGGATGAAAAAGTACGGCAGTGGTTGAAAGACATAGGCAGCTGGCTTTTGGTGCGGGTAGCAAACGGGTTTTTCGGCAAAAGAATTTTTCGAATGACTGGAAGGCGTTGGTGCTCTTGTCAAGCTCTTCAAATCACAGTCTTTACAAAGAACGTAAGATAATACTGTAACTATAAAAGGTCCTTCAATTCAATGGCATAGATTGACTTTCTTAACTGGGTTTTCCCTTTGACAGAATGAGGTATTGATGAATGAAGCTGGATGTGGGCTAGAGAAGAATTTCTTTCTAGAGAGGGCTTTTAACAAAGTATTAATCTTTTATTAATGATAGCTCTGTTTAATTGCCTATTTTATGTACTGACGTAAAGAAGAAGTAACTAGGAACAGCATAGCTCCACACCTTTTTACAAATGAATGAAAAACTGCAACAAAACTTCGTTTGAATGATTCAAGCCAATTTGCCTTTCCTATACTAAATAGCAAGAAATAAACAGAAAGGATCTTTCACCGAAAATCGAGAAAATCTAAAGATAGAAGAAAAATTGGCCCAACCAAAGTACAACGGCACAACTAAGTATAGCATAGATCACCCGTTCCTCTCGTTCTAAATGGGCATATACAGCCTACCTTTCATTTGGTTTTATTTGTTGGTGACATAGTGTTACGAAACAGGTACACCAACTTGCAACTCCCATTGCAATAATTTTCTGGGACTTAGTCATTCTAATTTTAGACATATCGCTCAAACTATATTGCTTCGATCTCTCCAACGTCCATTAACTGTTTTTGTTTGCCCTTAAATCGAGACTATTGTGAATAAACCACTCTGAGGCTGGACGCTGCATATTCTCAGCGTGTCTGGCCATTATATTCGCTCATAAACGATAACAATCATTCATGAAAAGAAGCATTTTGATTGGTGGAAATAGCCTGTAGGGTATTCACTGCATCATCGTGATCGATCTTCATTCCACTTGATACCGACCCTCGGCATCAGCTTCACAAATCATTCTCCGTTTTGATCCTTGCAGCATGAATGTTATCTTATTTTTGAATTTATTCCGTGATAGTTTAAATTAGCACGATAGCCAATAGAATAAAGGACAAGGAAAGTAACCATAATAAATGATTCCTAAAACAAGATAAGTTAATAGAATTTTACATAGTTTTAACTTTTTTTTCTTAAAATCTTAGAGTTTAAACGGGATATCTTGAATACCCGGACGCTGCGCCACTCCTTACATTACTTATTATAAGTTTATAAGATAATTAAAACTGATAACCTGATAAAATGGAATCCTTGTTTTTAAGGAGTCGATGGTTCGTGAGTCATAGGCAGAGAAAATCTACGCTGTTACATATTTTATGATTCGTGAAACCGAAACAACTATGTACAAGTGGTATACACTTATATACCTGTATAAGCCTGTATCTTTAACGTTCAGGATCTCGAATGGGACTGGACTCACAGAAACGATTGTATTCATTCTCAAACAAAATGTTAAGGCAGGCCGATGAGGAGCCAAGCAAATCGGATCTTCCAGTACAATTGATTTTTAAAAAAGAAAGACTTTTTAAATCTCAGACAAGATAGTTCTACAAGGAGGGCGAATTCCGTTTACACTAAAAATCGACAATTTCAAATGTAAGCGCATCAGGGCTCGACCCGGGTTGCTTTTAACCTAGGGTGAACCTAGGCTTGTTTGTGTAGTGTAAACAGGGCTTTACCTTAGTTTTCCGAATCAAAAGACTCCGCATAATTGCGCATAATTTTGTAGAACGAAAACAAGTAAAACGTGTGGAAACACGTCACAAGAGACCATAACGAATAGCAAACAAATATCAACTTGGGGCGAATAAAAAAAGAACGAACGCTCCTCGTGAAACCAAACTTAATTTTCAGTTAATGATCATTCCTTTTCATCGATTTGGTAAATCAAAAATAGTAGTACAATTCGACAAGAGCGCAGTTACAATGACAGGAGCACGAGAATCATGGCTAGCCATTGAGTTAGTAAATACCAATTCAATGGTATTCAAGGCTATACCAAAATATTTTCTGGATTTACCAAAACCATAAATATTGGAATACGGAAAGCTTTCCATCAATTCTCGCACTAAAACCCTAATAACACAGTAAGGCAAGAATGATCTGAAAACAACTTTTTTTATGGAATTGTTGCTTAGCATCACTCCTATTATTGTGTTACAATTTGTCTGGTAGTTTCCCTAGAATTGCAAAGGTTGATAATTTTGTTTAGACAGGTTATTTTACTTCAAGCCCTAGTAATAAAGTCAAGGAATGATACAGATTAAATCACAATGACACATAGTACAGATTAAATGATAATAAATTGTCAAAAAAGTGCAAATTAGTAGTCTACCACGACACATGTTGTCATAATCACAATTAAAATACTGTATTTTTATGCCATGTACAAACATTTTACCCTGTAGTTGATTGTAGAACTGCTACAACAGGACAATTTCAGATGCCATAAGCTATCGAGGCACATGATATGGCTGCCACAACTGTATAAAAAGTATACAAAAAGACGCACTGCAAAGGATATGTCCAATTAGACTACTCATATAGCCAATTATAAGAACATCGCAGTACCCTTGGAGCTGAGGTGAAGCAATCGGTTGCCTGCTTTCAGAAGCATTATATGCAGCTGACTCAGTCATGAAAGGACTGGCTGCTCGACTGTTCTAATTTTGTATCTTCGTACATGTTTCTGTGAATCTTGAATTCAGCTTTCATCTAACGGGTTTGCTGATAGATTTTACCTCCAGCAGTTTCTTTGTAGCCAATGAATGTAGTTAAATATCTCATTGGCTCGAAATTTACGCTTCTAGAAGATGCTCCTATAAGAGCTTTAATTCTTTTATACTATTGGCTCTTGAAGGACCAGATAAAGTACAACAAGTACAACTTGAAATAAAGTTTGATAATATTTAGTAAAGAGTTCTGTCTGAGCACTTGAACATTTTACCAGGGAACGTTTTGATCATTTGTCTCAATTGTCTCATTCCATCATTGTGTTGGCTTGTCTTTAACTTGATTTTGGAATGCAGCTCGTTTGTTCATTCTGAATTTCTTCTTCTTCAATGTACCAAATAAAAAGTAAATAGCAGGGTCGATCACTGCATTGAGCCAGTATATAACCAATGCGTCATTCCAACTTTCACTAAATTTTTTATCGTATAATATAGTGACACTAGCTGGGAAAGTGCAAATGATAAATAAAACAGTCACCAGTATGGAATAGAGAAGAATGTACTCTGATTGGGACGAACTGGCGGTCGATGCAAGTCGTTTTCTCAGCCATACCCGATAGCAGATAAAACTGTAAGATACAATGAGCGTAAGAGCACAAATGAAGGTCAGCGCAGGAGTATACGTTAAAATCATTCTCTTTATATTTTCCATATAGGACAACCAAATGGCTGCTGCAGAGGTTAGCCAGATTAGTGCAATCACCACAGCACAGCGTTGCTGGGTAATGAGTTGTGCACTTCTAAAAGGCAACAGCACTGCAATCAATCGCTGCAATGTGACGAACATCAAATGGAGCATTGATGTTGTGGCTGATAGGGCGACTACAGCCAGGTAAACTTTTCTATAAACAGGCTGCAGTTTGTGTCCTGGTGGGGGTTTCACTGGACCAGCAACTGTTAACCAGATGCAGTTCAACAAATCAGCTACAGCAAGGCTTAAAATTGTCATCTGGAATGGGCGCTTCAGCTTGCGTTCTTTGTAGAGGGCAGCGATAAGAAGTGTGTTTGCAATGACACCAACACCACCAATTGTTGGGAAGACTGTTTTGAAGTAAAGATCCATTTGCTAACTGCAAACAAAGCTTTTTGTCTCTGTCTCTGTCTCTGTCTGTCAAATATGCTGTTGGCAGTTCATTCAATGTTTGGACTTAGACACGTAAAGCTACTCGACATTTCTGCTACTGATGCATTGGAAACATCTTGCTGCCATCCAACTGAAGAGCTTGAGGTAATGATTGTTATTTGAATGATAACTCTAGCAGCTGTATGTCGAGGGAAATTTTGACAATACCAATTAACTTACCAGAATTATTCTCATGGACCAGTGGGATATTTTGCGTTTAATTTTTGTAAAGGGTGACAATTTAAATTAACTTTTGAAGCATTTTGTGGAAAATCAGAAATTGGTACTATAATAACCGATGGTTAACCTGGGCTGTTTATAAAACTAAACCTCTAGGTGACGCCACAAGTCAAGCAATCTGAAAACTGCTTTATATACGTTTTTTATACTTAGCAATTTCTGAAGATGATCTCTGACCGTGACTTACCTACATCAACAAATTGTCTTCCGTACTGGTGATGAGAAAGCAAAGATTCAATAGAGCCAAGTTTAATTCAATATACATTGCCAGTGTTATATTTAAATTCAATAGGTCAATGTCTACATCCATGTCCAGTGGCGTCGCGTGGCCATTCTCGCTGGGGGGTGGGGTGTAAAGGCCCGTTTCCACTTCGTTCGGATACTCCATGCGAATGCGATTTGAGAGAACCGTTTTTGTTTAATTAGCCCTTTACCCTTTACAAAAAGTCCGTCTCTGGTTACGAGGTAAGTTGAAAACGAGGCGAAACCGGCAAGGCAAGTCGACCATCCCTTTACTTTTGATAGAATTCGTTTGTTTCAGACCTGTCAAGTGTCCCGCATCGTGCGGGATTTGCACGCATTTTCTTGCCAAATCCGCATTCCCGCACGCTTGCTCTAAAATAGTCTGGTCGTCCCGCATTCTTTAATTTGTGGTTTTGAGGTTCTTTTCTAACATGATTTCTATTTTATTCATCTACTTTTGAAAGGAAGTCAGAAAGGGTTTATGGTTTATGTCACCTCATAGGAAGCTGTGCAAAGAAACGCATAAAACTATTCGAATATATTTTGAGTTTCGCAGATCATCGGCTTCCGAACTTAATGCGCACGCGCAAGCTATGAGTTGACTCCTCAGAGAGCAAGCTTGTCTCTAGATGGCACCTTGTCTAGCATCATTGCCTTTCAGCTTAACAGGGCACAAGGAGAACCATGCTATAAATAAAGAAGTCACCTGGGAGTACAACAAAGAACATTTAAATAAATATTAATAAACTGAGAAACTTTCATTGTTTGGTAAAAGATAAATTCAATATATACTCTTAGATTTATTATGAAATAGTTCAAATTTGTTTTGTTGTGGTTTTAATCTTGGATAACGTTTTAATTTTGCACTTAGATGGTAAACAAGCAGCCCATGCTACAGAAGTCAATAATTCATGTTTTGCCACATTTAGCCTTTTTCATTTATCATTTGTGAGTGGACGCGTGTTTGTCCCTCATCTCATTTTCCAAAACTTGACAGCTCTGTTGTTTTCGTGATCTAATCTCTTGTCATTTTTCTACTGAATTATGATTTCATCGGTCACGGCTGAAACCTCCTTGGGAAAGTCTATTTGTGAGTAAATTTCTTTATCAACTTGCATGTTGACGTCTTGCATTTTTTCATCGTTGATTCTGTGTTACTCTAAACCATGCTTCCGTGAGGCTGTTTTTCGTTTCGATGGAAATTGGTTACATTTATTATTGCTTAATTCAACTATTCAATTTCCAGATTTGAAAGATATCAAGCTTCTTCCTGGTGACATAAACGATTCAATCTAACAAGAACCAGCTTGTAGCCTGGCTCCGATACCGAGGGGATAACTAGAAAGGAATCAAAAGTGCCAAGAACTGTCGCTCCAGACTGGAAAACTTTGTTTCTTGCGCGGGTAAGTTCACGCGCCTGACTGCGCACCTGAGATCACGCACTTTTAAAAAAATTGTATTGTTATTAATGTGAAATGTATTCAAATTGGAACTTTGCGCGGCCAAAATGCAAAAGTGCGCGGATGGAAAATTTGAGTGCGCGGGCAATATATCGCGGGCGCGCGACAAAGTTTCCAGTCTGGCTTTCGCTTTCGGTAAGTTTCTCCATTAAATTATTTTCCATTTTTGAATTAACCGTATCTTCTGTGTATTAAGTTTGGCAACAGAAATACGTTGCCCTGAGATGGGTTTGGTTTCTTTCATGAAATTATTTTGTTTCTAAATTGCAAATTAAAACTGTCTTCTCTTTCTTGTAGGATTTTAGAGTATGTGAAAAATGGGACACAGAACAAAGTGGTAGACTCAACACCTGAGAGAAAATGGCTCAGACTGAAAGCCTGTCATATGGGGTGGATCATTCAAGATGATCCAGAGTATATAATTCAAGATCATGACCCTTACCTTGTTATTGGTAATTATGGCAGTGATAGTAATGGATGGTGCCAATCATTGATAAATTTGCCAAAAATTTCAATAGCTTGTATTGAAACATTCTATGAAAAATCAATTGAAACTGTCATGCATAAAGGAACCACCATTAAGAAGCATTTCAGAAGGGGTCGGCAGTTCATCAAGGAAAGATTCATAGACACAGATTATGTGTTCACAAAGTTAAATGAAAAATACTTTTTCATTAAAGGTATTTGTTCTGCAAGCATGTCAAATAAAGAAAGATGGGTCCGTATTGCGTTGAACAGAGACAATGGGGAAATAGCTTATGCTTTCTGTGAGTGTCCATCAGGCAATTGGGGGCCAGTTCTCAAATTGCTATGCTATGGTGAAGCTTGCTGCCCAGTGGAGTCTTGACCAATTAGAGGAGATTCCTAGCTTACCTTGCACATCAAAGCCATGTCAATGGTCAGTGAAGAAAGGTAAAGGTAGGATTGACAAAGTATCCACTGTAGAGCTAACTGTTGTTTTTGAATGGATTCTGCATCTCATCTTATCCAGCATGTCAAGTAACGCCAGAAAACTAAGTTTCAGGTTTATAACTTGCATAGTATAAAAGATATGGAGGAAGACCCGAAGGAGAACTGGGTACAAGTACCCAAGTCTAGAAATAGCTATGGGGGCGTTTTGAAGAGAGGTCTGCATCTCATTTTATTCAGCATGTCAAATTCACCAGAAAACAATTTTTTTATTTATAACGCTCTTGATGTGATTTTTTTTTATTTGATTAAGTAAAAGCGTTTGGGGGCATTCAATTCATTTTTAAAAATCCACACATACAAATCTTTTAAAATACAGCAACAGGTTACAAAAGATGAAATAAATTACATACAATGAGAGAAATAGAGAGCAAGAAAAGAAAATCTTTTAATCTTTCAATTTAGTATTTACACTACAGGCTGCCCAGGAGGGAGCCATATGACCAACGAGAACAACTGCCACACAACCTCCGCTCCCTCCGAAAATAAAATAGCGAAGACTTCCCTACAGCCATCCCCATCCATCCCACACCCCCACACAGAGCAGCCTATAGTGACATCTTCAAAGTCCTGAGAAGAAGTTAAAAAATATTCTATTGTTGGTATCTGGTGGAGAACAGATGCAATTTCAGTTTTCGGCGAAAATTTGTAACTGTAGTAGATTGTTTGATGACGCAGGGAATGTTGTTCCTGGACTTGGCACCTGCATATCTAACTGATCTTAAACCATATTGCAGGGTATTTTCTTGAGTCATAAAAATATCACCTTTGGAAGCTTGTCTTGTATCATAGTGATGAACAGATGTCAAAGTTGGAAAAAAATTGTGATAAAGGACAAGAGAAACCATGTTCACAAACAAATTCATAAACAAATGTAAGCAGCTTTAACTGAAACAAATCATTCAGTTTAAGAATTTTCATATCAGAAAATATTGGCAAAGATGAAGATGAAAAACTCTTGAAGGCAATAGCTCTAACAACTTTCTTCTGCATAAGATAGATTGGCTTTGTATGCATTTAATGAGTAAGACCCCAGACAATGACTCCATACTGGAGAAATGAGGAAAATAAAAAGAGTCATATAAAGAGATTAAGACACTAGTAGGTAAAAAATGTCCTACTTTGAACATTATACCACAAGTTCTTGATAGCATTTTGGAAAGTTTGCTTATATGATATTTCCAACTTAAATTTTCATCCAAAAGGACACCAAGCAATTTGACATATTTAGCCTGTTTAACATACTGTTTACCAATTTTTATATTGATACTGTGATTCAAAGGGTTTTGAGGTGAGTGAAAAATGCCAACATTTGTTTTATCTTCACTCAAGACAAGTTTATTAGCATCTAGCCATTTTTTGACATGTCTAAGCTCCATGACATGTCTTGTTGACCAGAGTCATTGCCCTGCAAATTCTGGTTCCATTTATTTTAATTTTCATAGGTGATATAGCATTGTCCTTATGGCTCTTTGCAGTGCAAGGTACTGTAATTTGTTAGTTGACATCAGAGCTATTGGTAGTGCTCCCCAATGCCAAGGACATTTTTTAAGAACCACTTGTGATTGCTTACAGGAAAAATAAAAACCTTTGAGACATTTAGGAAGCAACAGGATTGAAAACAACTCACTGGCAAAGAAAAACAATAGTCAACATTTGGGAATTTGCAAGCCCTGTAACACTAAATCTGGCAGTTTATGCTGTAAACAAACTTTTCACCCATTTAGAAATCAGACATCCCTTACAAAAATTCTTTTTATACCCTGTCATATTACTTGTTCACTATTAATTTTGATTGTCTCGTTTCCAGAGTTATGTGTTTAGAATAATGATTGTTATATTAATATAGCATCACATGTAACAAGTAATTATTGTAGAACAATTTGAATATAATTGTTAACAACAGTACTTGTTAAAAATGTTAGTTTTATAATAATAAGCTGTTTTACTAATGCTGTAGCATGTATAATTTTAGTAAAAAGAAAACACTGAAAAGAAACTTGTAGTTTATTATCTAAAAGTGAGCAAACCTAACCCATGCATACAAGAATTTTTTTTATCAAGACTTGACTGATCCAAGCACTTTTAAAATTAGAAAATTTAGAAGTTAAGGGGAAGTACCCTTTAAATATTCTTAAAAAACAAAATATTTTAAATTCAAGTATTCATATTGTACATTGCAAAGTTTTCGCTTTCTACTGAGTGATAAATCTCAAGGTTATGATGACATCTAAAATTAGGTTCAGTTAAGGTGCATAAAACATGCAGAATATGCAAAACAGATACATTTTGGTTTTCAATTCTTGTTCTAAATTGTTCAAAATTCTGAAAAAACATAATGATGAACAAAAGTAGCTTCCATTACTATAGTAATAAATACTTTTTTTATCAAATTGAAACATGTTTACACATTGAAAAGTCTAAGTAAAGTTGTCTGTAGGTTGTATTTTAGTAGGTTCCATAATTTGACAAAAGGTCAATTAGGGTTTTCAAATAAAAACAAGATAATTCAACAAAAAATATACTTTCTATGCCAACAAAATTAACCAGAAACATTACTAAAATAATCGGGCATCAACCTTGGGTTGAGGTACAAAGAAATTAATCTTCTTTCAAAAGTTTTCCCCAAACTCAGCTTCAAATAGTAATTGTTGTATCTGGCATTTTACACGTGCCTTTTGTTTAGAATCTAAACGTTTTAACTGAGGGACGAGACTCTTCATATATAGGCTGTTCTCATCTTGATCGCTTTTTGATGGTGTTGACTGTGATCTTTCTTAATTCTTCCAGAATTGCAAAGACAACATAGTCACTTGTTTTCTTCTTCCTCTTTCCAAAAACGTTCATCTTCATGATAGGTGTCACACACTCACTGTTGGAATGATCACTCGTCTCAGGTGGTGGCAGAGGGCTTGCAGGCGTCAAATCGCCTGCTTCGCTTTCCCAATCTTGGCCTATCTGAGAGCAATTAATTGTTGTCAGGTCTTCGCACCGTTCTGCACCGTCAATGGCTTGCATCCAGGGCCAACTCATTCTTTTTAAATCACTGGCATCACCAGATTTACCACAATCTGCTTTAAGTTTTTTTCTGTACGTGTCTCTGAGATCGCGCCATGTCTCTTTGACACAAGTTTGCCGTCCGTCAAGTCCCAGTGACTTGGCGATTTCCACCCATGCCCATTCTTGAGCATTCTTGTTTCTGTGAAGCGCGTGAAAATGATTCCATACAACTTCTTTATTTTGTACGGCAATAATCAGCGCTTTAACTAATTCATTGCTCCAGTCTATTTTCGCGAGATTATTCGTTTCATGTGGTGGCAGAGGGCTTGCAGGCGTCAAATCGCCTGCTTCGCTTTCCCAATCTTGGCCTATCTGAGAGCAATTAATTGTTGTCAGGTCTTCGCACCGTCAATGGCTTGCATCCAGGGCCAACTCATTCTTTTTAAATCACCGGCATCACCAGATTTACCACAATCTGCTTTAAGTTTTTTTCTGTACGTGTCTCTGAAATCGCGCCATTTCTCTTTGACACAAGTTGGCCGTCCTTCAAGTCCCAGTGACTTGGCGATTTCCAGTGACGTGCTTTATAGGTTTAACTTCATTCTAATGATCAGCAAACGTGACGATTTTTCTCGCATGTTTGTCTTCGTACTACTTTATACTAAAATAATCAGTACTATTTCATAATTATCTTGCCCCTTTTCACTTAATTCAGTGCAACCTTTCCTTATAGCAACAAAGCCTTACGGTCAAATTCTTATTTAAAGTCTCATAAAAGCCTTTCAAGAGATTTTAAAAGGACTACACCTTTTTATTAGCTTATCTAAAGGAGTTAAACCTGCTGATCATGAATTTGTTATCTGTTATCTTTACATATTTAGTAGAGCTAATAAGGTGAAAGTGCCTGCACTTTGACAATAGAGTTGAATTGCAGATATGATCATCTTCGTACACTTATATGATCATTATGTAGCTTATGTAACGTGCTTCCAAAAGGTAGCTCTCTGGCAATTTTGTATTGAAAAAGCTTAACGACACGTTCTGCACTGGAATAAGCAAAAATCAAGACATTTAACACTGATTCTTTGCTTTAACACTGATTACATTTTAAAAGATGCATTAACAGTGGTTTGACGAGAACTCAATTAATCTTAATTTTAAGATAGCTTCAATGTTTATAGAATCTGAAGGCATTATTCGAGATGGAATTCGCTACAAACGTTTTTCTCTATTTTTAACTTGCGTTCAAATATTGGCTAGTCTCCATGGTTTAATGTTTGTGTTCCTTGGTGACATCTTCATTTCATTATAATGCGATCTGATAAAAAAATAAATACCTATTGACAAATAAATATTCAGCAATGGTTATTTTGTTAAATTGTTAAAATCTATTTTCCCTCTATTATTCTTTATCCAAAAGAGCACACCAGACTGCCTCTTTCTTAGCACTTCCAATTGTCCCACCTGTGTCTCAGTTTCATCCAATAAGGACATGCGAGGCTACCTCTTTGTGTAATTTCCAATTGTTCCTCTTTTGTCTCAGTATTACCCAAAAAAGCACACCAGACTGCCTCTTTCTTAGCACTTCCAATTGTCCCACCTGTGTCTCAGTATTACCCTAAAGAGCATTACAGACTGCCTCTTTGATAGCATTTCCAATGGTCCCTCCTGTGTCTCAGTTTCATCCAATAAGGACATGCGAGGCTACCTCTTTGATAGCATTCCCATGCTGCGTCTCAGTTTTAAACCTCAGTAAGAGAATGTCTTTTGGGCACTTTTGGTTCAAGGAAATGTAATACAATTACTAATATATCTTAGCTGACGAGTGTAAAATCAATTATGTTATATAGCTTCACTAGGGGTTTGTGGTGCATGATTGTATATTGTAGAAGACGATTCTTTCAAAACATTACGTTTGATGCACAACTGTATTGGAAAACAAGGTGCATCAGTAGGAAAACGTCTAACGATTTGGGAAACCCAGTTTTGTAAGGTTTCTAGAGTCTTTCATTACGTAATTCTACTGCAGCATCTTATTGAGCAACAATAGGTTAGATGTTACTCCACATTATTTCTGGCATGTCCTTCACGTTCGTCACAGATAAAAAAGCCGATTGCGCGTGCAAATTTGACTTTGTATTTGGTACTTTGAGGTTTAATGGTTTTTTAGGGTGACCAATGGATTCAGGCAGTTAAGCAGGCTACACAAGATTTTATTTATGATTTTACTATTCTTATTGTAATAGCAGAGTTTTTAACACGTTAAAGGATACATTGTTGCCTTGAATTTCACGATATCTGCAGGTCTGAGTTTCAATTCCATGAGGAATCACTCAACATTTTTTGATGAATAGTAAATCATGATTTCCCTGGTAACATTTCTTTTCATTCTTTGATGCGAAAGAAAGATAATCTTTATTAAGTAGATAAATAAATGTTCCGCAGGATGACCCTTGTGGCACTCTGACGTCAGCTCCTTTGGTATCACAAGAAATGCCCTTCACAGTAACGAAATCAACCAGCCATTCAAATTCAACCAAAACCAATGATATTCCCGATAATAGATGCAATATCATTTTATCAAGAAAAAAAATCATGATCAACGGTATCATAGGCATTCTTAAAGACAGTAAAGCTTCCCATTTGTCAATGTTGAAGTAGTTCCTTCGGATGACAATTCAAAAATTATTCCCAACAAAAGATGTTTTAAGCTTTTAAGATGTCTATTTAAGGACAAAAATTTAAGATTACGCAATTTTCTCGTGAAAACGAGGCTTTTGGCCCCCTTAACAGACCATAATTCAATTTTAAGCATCTATGGGCAAGAAATATGCTCAATTAACTTCAAAACTTTAAATTATCTCTATCCAAACTGTTTTTTCTTTGATTAATTTCATATACGCAAAAACGAGACTTCAAACACGAGAAAGAGGCTGATGGCCCCCAAAATCCCCGTTTAACATCGATTTTCGAAATCAGCACCTTCGAATTGACCAAAAGCACTTAGTCCCGTAAATTTTGCTCTCGGGCGACCATTCCCCTATTCTCCACCTAGTCGATTAAGGGCTTTACTCTAGAGAGCTTCCTTCTTTTCTGTAGGTGAGTGATTAAGGCAGTGTCGGATTCAGTTATCACTGGCCGTTGGTTTCATATCCTTTGTACGCCAGCTGTCCTTCAAACAATATGTTGATGTTAGCAAGTCACAGCAAGATCTCTTTCAAAAATGACTGATTATAATATAAAATATTTTTAATGGAACATCTAACTACAAAATTTCAGAACGAGCAGGCAATTTGGTAAAAAGATTATTTTGCGTACGTTTTGCCTGTTTTTAATCAACAAATGCAAACAAATAATCAAAAACGTTTTGATTTAAACTTTCCTTTGACTTTCAAATAATGCCGCTTTAAGATTTCTTGATTTGTGGCATCACCCTGGAGTTCAGTTTTGTAAACAGCTAAGGCAAACCATCGTCTTCAGTGGCTGAAAATTATAATTTTGCACAAAAGGCTTTAAAAAAATAACTCAAATATGCATCTATTGCTAAGATTTAACGCAATATATCTAAATGGTAAAATGAAATAGTTTATGAAAGTTAATAAAAAGTTATTTTAACAGGTTGTGCAATGGTTTTGACAAATTTCTATTCATGCTTCAGATGATGATTTAATTATTCAAATGACAGCTATAAGCTCAAACTTTTTTGCTGATGGTAAATTTTTTAATTGTAACCAACAAATTTATATATATATAACAAGGATCAAAAGTAAGCATTGTAATTGGTTTACCAGATTGCCTTCTAGATCCTACTTATTAGTAATTGAAAAATCGACTAAAAGGGATTTTTAATTGTAATTAGTCATCGTGTAAGAAGGAACAATCATTCCTTAAATTTAGTTTATTTTGAAAATTTTATCTCGTTACATTGGATTTTCGTCTTTGTATTGCTTTGTTCCTGTATATCCTTCTAATTAGTCATTGCTGAAATTAATCTCTCAATTTGATATGCCAGTGCGATCCTATCATATCACAAACTGGTGGAAGAGAAATCAGACAAACCCAGAAGCCAGTGATAATAGCCAGATTCTTAAAATCTATGCCTGGGTGGTGTGTTGAGCCTTTAAAATCAACGAGTCAGCGTAGATGGTGAAATATATATGCCTACATTTACATAAGCCCACACCATTGTCCTTTAAAACCTTACGATTAATGCATGTAATTGACATACATTCACCATATAGTAGCTTATCACATGAAACGTGTTTGTGTCATAAAGATGGCGGGCAAGCACGAGTGATCACAAGAACAATCACATGAAAAATCTATACCCCCTGCAATGTGGTTTAATTTATCTATGCAAAAGGCAACTCATAATGATGCTTTGCCTTCATGCTACCAGGAGCATAAAAAAGAGACACGTGGAGTTGTGTCTTCTAAAGTGATAGATAACTCTTAGCCTGTTCCCGACAACTAATAACAAATAAACTACGAAACAGAAAGCAATCAAGACTTAAAGGAAAATTTGGCAGAAACAACATTAAAAAAGACAGAGGAATAAGACAATGTGAGGTTCTTCGGGAAAAACCTCTCATAATGGCAGAAAAATAATTTTGACCAAACATTTGTTTCTTGGCGTATGAACAAAACTTCTGTTATTTATATTTCGGTTCACAGGTGACAGTACCACGAACAATTCAAAAGAAAGAAACTGATATTTTCAACAGTATTTGAACAAAGGCTTTTTTAACATCAATTTTAGAATGGATACAACACCAAACTATGCATTCATGGCAATAGGTATAGCTGGCGTTGCTTTTAATGCCCTGGAAATGGTTATGATTTTTAAAGGAGGGGAATACCGACTTCCATTTCAAATGTCGGTGCTGAGTCTAGCAGTAGCTGATTTATTGGCTTCTTTATCGGTTGCAACCTGCAATGCTTTGATGCTGATACTGAAGTTAGTTCCCCCTTTTCCTGCAGTTTTGGTTCAAGCTTTCCAATTTTCATTCACCTTCAGCTCAATATCAAGCCAACTGCACGTAAAACTTATAACAGTTCAGCGACTGATTGCTGTACTAGCCCCATTCAGCTGCAAGCGTATCATGACGTCATTTCGATGTAGTGTGATGCTAGCATTGATTTGGGTAATATCGTTGATCGTGACAATGCTTATCAATTATATGCCTGAATCTGATGCTATAAGCATTTTGACAGTAGCAACTGGAGTTGTGATTGCTCTATCGTATGCCTTTATAGTATATCGCATTCGAAATCGTCGAGTTGGATCTAGTGGATATTCAAATTGCAGCTCAGATGTCACTTTATATTCAGGGATACTTTTTCTCCTTTTTGTTACTTGCTTTTTCCCATTTGTCTGCATTTCATTGATATTTGGTAAAGAGAAAGGATACAACGGCCCATGGATGATCATATACTATTTGTTTTGGCTTAATATTGTAACAAATCCAATGGTATATTTTCTGTTCAAGGTGTTTAAAAGCGGTGCTGTAAAGTGCTTTAAGACCCATCAAACTTCAGATACTAATGTTGTTCCTCGTTGACATATAAACTCGCTTAGATTCACGATGGGATCTAAATGCTTCTTGGTAATAAACAAATAGTTCATTATCGAATGCTTTTGTAAGTTAGTGTGATCTGCTTTGGATCTACAGCAGATGCATACATTGATTCTAAATCCGGATAAGTAATACGAAGTACTCACTTAGTTTTCATTATAGATGCCTATATTTTAAGAGGAAAAACCTTTTTTACGAATTTTCTCATTGCTACTTGTTTTTAACCAATTACCTATTGTTATATATAAAAAGGGTTGGCAATTTACGTAAGTGTATAAATATGCTTTGGTGGCTTTCAGAGTTAGAATTTTGTAGAATTGTAACAGACTTTAGCCGATTGTTCGTTGTATGTAGAAGGTAAATGTATTAGGGGGGTTGTGTTTGATATAAATCACATCTGTTCCGTTTGATCGTCTAAAGTCAAAGCGGAAAAAAGTCATGAATTGTTTTGCATATTGTAATTTTGCATATTTGCATATTTGCATATTTGCATATTTGCATATTTGCATATTTGCATATTTGCATATTTGCATATTTGCATATTTGCATATTTGCATATTTGCATATTTGCATATTTGCATATTTGCATATTTGCATATTCTGCATATTTGCATTTTCTGCATATTTGCATATTCTGCATATTTGCATATTTGCATATTTGCATATTTGCATATTTGCATATTTGCATATTTGCATATTTGCATATTTGCATATTTGCATATTTGCATATTCTGCATATTTGCATATTTGCATTTTCTGCATATTTGCATATTCTGCATATTTGCATATTTGCATATTCTGCATATTTGCATATTCTGCATATTTGCATATTCTGCATATTTGCATATTTGCATATTTGCATATTCTGCATATTTGCATATTTGCATATTTGCATATTCTGCATTTTCTGCATATTTGCATATTTGCATTTTCTGCATATTTGCATATTTGCATATTCTCCATATTTGCATATTTGCATTTTCTGCATATTTGCATATTCTGCATATTTGCATATTTGCATATTTGCATATTCTGCATATTTGCATATTTGCATATTTGCATATTCTGCATATTTGCATATTTGCATATTTGCATATTCTGCATTTTCTGCATATTTGCATATTTGCATATTTGCATATTTGCATATTTGCATATTTGCATATTTGCATATTTGCATATTTGCATATTTGCATATTTGCATATTTGCATATTTGCATATTTGCATATTTGCATATTTGCATATTCTGCATATTTGCATATTTCCATATTCTGCATATTTGCATATTTGCATTTTCTGCATATTTGCATTTTCTGCATATTTGCATATTTGCATATTCTGCATATTTGCATATTTGCATTTTCTGCATATTTGCATATTTGCATATTTGCATATTTGCATATTTGCATATTTGCATATTTGCATATTTGCATATTTGCATATTTGCATATTTGCATATTCTGCATATTTGCATATTTGCATATTCTTCATATTTGCATATTTGCATATTTGCATATTCTGCATATTTGCATATTTGCATATTTGCATATTCTGCATATTCTTCATATTTGCATATTTGCATATTCTGCATATTTGCATATTTGCATATTTGCATATTTGCATATTTGCATATTCTGCATATTTGCATATTCTGCATATTTGCATATTTGCATATTCTGCATATTTGCATTTTCTGCATACTCTGCATATTTGCATATTCTGCATATTTGCATATTTGCATATTTTTTTCCTTTTGATGCAGATAGATTCTAAAACTGCTAGATGGAACCTTTTCTAGATTTTCATATAAAAATTGCTGTTACGAAAACAAACCGTTGAGATAATAGCACAGCAGCAACTTTTCTACATTCCTAGTAAAAAGTCCTTGCGATAGTTTTCGAAAAAAAACAACTCTTAATCCGAAATGAAATTTTGCTCTTGCATATCCTGATCATATAGGACAGCAACATGGTTTTAGAAGAGAAATTTCAAACAATTTGACAATTTTTGACAAAGCCAGAGCGTTACTTATTTCCTGATATTCTAATGCACTCAAATTCATAGACGAGACCATCATGCCACACTTTATCGAAGGCCTTAAACAGGTTTCTAGAAGAAACCATGACTGCACGAGTTCCCTTATTTGAAGTTTCACGGTATGCACAGTATGGTATATCATAAGGGTGACATACAAAAGCTGATTGATCGATGAGTCACCCGGAAGGAATCAAGATCGTTGGAAAGTCAGTAACCAATTTTCTGTGAGACGAGGGTAGATTACATAAAATGACAGCAATTCAAAAATTTTGCCAAAAATTGGCGGCAATGAAACAGGCCTATAGATTCTTTTGCACTGCCTGTTACCCTTTCTGTGAATTAGAATGATGGAAAGACATCTTCAAGATTGATTAACATCCAGATTTAGCTCGTCTAATTATCTGCAGTATGGCTTAAAATCTTTGTAGTTGGTAGCTTTAGCAGTATGTTTGCAAGAACACCAACACCTAACATTGTCTATAAACTTCATATCTATACAATAAATTTGAGCAGATGTAAAGCGTGCAAGGCAGGCCTATTTATAAACTGAACTTCTGGATGATGCCAGAAATCAAGTAATCTCAAACGCAGCGCCTAATTAAAAGTCGATTGCTTACTTTAATCAAAGCTTTGTTTGTTTTTTCTGTTGAAATAGCCAGTGCAAAATCATGTAACTTGGTGTGTTGACCAAATTTTCTTTCAGTTTTGACTTTTTCATAATTAGGAGATCAAAGGAAACTAGGTTGTAATTATACTCAGTCATTTGTGACAATGATTTTTCGCTGTTATATGCTAACAAGGTGCTTCAAAATTATATATGAAAGATATACATAATTCATGTGTCAGAAAGACAGGGGGAAAACACAGCTGATAGATAAAAACTCACATGAAAATCAAATCCGGGGTTTTTATTCGTTTTATTTCGCAAAAAAAATCTGAGTACATCATATGAGTGTATGTTCTTCACGCTGTAAAGAGCCACAGCAAAGAGATGTGGCCTGCAGACTAAGCCACTTGAAGAATAGTTCGGACAAAATTCAGTTGTACGTGCCAAGCAAAAATAAACTGACCACATCAGTTACACCGCTTCTATTGACAATCAATACCAACCTCTCTGAGACATCGACTGTGTTAATGATGCAAGAAAGCAACTGTACGTGGTAGAGAAATTTTATCATGAAGCAAAAAGGAATGAAACAAGGGATGCTCCGATCTTTTAGTCTTCAAAGAATCTACTGAAACAAACTAGCCAATGGAAAGACAACACCACTATGCCTTTGTGGCGATAGGTGTGACGGGCGTCGCCTTGAATGCCCTGGAAATGATCATTATTATGAAAGGAGGGCAATGTCGAGTGCCATTTCAAATGTCGGTGCTGAGTCTGGCAGTGGCTGATTTGCTAACATCCTTAACGGTCTTCATTTCCTCTGTCTTGCTATTGTCACTGAAAATAGGTAGCCAAGATTATAACATGACAAACTTTGTTTACATACTTGTAGTAATCTTCAGCTCAATATCAAGCCAACTACACGTAATATTTATAACAATTCAGCGAGTGATTGCTGTACTAGCCCCATTCAGCTGCAAGCGTATCATGACGTCATTTCGATGTGGTTTGATGCTAGCATTGATTTGGATATTGTCGTTAGTCGCTACTGGTCTAATTAAGTATATGTATCATGCCGTAAACGTCTTGACAATTATAAGTGGCGCTGTGATTGGCTTTTCGTATATCTTGATTGTGTATCGTATCCGAAATCGTCCCATTGCTTCCAATAGAGATTCTACGAAAGGTTTAGATCTTATTCTATACTCTGGAATTCTTTTTATCTTTTTTGTCGCTTGCTATTTTCCATTCACTTGCTATACATTTATCAAAGGCCACAAGAGTGAACATGGACCATGGATAATAGTATACTACATGTATTGGCTTAATATCGTAACAAACCCGCTGGTATATTTTCTGTTCAAGGTGTTTAAAGGAGGTGCTGGAAAGTGCTGTAAGACCCATCAAACATCAGATACTATACAAGACACTTGTCCACAATGATATTTATTCAAATTTTGGGAACTGGAGGCTTCTTGGTAATGAATAAGAAGGCCAATATAGCGTGTTCTGGGAGGTTTAGAGATATACTCTAGCTTTACAGCAGATGCATACATAAAGTATCACCGTTGCTTCTTCATTTCGCGAGCGGTAATTGAGATGGATATATCAATCATTCATAGTCTTACTTTAGTACTATGAACCTCTTTAAATTTGATTTGGGGTAGTGTCAGGCAATAAACAGTAAAGGATGCAGATATGACCCTTGTTGCACTGAACACAGTATATGTATTTTTTGTGAGTGACTGAAACAAGCTCTACCTGTTATTTGGAATGCCATATTTTCAAGAAGTATGACTGTCTGCAGTGTATTGGAAAGTATTTGGCATTTACTTTACTATTTTAAGACTTTGGTATTTCATTGGGGGTGCTATTTTTATCAGGAAAGGAGGACTCTTTCAATTTGATTTTCATTCTTACATGATTTTAACTGATTGGCTATTGTTATTAGTTAGCACGCATTAGCAACTTGCTTGTAAATATAAACATACAATGATAGCTTTAAGAGTTAAAGACCTGGTATAGGACTGGTATAGTGTAGCCGTGTGTTCGTTGTCTGTATCAAGTGATAATAGAAGAACTTGTATTCGATATGAATCTCATCTCTCCGTCTTATCTGCCTAAAGTCAAATTGCAAAAGGGTCTTTAATTATATTGAGCATCAAAAGTGTACTTCCTATCTTTTAAGTATTGCAAAACATATATAGCTTTTCTATTAGACCCTGTTTCCATCTAAATTTTTCTTTTGCCGTTTAAAAAGCTTTGTTAAAGGTAAAAATTTTCCTAAAGTGTAATAATCCCAGAATTTTGGCTTGGTCTTAAACAATATAATAAAATACACTTGTCATCGTGACATAATTTGATCAAGTTTTTAGAGAATATGCATATACTGCAATATGCCATAGGGTCTGGCAGCTTGCAGCTTGCGAAAAAAATTCGGCTCGACAGCACAAATTTAAACAATGACAGTATGGAACCAGGCCAATGATAGTAGCCTAGCTCGTTTAATTAATTTTTAGTATAATTAATTAACTATTGTTGATAAATCTTCAAGGAAAAACTTATTGTTCCAAGAAGGTTTTCATTTTATTCGGCATATTGTAGATTTGCAGAAAGCACGAAGGCCACCAGAAAACCAGTCACTATATCCAAAAAGGTAAAATCAAATAACATCAGTGTTACCTAACGTAATCATTGAAATATCTTTGAAGGTTACCCAACATTTTCATTTCTTTATACAATCTGTTTTCAGTGAATTTGATATCCTTAATTTTGATACTGGCTCTTAGCCTCTTCTGCTGTTGAATATATAACAAAATATTATTGAATTTTTTTAAAACGAGATTCATATGGTGGTCTTTGAATGTTCTGGCATTTACAGCCATGTGCTAAGTGAATCGGTAGATAGTTAATGTCGGTACGTCAAATCACGGCTCTAACCATGTAAATTTTTTGCAGTTTATAAGGATGATATTAGCAAGTAGGTATGTCTTCTGAGTGAATCTTCAGTTTGCAAGTACACAAAACTACTAAATCTGTCTCTTGACCATTAGCATTGCAAGGTTGATAAATAATTTTATTTAAAGCTCCTTTCATACTTGAAGAACCCAGCAATGACAGTTGGCAATATATGGAATGCGGAAATGATAACTGTTGTTGAAACTGAATTATGAAATGTTGCTCTAATTTAGGATTGTTTCTGAATAGAAGTTTGTTTAGGTAAAGGATGAAAAAATTATTCGTTTATCAGAATGGCATTTACAAGAACGAAAGGAAATCCCAAAATAAAGAAACCCTATTCTTCTTTCCATCAAAGCTTGTTACACCATGGGCGGCGCCAAAGGAAGGGAGGCTGGGAGGGGTTTCAGCTGAAGTTGCTTTCATACTAAATGAAAAGTAGTAGAAGATAACCATAGTGCAGTAAATCATTTTATTGCTTAATTTCAAAGGAATAAACCGAGGTCTATGTGGCCTCATGAAAATTTCAAGACTGGATTTAATCAAACGTAACAAAAGCATGCCTTAAAAATAGCAAAAATGTTTAATCGATAGACTGCAAGAAAATGACTGCAACAAATGTTCTGAAATGTATTTTTAGCTTAGCTAAAAGGCATGGTACAAAAAAATTTCTTTTCCAGCATGTACCTACGGCCTCCGAATAACTTCAGCTCGCCCTATTAGTGTATCGCTAGCATAACGAGCGCCCCATAAAGACCCGCAACTTGTAAAATTGTGAAACATGGTTACAATTATTGGCATAAAGAAAACAGCAGAAAACATTACAAAATCAAGCGTGGTCATTTTTGTACATACCTAGGCTATTTTCAGTGCACTCCAGGAAAATCAACAGTTTCTGGTAGAGGATGTACATCTCTGAAAGGTAAGAGCATTACAATAAAAAGCTGCCAGATGATGAACAACGAATGAAGCAATGAAAATTTGAACGGTCTTATACTTTTTGACAAACGGGGTACAGTTTATATATATGTGGAGTTTCATTGGATTATAATTTGGTATCCAGATTCAATTCATCTAAACAACTGCGCTTTAGATTTAATGTTTTGGGTTATTTTTGTCGTAGAGAGCAATCTGTCAACCCCTAAAATTGTTTCAAGAAACACAAGATATTCTTCAACCAGTTGGATTAAATTTGAAAATAGCACAGAAAAGCAGAAACACGTCATACTTGTTTGTTTCCGCTTTTCCGTGCTATTTTCAAATTTTGCGCAACCAAGGCAGATTTAGTTGAATTAAGCTTAGTTGAATTATTTAGAGTGATCAATGAGTTTTTTGTTGAATCTCAATGAGTTTTTTGTGAAGGACTTTGATTTAAATTACAAACTTTAGCAAATGTAGATCATTGCAAGAATAGGCTGATAATAAACTGAACATCTGGATGATGGGGAGCAACCACAACTGATCAGCTGAAAACACACGATAATCAAATACCCCCGGATTTCCTATTCGCTTTATTTTGTAGGAAATGAATCTGGGTCGATTATATGAATACATAGTCTACACTCTGCCAGGGGCAACAAGAAGGAGACGAGGGCGGCAGAATAAGGCGCATCGCTTGTAGCTTGAACACGAATTCATCTGTAAGTGGCAAGCGAAAATAGATTGGCAGTAATTACTAGCAATAAAGACAAGCTAAACCGAAAAACTTGCAGTGTCTGTTTTCTGAAATATGCAAGAAAACAGGCAACCATGTGTGTAATCATGACACTCTGAATACAGGACTCTCCAAATCGCAGGGACCTTGTGCATATGATGTGCATATAATAATGTGCAGATGATTTTATCTCAACCAAACTCAACAGCGATCAATACTGGTTCATAACTGAGAATGGAAACTAAACACTACTATGCATTTACGGGAATAGGTTTCACCGGCGTTTTCCTGAATGCCGTGGAAATTTTCATTATTTTAAAAGGAGGGAAATACCGAATTCCTTTCCAGATGTCCGTACTGAGTCTTGCAGTAGCTGATTTGCTGACCTCATTTCCTGTTGGAATCTGCTCTGCTCTGATACTTACGATGCAGAAAGAAACCCCAGGAACTACAATGGTGCTCAATGCTTATGTACTTGCTGTCACTTTCAGCTCGATATCAAGCCAACTTCACGTAATACTGATAACAGTTCAGCGACTGATTGCTGTACTATTCCCATTCAGCTGTAAGCGTATCATGACGTCATTTCGATGTGGTCTGTTTCTTACATTGATCTGGGTAATGTCATTAACTGTTACAGGTGTAATCACGTATATACCTTACGTTGTAAACGTCTTGACAGTAGTAAGTGCCGTTATGATCGCCCTTTCATATGCCTTGATAGTATATCGCATCCGAAATCGTCCCGTTGTGCCAAATGGAGAATTAACTACCGGTTTAGATCTTATTATATACTCTGGAATTCTTTTCATCCTTTTCGTTGCATGCTATTTTCCGTTAGTTTGCTTTACATTCATCAACGGTCACAATAACGAAAAACCTCATCCAGTGGTAACTTATTATATGTATTGGCTTAATATGGTAACAAACCCGCTGGTATATTTTCTGTTCGAAGTGTTTAAAGGTAGTGCTGGAAAGCTTTGTAAGACCCATCTAACTGCAGGTACTAATGCCTCTTCTCCTTCTCAATAAAACACAATTATTTTCATGATTGGATCCTAAGGCTTATTAAATTTGAAGTTCGGTTTTAACGTACAAAGACGTTCAGTATTCTGTTTTCTGGTAAGATGGTGATGTAAATGGCGCTGGAGAACATGCATACAAAGAGAGTCACCGTTGCTCATTCATTTGAGGAGTGAAGTTGGTTTTTTGTTTCTTCCTTTTCGTTGCAAAGTATTTTAGTACAAGAACAAACATGTCTAAATTGATCTGGGACAGGTTTAGGAAATAAACAGCAAAGGATGCAGATATGACGCTTGTTGCACTTAATACATCATCATTGGTATTTCTGGTAACGAACTAAAACAAGTTCTGACTGTTATTTGGAAAGTGTTTGTTTACGAAGTATGGCTGTCTGCAGTGTATTGAAAAATATTTGGCATTGACTTAACATTCCATGCACAAAATTCCAATCGTTTTAATTGATTTCCATTCTTACTTGTTTTAACATTTTGGCAATTATTGTCAGTGCGACCACATTAGCAATGTGTTTATATGTAAAGATATACTTTTGTTGAACTTTCAAGAGTCTGTGTATTCATTTCGCAATTTCATCAGCATTTTTCATTAATATGCATGCATTGAACTCCGCCTTAGGGATTTGCCATCTGCAGCTTTCCTGCCAAATTCGGCTCTGGTTCGGCTCGTCAGCGCAAAATCAAACAGTCGAGATAAAGAAATAGCTAGGTTCATTTCAACTCTTTAAAAAATAATTCGGGAAGCTCGCAAGCACCAGACTCACCCTGAATTTTTTAATTAGTTTCTTTGTTTACGATTTTGTTACCTACAACAATCGAGAAATTTCTTGACGTTACTGGTATTCAGGAAAATTAGTCATAATCCCAATAAAGATTTCTCTAATTCGAAACGGATAGGCTTTCCGTTACACTAGAACTGGACTATCCGTATCAAAATCTGATTCGGTTAGCCGTGGAACTTTTGATCGAACAAAAGTTCTGTTATGGAAAATACAATTTTAGTGCCAAGACAAGCTTCGCTTTTCATGACAGTGCTCCCTGTGCTCGGTAGCACATTCTTACCTCTTGTTGATTAGAGCACGTCAAGGATCCCGCACTTAAGGAGGATTCTTAAAAATATATCTAGGAAAAAGTGTGCGCAAATTTTGGTAAAGGTCTGGCAAAACAAGCACTGGATGGGATGATTTTATCAATTATATTGTAGACCCCTTTCACATTCCATTATCATTGCGAAGAGTGACTTCGAAAACAAGGCTAGCGTTGTTCCGCACAACAATCGCAAACCTTAGTTACGGCCAAACACTGTGTTTGTCAATATTTCCTGATATTATTTGCTAATCTGTTGAAAAATTTTCGGTAGCAATATGGCTGAGAATACTGAGAAACCGGTAGCTAATATTCAGGTAAAGAAGAAGAAATCGCTGGGGAGACAATGCGCTGCTTTTGGTTGTTTTACCAAATTTGGTTGTTATACTTGATCAAAAGAGTTGATAGTTTGGATGGTTTTAAAGTTACTGCAAGTACAGTGTTATGCCAAGAACATTTCAAAGATGAAGATTTAAAGCGAAGCCCTCAGCGATGGAAGTTACATCATGGCGCAGTTCCTTCGTTGAAGCTTTATAACATTGATGCGAGTACCAGCAAAATCTCCCGTAAGGCACCAAAGGATCGGAGCCACTATTATGAATTCCCACAACCGCAGCATTCTTCTTCCGCTACATCTGAACTTGATGATTGTTCTGATTCCATTCAAGAAGATGTTTCTAATTACAGAAACAGTTCTACGCAAACAAGTTTTTCTTTTGTCGTGGCCCCCATTTATTTTGATGATGATTCCAGTGATGATGATTTCCAATGAATGGGTGCTGCGAGGAAGAACATTCATACTGGGATTGGTTTTGCAACCGGCAAAAAATGGCTTAGGCCCTTAGGATAAGGTCTGCCTTCACACCAGATGTCTTCTCCTTGTAGCACACCAAGATCTTTTTCAACTGCTCAACGTTCAACTTCTTTAAATCTTCAAGGGAATCGACAGTTTTTTCGCCAGGCAACAAGGTCTTGAATTGTTCCATGATTATTATAGAGTAATACATGTAATACGAATAGCCGGCTAACAAGTTGTTTTGGTGTGTCGGCAAGGAGCTAGCGTTGTGCGGAACAACGTTAGCCTCATTTCCGAATCATGTCTCGCAATGACAATCGAATGTGAAAGGGGTCTAAGAGTTTGAACTGAAGCCATTCATTGAGAAAAATCTGATGAATCTGTACTCTTGCGAACTGGATGTCTATCTATATCAAAAGTTGTACGGCACTGTGTAACCAAGGTTGTACGGCACAGTATAGGGGTCAAATCTTGATTGGCTGAGAGCTTGCGCTAAATTACGTGACCTCTCTCGCCGCTGAGCCAATCAAAGCTCGGAAAGTGTAAACAAACTTAGGCCAAAGCCGAATATTGGGCATTTTTACCACCCTCCATTAAAAAAACCAAATGCTAGGGAACACAGTCTGACCAAACAATGCAATGCGATCAACAACCAAAAAGAGCAATGGCTGAAAATACATCTGGACGATTGAATACTTCTTTGATAAACTGGATAAGGTTCATTTGTCAGTAGAAGTCTTTTGTCAGTGTCAGTGCAGGCCTGTTACAAAAAATTGTATCCAGATGCAATTCCTTTAGTCAGCTACAGTAAGGATTAAAGCTGTCATCTTGAATTGTCGTTTAGTTTGTTTTATTTTTAAAGGGCAGCAGCAGTGGCGTGGTGGCAAATGTAGAGCATGGCAGGACTGGGCTGTGTATAAACTGAACACCTGTAGGTTAACAAAAATTATGTCATCCCAAAGGCAGCGATCCATTAAAAGTCGATGGGTAACCAAAATTAAAACTTTGTATTTAATTCTATTAACAAAAGAAAACCAATACAGAATGCCTAAATAAACGTGTGGTGCAAATGTAGAGCATGGCAGGACTGGGCTGTGTATAAACTGAACACCTGTAGGTTACCAAAAATTATGTCATCCCAAAGGCAGCGATCTATTAAAAGTCGATGGGTAACCAAAATTAAAACTTTGTATTTAATTCTGTTAACAAAACAAAACCAATACAGAATGCCTAAATAAACGTATTTACAAAAATTTTCTTTAGTTCGGACTGTTTCGTAATCAGAAGATCAAATGGAAAATTTGGTTTTAATAAAAGTTAGTCATTGGTGAAAATTATGCGTCAATCTGGTATGCTCACATCATTAGGTTATCATACGGACAGGTTGTGGAGAAAGCAATTGGTGTGGTGAACACATTAAATAAACTGACTTTACAGGGAGTATGTTTGTGTATGATAGCTTGGGGGAAAACACAACTGATCACATGAAAATCACATGGAAACCAAATACCCCCAGCGATGCTCTTTGTTTTATTTTGTACAAATAAAACCTCATTACATTAACTCGATGCAAGCACAAGGAGACATGGGCTGCAGAACAAGCTACGATGGGAATAGTTTGGACAGGATTTAAGCCGTTTTTACTAGCAATCAATGCTCACTTTACAGAAAAATCGACCGTGGTAATATTCGCAAAGATGCATGGAAGCAAGTGAATATGTATTACAATGAAACTTTGAGTAAAGGTCTCTCCTAATTGCAGGAACTTTCTAAAAGCTGACAGATAATTTCCAGGCCTAACTCCTTTCTACAGGAATTCACTCTTTTTCACAGATCGCAACACAAATTCGAAGAAACACAGCAAAGGATCTTCTGAAACAGACTTGCCAATGGAAACACAACACCACTATGCCTTTGTGGCGATAGGTGTGGCGGGCGTTGCCCTGAATACCCTGGAAATGATCATGATTTTGAAAGAAGGACAATACCGAGTGCCATTTCAAATGTCGGTGCTGAGTCTAGCAGTAGCTGATTTGCTCGCTTCCCTGTCGGTTACCTTCTGCTCTGCTTTGGTACTGATATTGAAGCTACCTTACCCATACCCTAAAATCCTGACTGATGCTTACATACGCTTAACCATTTTCAGCTCAATATCAAGCCAACTGCACGTAATACTGATAACAGTTCAGCGACTGATTGCTGTACTATTCCCATTCAGCTGTAAGCGTATCATGACGTCATTTCGATGTGGTCTGTTTCTTACATTGATCTGGGTAATGTCATTAACTGTTACAGGTGTAATCACGTATATACCTTACGTTGTAAACGTCTTGACAGTAGTAAGTGCCGTTATGATCGCCCTTTCATATGCCTTGATAGTGTATCGCATCCGAAACCGTCCCGTTGTGCCAAATGGAGAATTAACGACCAGTTTAAATCTTATTTTATACTCTGGAATCATTTTCATCCTTTTCGTTGCTTGCTGTTTTCCATTAGTTTGCTATACATTCATCAACGGTCACAATAATGAAAAACGCCATCCATGGGTAGTTTATTATCTATATTGGCTTAATATGGTAACAAACCCATTGGTATATTTTCTGTTCAAAGTGTTTAAAGGTAGTGCTGGCAAGTTTTGTAAGACCCATCGAACTGCAGGTACTAACGCATCTTCTCTTTCTCAATAAAACATATTTATTTTCATCATCGGATCCGAAGGCTGCTTAAATTTGAAGTTCAGTATTTTCGCAAAAAGACGTTCAGTATTTTGTTTTCTGCCAAGATGGAGATATAAATGGGGCTGGAGAACATGCATACAAAGAGAGTCACCGTTGCTCATTCACTTGAGGAGCGAAGATGGATTTTTTTTCTCCCTTTTAGTTGCAAAGTATTTCAGTAAAAGAACAAATATGTCTACATTGATCTGGGACAGGTTTAGGAAATAAACAGCAAAGGATGCAGATGTGACGCTTGTTGCACTTAATACACCAGCATTGGCATTTATAATAATGAACAGAAACAAGCTCTGACTGTTATTTGGAAAGTGTTTGTTTACGAAGTATGGCTGTCTGCAGTGAATTGAAAAATATTTGGCGTTGACTTAACATTCTGTGCAAAAAATAATCTTAATCGTTTTAATTGATTTTCATTCTTACTTGTTTTAGCTTTTTGGCAATTATTGTCAGTGAGAACACATTAGCAATGTGTTTATATGTAAAGATATACTTTTGTTGAACTTTGAAGAGTCTCTGTATTCATTTCGCAATTTCATCAGCGTTTTTTATCAGTATGCATGCATTGAACTCTGCCCTAGGGATTTGCCATCTGCAGCTTTCCTGCCAAATTCGGCTCTGGTTCGTCTCGTCAGCGCAAAATCAAACAGTCGAGATAAAGAAATAGCTAGGTTCATTTCAACTCTTTAAAAAATAATTCGGGAAGCTCGCAAGCACCAGACTCGCCCTGAATTTTTTAATTAGTTTCTTTGTTTACGATTTTGTTACTTACAACAATCGAGAAATTTCTTGACGTTACTGGTATTCAGGAAAATTATTCATAATCCCAATAAAGATTTCCCTAATTCGAAACGGATAGGCTTTCCGTTACACTAGAACTATCCGTATAAAAATCGATTCGGTTAGCCGTGCAACTTTTGATCGAACAAAAGTTCTGTTATGAAAAATACAATTTTAGTGCCAAGCCAAGCTTCGCTTTTCATGACAGTGCTCCCTGTGCTCGGTAGCACATTCTTACCTCTTGTTGATTAGAGCACGTCAAGGATCCCTCACTTAAGGAGGATTCTTAAAGATATATCTAGGAAAAAGTGTGCGCAAATTTTGGTAAAGGTCTGGCAAAACAAGCACTGGATGGGATGATTTTATCAATGATATTGTAGTGCCAGAACAATTTATTAAAAATTTGCGAATATGCAAGGAGAGTTTGAACTGAAGCCATTCATTGAGAAAAATCTGATGTATCTGTACTCTTGCGAACTGGATATCTATCTATATCAAAAGTTGTACGGCACTGTGTTACCAAACGCTGCAATGTGATCAACAAAAAGTAGAGCAATGGCCGAAAAGACATCTGGACGGTTGAATACTTCTTTGAAAAAATGGATAAGGTTCATTTGTCAGTAGAGGTCTTTTGTTAGTGTCAGTGGAAGCCTGCGAAAAGAAATTGTATCCAGATGAAGTTCGTCTAGTCAGCTACAGTAAGAATTAAAGGTGTCATCTCGAATTGTGGTTTAGTTTGTTTTATTTTTAAAGGGCAGCAGCAGTGGCGTGGTGGCCGGGGAGGGAAAATTATAAGTCATAAATTTGAGCAAATGTAGAGCATGGCAAGACTGGGCTGTGCATAAACTGAACACCTGGAGGATACCAAAAATTATGTCATCCAAAAGCAGCAATCTAATAAAAGTAGATGGGTTACTGAAATCAAAACTTTTTATTTAATTCTGTTAACAAAACAAAACCAATACAAAAATGCCTAAATAAACGTATCTACAAAATTTTCCTTTAGTTTGGACTGTTTCGTAATCAGAAGATCAAATGGAAAACTTGGTTTTAATAAAAGTTAGTCATTGGTGAAAACTATGCGTCACTCTAATATGCTCACATCATTAGGATAATCTTACAGGGACAGGTGGTAGAGAAAGCAATTGGTGTGGTGGAAACACATTAAATAGACTGAATTTACAAGGATTATGTTTTTGTATGAAAGGTTGGAAGAAAAAACAACTGATCACATGAAAATCACATGGAAACCAAATACCCCCAGCGATGCTCTTTGTTCCATTTTGTACAAATAAAACCTCATTACATTAACTCGATGCAAGAACAAGAAGACATGGGCTGCAGAACAAGCTACCATGGGAAAAGCTTGGGCAGGATTTAGGCCGTTTTTATTAGCAATCAATGCTCACTTTACAGAAAAATCGACCGTGGTAAGATTCGCAAAGATGCATGGAAGCAAGTGAATGTGTATTACAATGAAACTTTAAGTTAAGGTCTCTCCTATTTGCAGGAACTTTCTAACAAGTGACAAATAATTCCAGTCCTAACTCCTTTCGACAGGCATTCTCCTTTTTTCACAGATCGCAACACAAATTCGAAAGAAACACAACAAAGGATCTTCTGAAACAAACTTGCCAATGGAAACACAACACAACTATGCCTTTGTGGCGATGGGTATGACGGGCGTTGCCCTGAATGCCCTGGAAATGATCATGATTTTGAAAGGAGGACAATACCGAGTGCCATTTCAAATGTCGGTGCTGAGTCTGTCAGTGGCTGATTTGCTCGCTTGTCTGTCAGTTGCCTTCTGCTCTGCTTTGGTACTGATATTGAATCTACCTTACCCATATCCTGAAATGTTGATTAATGCTTACATGCGCACAATCATCTTCAGCTCAATATCAAGTCAACTGCATGTAATATTCATAACAATTCAGCGACTGATGGCGGTCCTGCTCCCATTCAGCTGCAAACGTATCTTGACGCCAGTTCGTTGTTCTTTGTTATTGGCGTTGATCTGGTTTATATCATCAGCCGTTACTGGTCTAACTAAAGATAGTTACTATATAATTGCATTTATATTAGTCACTGGCGTTGTGATTGCTTTTTCGTATGCTTTCATAGTGTATCGCATCCGAAATCGTCCCGTTGTTGTCACTCGAGATTCAAGCGCGGGTTCAGATGTTACTCTATATTCAGGAATGCTGATCCTCCTTTTTGTTGTTTGCTTTTTTCCATATGTTATCTTGTACATAATTTACGGTAGAGAAAAGGGACACAATGGTCCATGGATAGCAGTATATTATTTATATTGGCTTAATACGGTTACAAACCCGATTGTATATTTCCTGTTCAAGTTCATTAAAGGTGGTGCTAAGTGTCTTAAGAGCAATAGAACCACAAATTGTATACAAAGTGCTTGTTGACATCAAAACATCGTCAAATTATGCTTGGATGTGATGGCTTCTAGAATAACGATACAATAATTGCCAAAAGTACTTGGAACACCAAGCAATTTGTGTTGTGCTTTTATATTTTTTCAATTCTTTTCACGGGTACTCCTATTTTCGCACCACCTACCACCCTAAACAATGTTGAAAATTTAGAAAAATATCATATAAGTCGCAGAAAAAAACTTTTTTCCTAATCCCCTACGTTGTTTTGTAGTAAACCAACATTGTTCAAAAGGGGGAAGGGTAATGGTTGATTTTCACCTTGGAAACTGACGTTAGTGTACCAAGACTTTTGACAAGCATTGTACATTTAATTATAGCATATGAATTCCTTAAAGGGTCGCTTGGCAAGTGCACGGCCCTGCCCCATATGCATATATACAAAGCATCCTAATTGCTGCTTGCTGTAATAGAATTATTTATTTTTTGATTTTATCATTGCTTAAATAACGTTGATTGAGAGAGATGAATTATATATTTCTACGTTGATTGAGAGAGATTTTCCTGTTAAATATTTGATAAGTTGTAACGTATTTAGCATGGATGCATTTAAGGGCTTTAGGCAAACAACAGTAACGGACGCAGATATGACTCTTGCAGGACACAGCACCAGCATCATCATGGATGTTTCCTCTTAAAGACGAAAGTAGCGCTCCCTTTTACATTGAATGCTAAAATTTCAACTGATTTCAGTTGGTCGTTTCTAAAACTTGTTGAAACTTTCTCCGTTGAAATTTCATGCTTTGGCCATCAATGAACCAAAGTCGTCAGATTCATGTTAGCATTATGTCTTCAAAAAATTTCAAAATAATGTATAAAGTTCACATATACATCAATAAATTCACAACCTTCAGAAAATGTCTTCGAGTCGTTATTTTACCTTTCATGTAGATAAATTAATATTTGTAAATTTGATTTCCTGTTCAATGTCACTTGAACTATTCACTGGCTTTACTAACATAACATTTGATAAACCTGAAATATAATCATTTTCTGTTTTTATTTCTAAATACAATTCACCTTGAGTGACAGTAACATCTTAAATTTCAAAGATATTTTTTACCATTGGTAAACCAGGTCGTCAGCTAACACGTTTTAGTCAAGCATCATGAAGAGGTTGTTCTGACTTGTGAAATCAACTCTAATTGAATACTATCAACCGTAAGATACTGTCATTCAGTTTTATCAAAGTTTTGGATTAGAAAACGATTATGTAAATACAATGCACATGATATGATATAGCAGAGTAATATAGCTAATTTCTTGCAGAGTATTACTTTTTCCTGAAAAAGCTGTAATAATCTTAATAATTATCAAACTCCACATCCGATGTCAGACCTTTTTTGTAATAGCTCTTCATTATTTCCACATCAATATTTTAACACAAATTGACTTTCCGTTAGTAAAGTGACCTCTGTAGATTGATATCTAAACATTGATTAACTATGTAGTGTAACCTCACCACTATCAAGCAATGGAATTTTAAATGGTTCAAAGTATCATTGATGGTTTACTTTCAGCAAATGAAAAGAGCCGGAACCATGACATAAATGTTGTTTTTGATTATGAGCCTTCATCAGTTTTGGCCAAAACCTTTCTACAAACAAGGTCGGTAGGTTGAGGGGTTTTGCACCACTCCTGGAGAGCAGTTCACTATATACACTTGAGCGCTCGTGATATAAAAAATCTCATTTTCTCGAATTGAGCAACACATCCATTCAACATGCTCAACATAAGCAACATTCTCTCATTATGATTAAAGAGAACAACATATTCACTTATCTTTAGAAAACATGAACAAAACATTCCCTCAAACTTGTTTTATTATTAAGCTATCCTTTATTATCTTTGAGTATAGGGCTACACCCAATAGGTTGAATATATGTAGAAAATGAATATCATATCTAAATAATAAGATCTTTAAACAAGGGAAACACTCAGCCTTTCCAAAAAACCAAGATAAGTTGTATCAATGTACAAGAGACTCGATGAGCATCAACATCAACGTCTTGCACATACCGTAAATCCTCGAATAAGCCACCGGAGGCTTATTTGCAAAAATGAATTTTTGGGTGGGGACTTATTCGAGAGGGGGGGGCTTATTCGAGAGAGGGGCTTATTCGAGGGGGGCTTGTTCGAGGGGGGCTTATTCGAGGGCAGGACTTATTCGAGGGGGGGCTTATTCGAGGGGGGGCTTGTTCGAGGGGGGCTTATTTTAAAGTCTAGTATTTTTTCTAAAGGTCCACATAAAAACGACATTATTTTTTTAACAAATCTAACAAAGAACTAACAAAGATTATAATTTTTTATCATCACAAAAGTCGCTTTTTTGCTTTTTGGTCTCCAGTCAAAGGAAGTAATACTGTAAAACTATTGTCCTGTGGGGGCTTTCTTGAAATAAGATATTATTCTGCAATTATGCTTACCTCGAATAAGCGCCCATGGGGTTTTATGCGAGTGGGGGGCTTGTTTGCAAAAATGATTTTTTAGGTGGGGGCTTATTTGAGGGGGGGCTTATTCGAGCGTGGGGGCTTATTTGAGGATTTACGGTATTATATTTTTCATCTAATTTGGGGATTATCCTCAATTTTTTTATCACCAAACCCCTTCAACGGTAGGATACGCTTTGAACGAAATTTTTCCTGTTGACCTACTCTGAAAATATAATCCAAAGCAAAAATGTCAAAATTATCTCTCAGCCAGGCAATAAAAAGCTTGTACGCTTACAGCAAATTCAAAGTTTTGATTTTCTAAGAGAAAAAACCATAAAAGGGGGTAAAATGTCCTTATGGAATTTTCACAGACCGTTTGAAGTCCAATCGCAATTAATACTATTCTTGAAATTAATCAAAGGTCGAAATATATCTATGCACATTGCCAAAATCATTTTTAAAAAGAATATCATTCTTTTCTTTATCATCAAACAAAAATAAAGTGTATCCCTAATAGCGATTATAACTGTAAAGTTTTCTCATAACTGCATGACAAATCTTGTAAGATATACAGGAACTTTGGATGGTGGCAGATGAACGGCACCGTGATAAAACGTTTATTTTTTGTGGATAGTGGTAAAAACGTGCAAAACGGGCCTAAATCTAGCTGCGAGACACGTTTGTTGTCGAATTCTTGAGCTCTGATTGGTCAATATGGTATAGAGAATTTGAATGTAATCAGAACTCTTAGCCAATCAAAAATTTGGAACCAATGCTCATGAAGAAATAAATTAGCAGCCCAATGGTAGTCTTTTGGCTTAAGCACCCAGTTGTCATCTCAAGAGCGAGCTACAGGACCATTTTTGCTCGCTAAATCGAACTAGAAATAATTCCTGCACTAATGTACGCCATTGAAAACTAGAAACCTTATATCATTCAAAAAATGAGCAGCAAAAATATTGATTCCTTTGCAAAACTAAGCCTTTGGGGTCTTAATTTAAAAAATTTAAAATTTAAAAAATTAAAAAAAGCATCTAAACATTGGGAATACTTTGCTTGGAAAACAAATCTAGCTCCTTCTCGGTAACGTGCTAAAGTCACCATTCACCTGGTATAAATCTAGAAAGAATACCATTAATAATTTATCAGCAAATCTTTGATGTAAGACTAATGCAAAGGGAACCGCTTGCAACTTTATCTTGCTGTATCAAGGCAGCGAATCAATTGCATAGTAAGGAGAACTATTACCGACACAACAAAGCCTAAAACCTATAAATAACGCTATAATTCGAATTCGTTTTGTTTAAAATTGCAAAAATTGAAATTGCCAAGCATTAACACCCCCATTAAACAAAACTTGTTCAATGCTGAGTACTTAAACAAAACTTGTTTAGTACTGTTTACTTTATAGCAAGGAAAATTTGGAAGAAGAAACGGCTACTCAACGGCGAAAAACGTGGCCCGAGCGGCTTAAGCCATAAAAATTTAATGGAAATTAAGCCTTACCATTATACCTATTAATGTTAGGAAAACAAAAAACGGTATTGCTAAAGAGCCATAAACAATTGCTACCAAAGAAATTTGTCTGCGAAATGATAGTGGAACTGTAGGCAGAAGTAGCTGTAATTACATTATGAGCGAAAATATCCACGGAGAAAGCCGGAGCACGAGGTAAAATTTTCCACGAAGAAATTTTCTTCCAACGAACCTTGGACGCTCGAATTCGTACCTATATTGGGTGAAATTGCCAAGCAACAAACACCAAAGCATTTTCTAGAAAAGCGTGTAAACATACCTGGCGGGTCACCATTTGATTCATCTGATAGCTAGCTCTCACTCAGTCGTCACGAACAAAATAAACATCAAATTGCGTTATGCCAAAAACTTGAATACCCTTAGATTAACCAAGGAAATTAAAACGCGACCATCAAAACACCTTCTTACCCTAGTTTAACAAATCAGATCCTCATGAGGCCAAACGACTGCCCCACATTGCACATAAACAAGTAGAGCGGATACAAAATACACGAGAAAGTGTGGCACAAGAGACCATAAGAAATTGCGAACAATAACAAACTCAAGCGAGTAAGTTAAAGCTCAACAGCCCATCGTGAAATTAAGTGTCAGATAACATTGAAATGAAATATAAACGTAGAAAAGATTATAGGAGACTCGAGTCCCGGTTCACATTAATCCGGATTCATTTTATATGAATACACGCCATTTTTGGCATCTACGAACCATTAGGAAAATCCTATATTACACCACTCAGAGTTGGTCTCAGAAAACTTAACTGTCACAAATTCAAACACAATTTTACGGATAAAATTATCCCTATGTGACGAACAATTGATGGCATTGAGGATACTGAGCACTTTTTGTTGCACTGCCCCTCTTCTGACGAGGAACTAAATGATCTTCTCGCTGGAGTATTTGCACTACTGCGACCATTTGGATTTACCGATCCTTCAAGCAATGTTTTAATTGAGCCATTACTGTATGGTGATAAAGACTCACCCAAAGACATGAATAGAAATATATTACAGTTAAAGTTGCAGTTTATCCATAAAACTGGTCGACTTGCTCAAGATCGTCCCTACCTTGCCAATGCCACCATCTTATATTTTATACTGTTAAAGTACACATGTATGTAGTTAAATGTATGTTTAAGTTTCACGAAACCTTTCTCTTCTTTCATATGTTTGATGGCCTCGGGGTGGACTTAGTACTTTGCTCTCCAGGGTATCGTCCTTAGTAGTGTTGTAGAGTAATTTTCTTTATGTAAAGTATTTTGTGATATGTATTTGAAAATTGTTTGTTGGATTATATATATAAAAAACGTCATAAAAGAAAGGCGTTTATTTATTTAAATAAAAACGCTTGAATCCCATTCGTTTTATCTCGTTTTTCCGCAGAGACAAATCACTCCGCTTTGAATGTAGGATGGAACCATACCGGACCACGTTTGAGCTCATGAATCCAGAACCGTTCTTCACCGGATTCCTTGTATAGAAAATGCAGTTTCGTTTAAAGAAACACTGGGCAACCTCTTTTAATGCCTACAAAGCTATACCAACATACCAACTTAAGAATCGATCTACCGACAAGGTATTCGCACAGCTGCAAACTGTTGAAGACTCAAACACAAAATCAATTCGATTTTTCAAGAGAGATGGAACATTGTTAAGATACCCCTATCTCTGTATAAAAAAATGCAATTCTTAAAATTATTAATCACTTTGAATCAATTATGAAAAAAGGATGCCTTTAAGATTTGAACAAAACTGCCGCTCGTATAATTATTTAATTTGATCACGCGAAAAATCGATTTTTCATATATACGCCAAACGCTCGTTAATTTTATGATTGATTTCAATTAAGAAAAGAATTGAACTTCCATTGATTACGCGGAACTGCCTTTATGTTGACGATTTAATTCAATCAAGAGAAAAACCTTCAATTTTTTCCACTTAAGCAGATTTCTTTTGCTTTAATGATTTGATTGATAGAAGAAAAAAATTTTTTCTAAGTACCTAAAACTTTCATTTTTTTAATACGTCATCAGCAGTATCAAAGGAGCGCAGATTACCACCGACAGAGAAGCCAGCAAATCAGCCACTGATAAACTGAGCACCGACATTTGAAACGGCACCCGGGGCTACCTTCCATTTAAAATAAAGATTATTTCCAGGGCATTTAAGGCAAGGAAAGATATGCCTAGATTTCTGTTTTGTTTAGGAGACGAGCCAGCCTTTGTTCAAAGGTTCGTTTGCATTCAAAATATTGCATCATATGCACACGAGCAGTTAAAATCCACGACGTTATTTTCAAATCGCTTAATCAAAAGAAGAAGAAATTTTAGAGGAAAATGGGTTTTAGATAAAAATGAAAATGGAATACCATCATTAAATGTTGCAAAGCACTATGAGAAGGAACTTTCTTCTGCAAAACTTCGGCCTAATGCCCAAGTGAATAGAACGATACCCCTGAAAAATGGGAATTTAGACTCGTATCCCAAACACCATTCTCAAAATTTTGTCAGAAGAACTTTAGAAACAGAATGCACGGAGTCAGTTAACTCAATTTGAAAATATCCGAGCATTACTTGTTCGGTCATTGATTCTTGAAAACTGGTATGGTCACATGCGAGTAAACCCCATGCCATTTTTCGAAGAAATTAACTTTCTCTCATTTGATTGTGCTTTAGAGATTTCGTAATTGCAAACGATTCAGACTAATAAGTCTTGATTGCTGCCAATTCAAAGTACCTTGCTATTTATTCCTTCTAACTGGTTGATAGAATTGACTTCTTGCTGAGTCTATTCATCACTGTAGCTTCTCGAAGCCAGTCATCTTTGTTGTCAAATTTCTAAAAGTCTCGTTTCTTGCTCCTAACAGCTTAAAAGCAACATATCAATTCAATTCACTAGGAGTTCTTTCCTCGAACAGCAGAGCTGCCTGTAATGCATTTGTATGGAAACAGCTAGGTTCGCTCGCCATCTTTTTGGCCCAAGCTTAATGCGATATGTTACATCATGGAGAATGTATACCCATCGCACATGCTTGTCGTAAAGTTCTAAAGGAATGAATCGACAGTGTGGCCTAATGCAAAAGAAGGCACATCTGTCTACTTTGTACATGGACTCAATATGATCTTAAAGACAGTGCTGGCAATGTAGTGATTGAGCTGCTACTTGTTGAATCTATTCAGTCTGCTATTAACTAGAAAGTCAGAGCATAAAAGCAATTTTGTTTACACATCACGTTTTTTACTTGATAGGTTACTGTTAAAATTCCTTCGAGTCATAGTTTCCTTCAGGATGCAGCTGTTGAAGCTACCATTAAAATAAAAGCGACAAGCTCCAAGTTTCAGTTAGCAGGTTAGCAGGTGGAACGAGGTTTCCAGAACATCAGCAGCGACTTAGTCTGATTGCTGTAGGTTCCAAAGCCGGTACATCTTCTTTACTTGTAGGCATTGACACAAATAGCGAACAGCTTTTGGTGCAGGTAGCAAATGGATCTTTACTACAAAACAGTCTTCCCAACAATTGGTGGTGTTGGTGTCATTGCAAACACACTTCTTATCGCTGCCCTCTACAAAGAACGCAAGCTAAAACGGCCATTCCAGATGACGATTTTAAGTCTTACTGTAGCTGATTTGTTGAACTGCATCTGGCTTACAGTTGCCGGTGCAACATTTCCTCCAGTGACACATAAAATGTTTCCAGTTTATCACCAAATATTCTCGAGTTTGATCGCCTTCTCACTCATAACATCATTGCTCCATTTGATGTTTGTCTCCTTGCAGCGTTTGGTTGCAGTGCTGTTACCTTTCAGAAGTAAACACCTCATCACCTCACAGCGCTGTGCTATTGTAGTTGCTCTAATCTGGCTTACCACTGCAATCGTTGTAGCGTTGTTCTATGTGGTGAGTTTGAAGGAAACAATGTTCATTCTTGTTCCAGTTTTGACATTTATTTGTGCTCTATTGCTTATTTTATCTTACAGTTTTATCTGCTATCGGGTATGGCTGAGAAAACGACTTGCATCGACAGCCAGTTCGTCCCAATCAGAGTACATTCTTCTTTATTCCATACTGGTTACTGTCTTATTCATCATTTGCACTTTCCCCGCTAATGTTACCATAATGTACTATAGAAAATTGCATGATAACTTGAAATACGTCGCATTTTTACAATGGCTGAATCCAGTGATGGACCCTTCGATTTACTTTTTATCCAAGAAGATAAGGCGAAGAAAGACGAAACAAGTTGAACACAAAAATCAAAGTGAAGAAAAACCAACACCCCAAGGCCAGAACACAAGTGAAACTACATCTTTTTAAAAGTGTTTCAGTGCTCAGCTTTCGATTTTTTAAATTTTGTAACATAGCTTTCTCCCCACTTTTGACAAATGCTATCTTCAGCGGCTAGATGTTGTCAAGTGGATCCCTTTCGGAAAGGCAATCAATCAGCAATTACGTCTTTCAAGAGAAGGTTTGCGGTTTCAGCTATTTCGTCCGGGAGATGTTGATTCCCCTTGACAGGCACATTAACTTTCAGAATGACATTTACTAGGTTTGTGGATGTGAGGCTTCTGCGCTATCATTTGGTTCTTGTGACAGCTAAGTTAAAACCGAAATATAGAAAAGAGTAGCTGTTATGACAATTTTGTATCAGGTTTACAATTACTTGACTTTATAAGGTTAAAGATTGCTTTTCTTACACCAATAATTTGCAACAATAATCTTTGAGTTACAATTTGGCCTGTACCACTGAAAAGTTGGAATAAAATTCTAGAAGAATCCGAATAAATCGCTAGTATAAATCTATCATAGGATAACTTAGCATACTTGGCTCCTTTACGTGTTAATCGCCTGTTAACTTGTGTTGGTCCCTTTAACGACATTCATAAAATCACAAATACATCGCAAAAATGTTAAAATTAAAATTAATTCGAATCGTTAACTCGACGGATAACTCGAACTTTAACTAAATTTGACTGGTTTCAAATTCCCATTCGATTCTCCAACCTTACTCAAGTCAAAAGTTGTATCCCGGATAAGTCAGACATACCAGCACAAGGTAATTAGAGATATGTGCTTCAAAAATCCCAAGTTATGACGAATTTACTGTCCATGGCAGATAATGTACACCATGAATTTAGTAACAATAACCAGCCGGAGGTTTTTACCCATTTGTTCCAAACAACTACATAGATATTAACCTCGACAGGACAGTAACAAACTGATTCTCTCCTCATGGCCACAACAAATATCAAAAAAGTCCTATGACTAACAAAGGTATAACCGTTTGAAAAAGATACCTGATGAAATTCGATGGTTCCATTCTAGTCAAAACTAATACAAATCATTATTTAAAGAACTTCATTCCTTTACTCTTATCCTGCCAAATTCAATATCTCTTATCTGCTGTGTCCACTGTTTTTCTTCTATTTCTTTTTACTATGCATTCTTAATTTATACAATCGTTCATGTATGTATTGTAAAATTCTACTTTCTACAATTTAGAAATGTCCCGGCCAGATAACCACCCGGTTGGTATTTCTCAATGTACTAGTAAAGTTGGTCATTGTATTTCTTCCCTGTTCGTATATCAACCTAGAATTGTAATGTTATGCTATAATCGTAAGAATGTAAGAATGTAAGAATGCTATAATCAGTCTTTGTCCTAACTTCAGTCTGATTTTTTATCATGATCCCCTCTGTAAGAACTAGAAAACTCTCTACAAAAACGGCAATGTACTTGCTACGGCCTCTATAATGATAACAATCGGATAATTCAAATTCATAAAAATCAAAAACGTTTACAACGAGTTCAAGAGCATGCTTCATCCTCTAAAAGCACTATACAATTCTTTTAGTAGAGAAATCACTACAATCTTTAGAATTAGCAAAATTATACTCCTAAAATTATATATGATATCTAGCTCAACATAAAGATTATACCCCCAAAAATTTAGAATCAAACTACAATTATCTATCTATAATCCAAAATCGATCGATCAAAAGGTGATCTCCCTCCCCTTTATCCGTACAAAATGCTAGTAACCCCTTTAAAACAACTAGCCTTTTATTATATTATGCTCTGGACCAAAGGGAAAATTGGTGATATTCTCTGCCCCATCCTCCTTCATAACCAATATATCATGCTCTCTGTAACCCCCAGCTCCAGGCATTCCTTCCGGTATTGTCACCATTGGCTCCATAGAAATGACCATATTTGGCTCTATTACAGTGTCAATATCTTCACGCAATTCCAGGCCAGCCTCTCTTCCATAGTAGTGACACAAAACTCCGAATGAATGACCGTATCCAAAGGTTCTGTACTGCAGCAGGTTCTCCTCCTCATACATTTCGTTAAGCTCCTTCGCAATCTCTGCACATGAAGCACCTGGCTTGAGTAGTTCCCGTCCTCGTTTCAACACCCTGCAATTTGCCTCCCACACTTTTAAATGCGCATCTGATGCATGATCAAAGAAGAGCGTTCTTTCCAGTGCAGTGTAATACCTGTTTACAAAAATCAAGATTACACTCGATTTATCCACTTAATTCTCTAATTAAAAAAGCTTCTGCTACTGTAGCCGACTGAATAAACTTAGGTATTTTGAGATAAACAATTACTCGAGTCATTCGCCTTGCATCCAGTCAAAAAACATAATCCATTGGGCAAGATCTTATTTAATCTTATAATCTGTAGTTGCATAAAGGGCGATGACTCAGACCCTTTAAACACTAGCATTACTTCGTCCCTAAACAAAACTTTTACCGTGAAGAAGCATCCCATTGCAAAATTCAGTATAATAATGATTTTCCCAAAATAAATTTCATTGAAATATTTTGGTTATTGCTTCGTTCAAAAGGCAGAAAATATAGAATTCTCCAAAAGATGCAAGTCTAAATCTAAACAATTTCGAGTTTACCGAGAATTTCCTTCTAAGCCCAAACATACAGCAAAGAAATATGTGGCTACAGAAAGCATGCCACGGAAGGCATTGAATCAGGGAACTAGTTTCAGTCTCTACTGAACGAAAAACATCGCGAAAATTGCAGGGCTGCTGAAAAAATCGCGTAACCGTGTGCCACTGAAAATACGAATGGATAAGGCTGCAAAGCCGCAAATCGTGTCACAAAATAAAAGTCGTGTCAAATTTCACGTCGGTTACCCTGTTTACCTAGGTAACAAAATTGAAAAGGGACTTACCCTTAACATATCTAAGAACCTGTTTTTTGTTGGTGTGCTCAGAAACAAACCCAAATGCTGGTTATATTATAGTTATCTTAACAAAGAAACAAAAAGTAAATATATTGCTGATTTTGACCTACCCAGCTATCATAGGGAAGCAATTTATGCTGATGATATCACCTTTCTGGAGTCTTCTACTTGTCACTGGGTTGTGGGCACCATCTGTGTTTATTCCTGACTGAAACCAAGTCCATGCTTAAAATAAAACATATTCTCCATTATGTCAAGTGCATTCAAAGATACCATTTTCCGATGCTTCGATGAGCAGTCTTTCATGTTTAATTATTTTAAGTAGGGTTGTCCCTCAGCAATAGCTGGTTTTCAAAGGGTCCTCGCATTAAAGCTTCAACTAAAATATATATATATATATAATGAAAAAGAGTGACAAAACCTTAGGCATTGCAAAATTGCCTGATGGTCACGTTAAGCGTGAAACTCGGAGAGGCAATTTAGAACCGTCCTGTTCTATACCCCGAAAGTGTGTACAGCTCTGCTTATACCTCATCCAGCAGTTATTGACAGACCGCTAAACGGCAAATTAAAATACTTAAAATTTATGTAAAACTTGCGATGTCAGAAAATATGATATCAGAATCCACCCTCTCTTTTGAAAACCAAACAATGTGAGTGGGTATTCCAAAGTTTTGCAACTTTATAATAACAAACATCTCTGGTTGCTAATTTACATTTGCTTAGATAGGCCAAGGTTGATATTGCATTACAAAGGCTGTCAGATGAGCATTAAAAATTTCTGATGAAGAGATATTATGGAATCAGCTCAATGAAGGACTTCATTGGATTGACAAGAGACAAGTTCAGTCATGGCCGTCAATTAGAAGTCAGTTTTGGGCAAGCTGCTACTATTAATAATCCTAGTAGCAGGGATTTGAATTGAACTGTATAATTTCAGTACAGCACAGCCCCAGACAGAATTAACTGTGCTTGTGTGGAGAGCTTGCAAAATATCTTTTGATGGAAAAGATTGTTCCGTGAAAATTTCTACCCTGGAGACCTTGTAAAAACTTCCCTGATTTGTTCCTTCCAATCCAAAGAGAATTCAGTTTGCAAAACGACAATTTTGCCTTTTTAACTATGCAGTTACAATATTCAACAAACTATATTTATTTTCTGTGCCACTTACTATCCATTAATTCAGCATGAGGGTATGTCGCTGCGATGTCTCTGATCATCGCTTGAGTTGATGCCATTGCAACCTCGTATTCGGGTTTGTTCTCAGACATTGCTTCTCGGCAAGCATAACCGCCAATATTTGCGATCCGGGCACCGTTCTTGATCAACTCAATTTCTTCGGCCGATTTTATCATCCTATTTTTCATGGTTGAAAAGCCAACGTCGACTATTTCAGCCTTTGGTAATGCGTTTTTCATTTTAGCAAAATTATCTACGCTAATATGATCCAGCTCCAAACCAATCTTGGAACGGTTTCCAACAAGCTTTTGGACGCCATAGTAGAAACTATCACGTTGCCAGTCAGTGAAAGTCACTGCTTCACCAAAGGAGCGCCTCCATGGCTGCCCATAATCGATATCTGCACGAAAGTGATGATGATACAGTTCAAGCCGTTTATTCAAGCATTTTAAGAGCAAGTAAAATGTCTTTGAATCATGAAAAATGCCAAACTATGAAAAATCGCAAAGAGGAACAACTTTTTTCTAGTTCCGTCCTGGCACTTCTTCGCCATAGAAAGTAACATCCGCACGCAGGCTAGCTTTTGCCTAACTTTGAGGAATTGAATCATCAGTGCAGGTTGATTTTTATGTAGTAAGTAAGGAATACTGCAACGCGGCGAGAATAAACAACAACAAACACACGAAGATCAGTTATCGCTAATATTCCGTCCCAGCATACGGGGCTTCACACAAAGTTGCATATCAAAAGTACAGTCAAAATCAAGAAACTTACTAGCAGCTATAACTGTGTGATCCTCTTCTGTAATGACCAAACCATAAGGTCTGCCAAATGCACAGTACAGAAAGTCACTGTAGTAGTTCACGTTCTGATAGGAAGTAAAAACACAGGCCTCTAATTTCTGCTCTTTCATCATAGCTCTCAATTTATCTACCCTGTTTTGCATTTCCTCCCTCGAAAAAGTCCCCACAACTTTTTCACCTTGCCTGCAGTCAACCAATCTTTCGCGAGCTTTTTCCACGGCAGCAGCGCTCGACCCCGCCCGAAGAAACGGCTGGAAGCCGCTCTTTCTAAGATGTCTGCTGATACCGGCGAACATTTTCTCTAAAATGTGTACAAAGGAATAGTTTTATAAAAAACAAAACGAATGGCAAACAAGCAACGGCAGAATTTTTATTTTTTCATTTCATAGATCTTTATACATTAATCAAACCCTCCAGCAAATTAAACGTAAATATACCAGGTACCCAGGGTAAATATATTACAGATACTCACAGTGAATAAATTTTCATAAGAATGAAAATATATGTGTATCCCTATAATTCTAGCCGCTCCTGTTCTTCCAGTGAGCTATGTTTGAGAGCCTTTGTTATCGTTTCTTACTTAACAAAGATTGTATCTATAGTTTTAAATAACCGAAATTCAGAATCCAAGAGAAGATCTTTGTAGACCTGCTTGAGTATCACGTGACCAATAAAAGCGAAATAAATTTTCCTTGACAGTAACTTGAACACGACTATATTCACACAAAAAATAGAGCACGTACTCATATTCTCTGAAAACTGACGAAATTGTAAACATAAGACTTTAATCAATGATTGCCACAATTTAGGCAATTAACGTAAGAATTACCGAGAACATTAAAACATACAACAATGAAAGCATGCTGCAGAACAAATGCAATTTGAATAAAATAGTCAATTAGACCATCAAATTTTACGTTAAACTGTTAATTATTTAAAATAGCTAGTTTAGCACACGAAAAAGGGAAAACGAGTGTCCAGTGGCTGATCCAGTTATAATTTCAAACCCTTGAAATCAGTAGCGGCGTCACGGGGGGGGGGGGGGGGACGGCGGGACACTTCCCCTCAGTTCTCAACACGATCAATTTTGTAATTTTGAGAGGGGTAATATTTGGCAATGTACTATTTGTGATGTACTGCCTTTACGTAACCAAAAGTTTGTCATGGACGTTCCCTTCAGGTAAAATTGGCGTTCCTTGTTTGTAAAAGGACGTTTTCTAGTGTTAGAAGGGACGTGGCCTAAAAAATGTTGTTTTGTCTCCCCCACTCCCCCAGAACGTAGTGCAGGCTTGTCCAACGCGTGGCCCGCGGGCCACATTGTGGCTCCTGATGTTGTCTAATGTGGCCCGTGCTTGGTTCAAAGTTGAGAAAGAACTGCATTGTATTTATTCAGGTTGTAAGAGAGAAATTGATTCATATTATTTATGAGATTATTATTTCATATTATTTACGCGCTATCTTGTCTAAAATACCCTCTATTTTGTGCCCAAACCATGAACACGCCGCGCTTTTTTTGAAAGTTCAAGATTGGTACAAGCCATGTTTCTAAAAAGCGAGGAAGAGTGAGAGTAAACTTTGTAAACGCAATTTCAAATTATCGCGGACAACCGATTTTTCCGTAGCTCAGCAAAATGACTTTTTTAGGTGTTTGATTTTTTTTGAAAAAATAGCAGCGCGGGCGGAAAAAGATATTGCTAGGCATAATATTCTTGCAATTGCATAATATAACATTCATCTTATGATAAGCTGAAAGGCCAGTTATATGTTCATAAATTAGAAGTTTCTAGTCAACAATCTCTAAGGAAATCAGATTTTTTCATTTCATTTCCTGGAATGGGACGATATGAAACGGGACGACAATGCAGCGATAAACATATAAATGGCCCCCCAGTTACTGCGTTATTCTGAAAGTGGTCCTTCTTGAAATAAGGTTGGACAACCCTGACGTAGCGGATTGCTTGAGATTTAAGAAGCTGAAACGCAACATGTTATCTCGTATTTATTCTGCCAACGAATGTAATTATAACAAGTAATTGAGTTAAATGATAAGAATTTTTCGGGACTCTGAACTGGTGGATATTAAGTGCTGATAAGAAATTTCCATCTATCTGCTACAAGTCGAATAAACGAGTTCTGAGATAAAATGCTTAACTATGTTATAGATAATTTTCAATGAGAATGTTTTATCTTTCATGAGACTAGATACTCTTAAAAATCTTCGGTATTCAGCTTGATTCTGAAGTCGTAAAAGCAAACAAAATGTTATCCTTAACCCACTTCGCCTATAACTCACATTAAGTGGATAGGTTACTTTCAGTAACTGGTATAAAACCGGTCTCAAAGACTGAAATCGTTTGAAAACTTCTCATTCTGTAAATTTGAAAGCCTGAAAACATCACAAAAGATAGAAAGTTTTTTGGCAGGCTGAATCTTCTTCGTCTAAGGTATTGATGCTTATATTTCTCATCAATATCACATTTTCGTATTTGTCTAAAGCAGAGAAAGAGCAGAGAATCTTTGGTTCCAGGGGGTCGATATATGCAAAATTAAATTAAACTGGAATATACAATTAAAATTATTTAAGATGCAAACTCAGAAACTTGCAGTTCTCATGCAAAGGACAACGACTAAGCATAGGTTGAATTCTAATTGATTTGACTTACTTCAAGGATATGCCTCACGTAGATTTCTGCGCCTCTTCTGGCCCGTGGGCCTGTTGTCTACCTACTCTAAGGTTGCAACCCTCAATTTATACGGGATTCTATTTCGACCACTAACAGACTTAAGCTAGATAGGGCACAAAGTGGACGTTACTTAACAAGGAGTTTTTCTTCATCTTCTAACACCAACTGTGTCTTCATGACATCGTGCGCCTGTCTAGCGGCATTTCTTCTTGGTCTTGTATGAGTTCTATCATCAGAGGCAAAACCCTCCTCAGGGGTAATCGCATCTTCTTGTGCATTGATCTCCATTGGATACAACAGTTGAACTGGTCGTTCAATCACCATCGCCCTTCCATTAGTCATCGTCTGTAGTTCTGCTCCTTGCGTTTTTCCACCAAACCATTTGATTGTTCTCGTGATCTTTCCAAGCCTCAACATATTCTTAGGCTGTATGTTGTTCTTAATCAGTACGATGTCTCCTTCAGCAAACTTGTTCTACTTTCCCTCCATTTTGTGGTATTTGTTGTGAAGGAGCAGCACGCGGTTAATCCTTCACTCGCTCCTAGACCTCGAAGTTGCATTAGCCAGTTGTTCGCGCCACGTTGTAATGACAAAGTGTTCACGTTGGATCATGTTTATTGTTAATAGTTTATTATGTTTCTGTTGATGTTATGAAATGTTCAAAAACCCAAATTATGTCTTCTTCAAAATGTTCTAACCTAAATCTCTAAAACATATGGCACTCAACGAGGGGCAGGGCACGATAAGAAGACGATGAAATACGCGTGAGAAAATGTCGAACGAAGAAACAAGACAGTTAAGGAAGTTGGTTGCTCTTCGTGGAGGGAATCGAACTGTCGTAACAAAGCTTGACACGCAAGGAAATGAAATTATTGATGAACTACGAACAACTGAATTCAACGCTGACTTTGTTTTCAAACTGCAATCGATCGGAACAACGCTTTACAAAAAGAAGCTACTTTTGGAAGAGCTTAATAAAGAGATTATTGATAAATGCTCTATAGAAGAAATAGAGAAAGAAATCGTCGAGTCAGCCGAATGGGACTCTCGATTGAACGAAATTATCGAAAAGATTAAATATTTTACGAATGGAAGATTAACTCAACCCAGTGCAAATGGAGCTGGGAGGGAAGAAGCTCCAACCCCACTACGAGCACACGGCTCAATCAATCAGGATTTACCCCTACGATCAAATGAAAATACGTTTCACGTTTGAAATCGAAGTGGAGCCTCGACGGCCTCAACGGAGGAATGCGTCCGGCAAAATTAAACTTGCCACGAAACAATGGAGACATTACACGATTCACATCCTTCTGGCAAAGCTTTGAAAGTGCCATACACTGCAACGATACAATTTCATCAATAAACAAGTTAAACTACTTGGTTAATTTGTTGGAAGGTCCAGCGCACCGGGCTATTGCTGGTCTTGAACTAACCGAGGCGAACTATGTTAGTGAAATTGAAACATTGAATCACCGCTTCGCAGGGCCTCTTTTAACATTGCAACTAGTGGGGTTTCTGCCCCAGTAGGCCCTTCATCTGGCCCAGTAGTGAAGCAAAAAAATCTAATTTTGCCCCAGTAGTTAGGGGCCCTTTTCACATTATGTACCATGATTTGTTTTGTTGTTTTCATTTCCATTGTTCTTTCAACTTTGTGCAAGGGTCTGCGACTGGGACAAGTTTCTCCCGTCTCTTCTCTCGAAGCTTTGACTGCCCTCAAGAGCCTCAGTTTCGCCTTTTGATCTCGATTACCAGGAATTGGTCAATTCAATTCAATCTGCGAGCCTGGTACACATGCCACTCAAGCACGTGCTTTTAATATTTTTATTTTCGATCTACCTATCTCAAATGACCTATATCTAATCTCGTAATTTCAAAATGAAGAAAAAAGAGAAGAGTGAACACCAAAAGCGATTCGAAAGCAAGAAAAGAGCTTTGAAGGAATGTGCCTCAGCTGTGGGTCAGAAGTCGATTTTCTCAATGTTTGGAAAGAAGGATAGCGACACTGTTGAGGTTGAAAATACAGCAGAAGTACTAGAGGAAGGCCTACTACATGATGAATCCTCGCCACATCCCAGCAAAGTGGCAAAGAGTGACACTACAAATGTTACAACTGAAAATGCAAAACAACAAGATGAATTTGGAACTCACTGGTACAAAGGAAAGAAATTAGACTTAAACTGGCTTATTATGTCTGAGAGCTGTCTTGAAGTTAGATATGAAAGAAAAGACAAAAGGCAAAGGCCTATCATGAAATGCCTTGTTTGTAACCAGCTTGAAATGCATGTTAAAAGGTTCACCGTCAATGGTCGAATACCTGTGGCTCAAGGAATTCGTGTTGATGGTAAGGACAGGCTTCGTTTGATAGTTGACCATTTATGTTCTGCTGCCCATGAAGAGGCATTACGACTCAAAAAGCTTGATGATGCTTGGAAGGATATGTCAGATGCCCATCCCTGGGTACGAATAGTGAAGAAATGTAAAGCTGAGACCTTACAATTGCTTCTAAAACTTGCAGTTGATGTATACAATGACTGCAGAGTAGAAACTGTCAGTGCATGGAGCTGGGCATCAAGATCTTTGTCTGGTGATCATAGCAACAATTTGTTGCACATATTTAGAGATAATGGATGGGATGCTGATTTTGTTCCTTACAATCAACCAGGCTCTGCCTACCATTACAGAGACCCTATGACATATGCTGAAATGAGAAAAATTATCAGTGAACATGAAATGAAAAAAGTAGCAGATTTGTTAAAAGAATGTGTCTGCTATTCAGTACAAATTGATGGCAGTTCAGACAAACAACAAGTGGATTCCAAATTCATCACTGCAAGATTTCTCCCACAAAATGAAGTTTCTGTGAAAACTGTATTTCTGGGTATTTCAAGTAGTGACCTTGGGGGTGCAGATGGTTTGCTTGATGCATTTACCACTTGTTTAAAGAGTGTGGGAGTTGATACAGAGAAACTTGTTGGAATAACTACAGACGGTGAAAATGCCAACACTGGTAAGAATGGTGGACTCTGGAAACTTCTAAAGGATTACACTGGAAAAGAATTGCTCACTGCATGGTGCATATGCCATCGCTCTGATTTGGCTTTGGAGTCTGTACAGTCTGAAGTTCCTGAATTGTCATTGTGGATGACCAATGTACTTGCTGTTTCCAAATTTTTCAGACAATCACCTCGCAGAGTAAAGTACCTTCACAAGGAAGATCCCAAATGTCTGACATTTCCTAAGCACTTTGAAGTGCGATTTGCTGAGCACACTTTGAATGTGCTGAAGGCAGTGCTAAATAATCTTGAAGCAGCAAAGCAAGTGTGGACAAAGATGTGTTCTGGTGAAATTCACGCTGAAAAAATTGAAAAAAGAATGGCTCAAGGCTTTTTAGATAAATGGAAACATGATGGTCAAAAGTTTTGGTTAACAACTTTGATGTTTGATTTGCGCAAAATATTTAAGAATCTCCAGAAAATTTTTCAAAAGTCACACCTAATTTTGTTGGATATTATAACTGCAAGAGATGCTGCAGTTGAGAATCTCAAAGTAATGAATGAAATACCAATACCAGGAGAGAGGAGAAATGTCGTGGAAACTTTGAAGAAGTTTCTTCTCCAACTTATTCAATACAGAAAAGAAACATAATGAACAAATATGTGACAACAACACACAGGAATGACATGGCAGTGAGAACAGAGATTGTCCAATCAGCAATAAATTTTTTAGATGAGAGAATGAACCTTGAAAATGATGGAACTTTAAAAAATTTGATGAAAATTTTAGATGCCAAATCATCTACAGAGCTCATCACAGCAAGCAGAGATTTAGCCAGTCAACTATTTGGCCCAGAAAAGATTGAAGATTTTGTCTCTGACACATGTATATCATGGAGGAAGATAGTTGCCATTGAAGATCCTGCTATTGAAGACAATGGCACATTTTACGCATTGAAATTAAGAAAAATGGTGCAAGCAAGCTGTGGTCTTTTGAAAACATTTCTAGCATCGTTTTTAACCTTAACCCCACATAGCATGGGGACTGAAAGAACAGTCTCTCATTACAACAATATCAAGACCTCAAACAGAGCTTCACTTAGCCAACAGTCAATAAACAGCATTATGCACATCTCCTTAAATGGTAAAGGAACAGCCTTTTATGATCCAAGAAATGCAGTTGCTGAATTTTTGAAGCAAAAAGAGAGGCGTGACAGACAGCCTGACCAAGAAATATATCAGACTAGAAGTTTTATTAAAAAGTTTTTTCAAAAAGACAATGGTTGTTTATAATTGCTATTAGTAACTTTTTCAAAAGTGTGGACCTCAATTTGAACACTTAAAATGGTTTTGCATGTTAAAATTTCTGTTATGTCATATACATTTTATTCAAAGTTATTATAACAATGGCGCTATTTTTTCTGTGTACTGGCTTGGGCCCCAAACTAAGATTTTCCCCATTAGTTGGTTTTGCTTAAAAGAGGCTCTGCCGCTTCGGCAATAAGCAGCGATGTAAGCAGCATCTGACTTCGAACACAAAATTTACGCTTCATTTGATCAAAGCTCAAATTTTTCAGCGCAGTTGAAAGTTGATCAATCAAAACATCCCTTGATCAAGAGAGCTATAGAGCTTATCAATAACCAGCATACAATTGAGAATGGCCGACTGAAACGAGTACAATCACAATTACAAATTGAGAATGGAATTCTCACCAATCTGGCCGGCCGGTTGTCCCACCTTCACTGAGACAAACTGTTGTCCAAGAATACCACAATACAGCTCATTTTGGGGTCGACAAAATATACTGTTTATTGAAAGAAGCGTCTATTGGCCCAACATGTTCGACTACATCCGGTCCTTTACATTAGCATGTGAAGATTGTCAAAAAACAAAATGCGATACATCGCCCCCAAAAGCACCTCTCGTCAAAATGTTTATTCTGAAAGCACCTATGCAATTTGTATCACTAGACATGGCTTATCTTCCGAAAGACCACAGAGGCTATCAATACATGCTCCTAGTAGGAGATGTGTTTTCAAAGTACATTCAAGCCATCCCACTCAAAGATCAAACTGCACCAGCAATCGTTGATGCATTTTTGAAGCATTGTACACCATTCTATCTCCTTACTGGCCAAGGATCTAATGTAGACGGTCAACTTATGAGAGACATTTGCGATACCTTAGGAGTCGAGCAGCGTCGATCCTCTGCTTATCATAGCCCGGGTAATGGTTTCGCAAAGAGAAACATTCGCTCGGTAGCTTCCAAAGATATGCTTTGTGCAGTTTTATTACATCGTCGTCTTTATCAGTGGAAAAGGCGCTCGATCTTACCCGGATTTTGCGTTAAACGCTAGTACCAGCAAATCTACAAATTGCATTCCTTATACTGTTGCATTTGGAAGATCTGTGGTATTGCCACAAGATATTGTTTTCCATCATGTTATTGCCAACGAACACAATAATTTGACAACGGCTGAGTATCAGCGAGATGTGGTATCATCCTTGTCCGACGTTTTCGAACAAGTTATCCTTACAAATCCTTACAGACCAACAAACAGCGAATGCAACCATACTATAACAAGAACCTTCGATTCTACGACTATCGGGAAGGTCAGAGGGTCTGGCTAAAAACTAAGCATCACAAAACTGCCGAAAACCGCAAGCTAGCGGTCCATGGACCGTGCTCCAGAAGTTGCCGAATGGTGTCAACTTAAGGATTGAAAACGATGGACGGGAAATCAAAGTTGTACACCATGACAGACTATCACCGTTCGTCGATAACGAATTGCGAGGTGAAGAAACAGATCAGCTTCCAAACCATACAAGTCAGTCAACAAACCATTCTACAGATGGATTGGACGATACGGCTAGTGAACTATCTTCTGAAGATGATTCGTCTTATTCTGAAGATTCATTCAAGATTCAAGATGAATTCGTAGACGGAAATGGCTATATGATGCAGATTCAACAGATCCTGGCGATTATGCGGACGTCCAGTGACGAGAAAAGGACCATCGAAATTGCGCAAAAAGCGAGTTTTTTGACCAGAAAGAGAGGCTTGTTTTCCTTGCGTATGTAGACAAATTTGCCGTTTGGTATCTTTACATCGCGCGAAGCGATATCATAAAGCTCGCGTTTGGCGACATCTTAAATCTCCTTTAATGGCGCTAAACTGCGTATGTGCCTCTTCTATACGCTGCATTAAGTTATGAGCATTTCTTATCAGAAGGCCTAGTTGACGGAGTTGTTCGATTACAATTAAATTTGCCACAAATAGAGCATTTACGCAAAAAACCTTTTTTACACCTGCCATTAGACTGCTCGCAGAAAGGTCTAGAAAGTTTATTAAACTGTAGACAGATTTCACCTGAACGAGAAGTTACATCCCGTGGGGGGGGGTTACATCCCGTGGTTGGGGGGTTACAACTTTAAGAGCGAGAGGCAAAGACAACGCACTCAATACATTTTATGTGCTCTTCAATTGCACTAAAGACTAACTCTCTAATTAATTACAAACACTTATATATACGTTAATACGTGATGTGACATTGATTAATAGCTAACACGTGATATGACATGTGATTATATACACGTGTCCTATTACACCCATACCCCCTCCCCCCCCCCCCCTTAAGTGATGCCTTTGCTCGCAGTGCCCGTAAGTGCTCTGTCGCGTTTGTGTTGATGTTAAGAATTTATTTCGGCATTGGATTTGTTCCACATTTTTGCAGTCTTAAAGAGACTAACCTGATTAGAGACTGATTAGAAAAAAGGGGATACACATTAACAAATATAGCAGACGAACCTTTAAAGGTGATAAAAACTGGCGTCTTTGTAATTTTTCGTTAGTGCATGGTTTCCAGATACGTGCCATTTTTGGCGACCTGTGGCTTGTGATTGGAGATGAAGAGCGAGCCACCCGATGATCATTTTCTCCCGGCCCTTATCTAGAAACGGGCCGGCAGACGCTAGTTTATTAATAGCGTACTTTCAGACAAACAAAAGCGAGTTGATAACTACTATCAAGATAAAAAAAATGATTAGTTAATAATTATAATAAAATAATTAGAAAAGCTTACCGTTCCGGGTTAGATGAAAATCTAAATCAAAAGTATGCAAAACGACAGAAAACTAAGAAATGGTTCATACAACAATATGGGTGAAGAATGAGTAACCTATGACTAGGCCTAAACAATGCTGGGAAAATCCCGCACCTATAACATAAACAATGGAATGGGACGTTTCTAGCAACAGGCGTCTTTGGTGCAATAAACGATAAAAGCTCCTCATATGTAGTTGGCGACATTCGAAAGTAATTATTCCTGACAATGTAAGCGTAAGTCACTTACCAAAAGATGAAACTCCCCCTTCTGCAGACGTTCTGAATAAATTTTCCGAACCAAGTACCCATTTATTTGCTTTTTTGCTCGCTTTTTTTCAATAACAACAATCTTCGAACAGACGCCATTTTCTTTGGCATTATTCGCGGCGAATTCGCAAAAGAAATTCTGCCAGTGGAAATTAAACTTCGAATTCGCAGCGAATTCGCAGGAGAAAAATTCGTGGCGAAAAATTCGCTTCGCGCGAAAAATTCGTCTCGTGTAAATCAGGCTTAATAACGCTTGAGGGAGCCTTTTCTGTAATCTCTATTCTGTGGCTAGTAAAAATCTCTTCAATACCCTTAAACACGTTGGACGGGAGACCTATAATAACTTCACTTTTCGGATTAATTATTCATCATATAGTTATATGCAGTTTCTGCCTCATCATTGTATGCTTCGCGTGCGTGCAGACTCTATCGAAACATTGAATGGGGAGAAGCTTTTCGGTTAAGTCTGCAGGTTATGTTTGTTTCATCTTTGGCAAAACACTGCCTTAAAAAACAACCCAAAAGGAAACTTGCCATGATCCATTTTTAAAAAGTTTTTCCGGTACACATAATTGCAAGTTTCGAAAAATCTTTCTTGACGATGCAGCATGAATATTACTAGCACACAGCATGAGTCTGTCCCCAAAGCCTGTCTGATTACCCATCGTCTAGCGTCGCTTTATTGAACTTGCCAACAAAGAACAAGATGTCTAATCGAGGTTTGATGTTTGCAAAAGATTGAGCATACTAACAACAAAGAATTTTAGCATCTTTACGTTACAGTATCAAAATATAAACACAAGTCTGCAATACTCACAAGTTCTGCAACGTAAGGCCGCTTTATGATATCCTCCAGGCAGTTCCGAAATCTTTTGCCACAGAATAGGTACTCTGTGTGCGTGTCGCTGTGTATCTAAAGACGGGGGAATACCAAGTCAGACACTGCGGAACGTTGAGAAAAGTGGGGGGGGAGTCTAAAAAAGGGGGTAAAACCGAATAAAAGAGGCTTCACTCGTGGTAAAAAGTAGGGGGCTAAAGCTCCTCAACCCAATGCCCCCCCCCCCTGCTCCGCGGTGCCTGAAAGTACATTTCGCGACAAGCTTCTCACATTTTCGCAATGTACATTTCTTCTATGAATTTATTCCGCTTCGTTTCGAAACAATGAAATGGTTCATCAAAAGTAATCGACACATTCTTTAGACCACAAACAAAACGGAAGTTGGAAAGTTGGTCATGCACTTGGGCAAAAAAAACAGGGTATTCGGCACTAAAGCAAGGTACCCAATTCCGAGGGGCAAATCACTGCTTAAAATCACGTACGCTCTAAAGAATAATCACACTTTAATCACAAATTATTCACATTAATCACAAAAAATCACATTAATCGCATTAATATCATATTAATCACAAAAAACCACCAGTCACATTAAGCGCAAATATTTGAATCTTTGGTCACGTTTATTTGCGTATGTTATTGAAAAAAATTAAATGTCCCTTTCAAGGTTTTCCACACTTTAATGGACATGTTCAAAAATTTGACAACACACTCGAGAACATGAGCATAAATGAAGGCCTCGTTCTCACGCCGGGGTCGCTGAAACAACTAAAAGATGAAATATAATTTTGTTGCCGATTTTTAAGTACTTCCAAGCTTGGGTGTTGGGGCTATGCGGGACACCCGGTGGGCCCCTTTCGAATGAGTTTGTAAAACCCAGGACAAACAGACCTCTGTGAAAGAGATGCGTGGAATATGAACAGGGCCGCCGAGAGGGGGACAAGGAAGAGCAAACTGCCCCAAGGCCTCGAGGGTTAGGGGTCTCTTAAAGCCAGGAATTCCAATATAAGAACTGAATTTTAAGGAAACGCAACAAAGTATGCCTAAAAAGTTGTAAAAAGTTATAAATAATTGTAAAAGACATTCTGAGATGTATTTCAAGCTAATTTAAATGGCGTGGCCGGAAAGATTTTCTGATCGCCTCGCTCGCAGCCCTAAAAGTGCTCTGTCACGTTTGTGTTTGTATCGAATGTGCACTATGTGCACTGCAGCATTGGATTTGTTCCACATTTTTGGCAGTCTTAAAGAGACAATGGTTAGAGAAAAGAGGATACACCCCAACAAATGAAGCAAATGAACCTTTAAAGGTGATAAAAGCTAGCAATTTTTCGTAGGTGCATGGTTTCCTGGTACGTACCATTTTTGACGACCTGTGGTTTGTGATTGGAGATGTCATACAAATGAGCAGGCCTTCTTATGATCATTTTCTCCCGGCCCTTTTCTAGGGGCCCAACGTCCCTGTTTTATACTCATTCCCCGTTGATTGCTGATCTACGTAACAAAAATCTCTGCCGAACTGCCACGATAGGTTGTCATTTGATTCACCAAATACTGTAGTTTGATTTGACCTATGACTGGGCTTACCATTATGTATTTTCGTTTTATTCATGTATTCTTGCCCTATGTCGCCTCTTCAAACGGGTTTGATTGCACAGAAAACCTATTTGAAAGCACTTTCAAATATGTTATTATTTTTTAAAAAGTCACGAATTAATCACAAATTAATCACTCTAATCACTAAAAAATCAAATTAATCACAAATTAATCACTTGTGATATTTAATCTCGTACACCATTTTCATTAGTGATTTGCCCCTCGCCCAATTCAAATTAAGGTTAGATTAGTTCCGTTGAGAAAAGTGTTTTCAGCTATTGTGAAAATACCCAGAAAAGCCGTAGGCGGGCATAAAACTTTTAATAATTTGCAAAAGAATAATTTTCAAAACTTTCTTGAGACATGTTTTGAAGAAGCCTTAGCTTTATGTGCTAAACATTTTCTTAATTTCTGAAATTCAAATTTCATCTTGTTTTTAATGTTAACTTGCTTTTAAACTCTAAAATTCAATTTATTAATATTTACTATTTCAAGAGCAGTTTGATTCACCTGATCAAACTGTCAGATATTGAAGGAAGGCTTTTTTAGATAAAATAACACAGTTAGATTTGATTTTCACAACATTATATAAAATGTCTAAATTGTTTTGCTCTGATACATGACAAGATAAATACACTTTTGATAACCCTTCCCTGATTCCTTACTTAGAACTATTGTACTTAAAAGTACAAATAGTGTTATTTTTACAAATAAAAAAATTAATGCCCTCTAGTTGATGTTCATGCTACACCTCATTTCTTTTAAATTCATTATTCTTAATTTGGCAAAACAGATTATAATCAGAAAATAGAGAGTTCTCCTCTGAAACAATCTCAATACTCCCATCTCACACAACATCAATAATAAAAAAGGCCATTATTAGATAAAGACTGAAAAGGTTAAGACAACACTAATTTTATGCCTCATTGTATCTCAAACTTGCATTGCATGTCTCTAACGAGCAAGAACAATGAAGCTTTTGTGTTTCTTCTACTAACAACAAGTTCTAGAGTCACTCATTCTGAATATTTCAAGCTACATATTAAGGAAATTTATCATGTAAGTCCATTAGCCATTATCAAAGCATGTAATACTTTGGGCTTGCCAATCATCAGCACAGCCACAAAATGATATTAGAACCAGGCAGTTTGTTGCATTGTTTTTCTTGTAATATGAGCGTTGCCTGCCTTATCATCAGGCGCCGTAGGCCTAGTTCGTGCATGTCATTTCCTCGTTGACATAGGCCTAAATAGATGGTGACATAATGCTCTATATCCCGTGCCATGTGTGGCCAATAAAATCTCTCCCTAGCTAATGCAATCACTCTGTTTGCTCCAACGTGTCCCATTTCTTCATGTAGATGTTTTAGCACTAATCGTCGAAAGTCACCAAAGTATGCAAGTGTCTAATACGTAAGAAGCCAGTTGTTAATCAACGTGCACCAGCACAGAGTATAAAGACAAGTGCACCATTTGAACTTATTAGCATTGACTTTGTCCACCCCCTTTTAGTTACAAAGGATACGAATACATCCTTGTAATTATAGACCATTGTACTCGTTTTGCTCAAGGCTATGCTACCACAAATAAGTCTGCAAAGACCGCTGCCGAGAAGCTATTTAGTAACTTTATTCAAAGGTTTGGATACCCGCAAAGAATCTATCATGATCAAGGCACAGAATTCGAGAACGATTTATTCCACCATCTAGAACAGTTAACCAACATTAAACGATCTCCAAAATGCTGTCTATGAAGTTGAACTAGAGAATGGTACAGGAAGGAACTTGTTGTTACCCTGTCCATTTTTGTCTTATGAAGACTTGACAGAGACCCGTAATCATCGCAGAAAACAAGACGAAAAGCCATTCCATTCAGATCCTGTTGTACAATCTGAGAAAGAAATTTCAAATGATGAATTGGAGAATGACTTATGTGTTGATCCAAATCAACTAACGGCAGTGGCGTAGCTAGCGGTCATGCTTGTCATGCCGGGCATGACCATCTATTTCCAGAGATAACGTTTTTCAAAAAATTATATTTTCATAAGAATAAAGTCCTATTCTCATGATGAAATAGCTCAGGCCATTCGCCTTTGGAGCCCTATGGTTCCACGCAAGAATATGGAGCCCTCCGAAGGCGCTCTTCTATTGTCGGGCATGACTAAAACAGAGGGTTTCCAATTTAGTCATGCCCATAACTATGAGCATGACCAAACCCTGTGTTTTAGTCATGCCCATAACGCTGGTTCCCTATGTTTGGTCATGCCTAACAATAGGAGTGACGCAGGAGAGAACAAAGGCTAGTCATGCCATTTCGAGAGGGCATGACCATCATTATAATCATCAGAACCGTCCGGTGTTATTTCGTGAACGCGAATGCGAGGCATCGATGGCGGCGCTGCTATGCCTAGATCCACGAGCTGGGAGGTGATTCTCTGTAAGTAAAATGCAAGGAATAGCTTATTGCCAAGCAGCCACAACTCGTGTTAATCTCCAAAACATTTTATGGCAATGACAGGGTTTTTCAGCCTTAATGGTGTTGCACTATGTGGAGAAGTGACAGGCACGAAAGGCCATTTTTGGACATAAAATCAGCGAGCAGGATCATTATATGCAACCAAACCAAACTCTCAGCCTTTTCAGTAATCAATTGTTACTAGTTGAACATTTGCAGTGAATCTTCTTGATTTAATGAATGCCAAATCTTGGTGCTGTTCACTGGAGATGGATGGAGGAGAAAGCAGTGTTATTTTCCAAACCAACAGATTTGAGAGCTTAAACTTTCCAGACATTTAGCAGCATATTCAGAAACTGTTAAGCCCTTTAAAAGCATCGTTACCATATTATGATTAGGCCAATAAGATTGTAGTTAATGGATAGGGAATGCCAAAACTTGCTTAAAGTTATTCTTCAATTTTTTGTTTATTATCATATGCAATAACACTGTTTTTACAAAGTCAAACTCAAGCTCTACTGACTTCACTTGTAGTTGAAAGTACCTTTTTACTACTTATAGCTGTTGAAATAAAATGACCAGAGACAAGTCAAGCATGTTGATGATCTTTTTAGTTAAACAGTTTTATTTCTTTATTATAACTTTTCATGTATTTGATAATTTACAAGATCAAATTATTCCATTTGAAACTCTTGTTTGCTAGATTTGGTAAGGACAATCCAATCATGTGGATATTTACCACCATTATATGTGGAAACATCAATGTTTTTGTTAAGCTAAACTTATTTTGCAAGGTATTTTTCTATTAAGTCTAACTTTGCAGAAAACATTTTGCAACTAGGCCTATCCATTATTTTAGCTTCCTATATTTCATATCAATATTTACATTGCATATTCATTTGCCAATTTGTTTTATTCATCTATCAATTCTATTGGGGTTGTTAGTTAATCGTGATGGCTTTAAAATACCTTCAATAGATTGATAATAAAACTATTTGTGGAAAAGATGACCAAAAAGCTCCCATTCAGTTTCATGTGATTTATTGTTTCATTTACAAATATTAGCTTATCTCTAAAATTTACAAATGTATTTCAGCCTGCAAATTGAAAGAAATTAGGAGAACAACACAATTTTTGATTTAAACTAAGTTTATATACTATACTAAACTAACGTTTTTAATGTCTTTTGTACAGTTCTGTTTTGAAATTGTCAGAACATTGTCTGTCTAAATTACCAACAAACCAAAACAGTGTCACAGCTATAACATAAAGGTCATTTCATGGTGTAACAAGATGATTGCCATGAAATAAGAAAAGCTCATTCCAAAAGTTAATCACAATTTTTTTTATAAGTCACAAGCCTTAAAATTAAAATTTCCAAAAGGAACTCATCAACTAAAAAATTGGGCGTGGTAAAATTTGGCAACACCCATATTTTTTCAAATTTGAGGGGAGGGCATGACCACTGCTATTTGGCTAGCTACGCCACTGAAACGGAAGTTATACAACATATTAATGATCAAAATGGACCTGTTCCGGCTGCTGGACAGACCGAGATAGGAATGCCATCACCAATTCCGTACGGAGAATCTGATAATGTGACCGATGAACTTCCAAGTCATGCAGAACCCGGAAATGCGACAATGAACGCATCTACGTCACCTTCCTCTGACTGTTGTAAAGTAGGCAGAGAAGCAAAAAGGCATTTGATTGCATTTTTGAATTATTTATAAAAAAACATAACAAAACGAACAGCAATTTATTTAGCCATAAAAAGCTACAACCTAGTCTCTATCTCGATCACAGTGTCCAGTCTCGAATTATGTGCAACACGCTGTTTTCATAACCTGCATAACACGTGACTGCAGATCCGGGGGTACATTCCAACACATTCCCCCGGTTTGGTTCTGAAGGAATTAAACTAATTTGACAATATACAATACATTTTAATAATACATTTAAATTAGAATACAATTGTTATACCATTACTAATACAAGTGTCCATATACCAATTTCTGAACAAGTCAGGATCTATATTTACGTCTTAATTCACCAATAACCGCTGCGTTCCGTCTAGCTCTACCGGACTGTTGATTCTGAGCATGCGTTGTGATATTCTGCGCTTGCGCGTTGGTGCTTGGTACTTGCGTCCCAGTGGGACTAGCTCCAAATGCAGAATGCTTATCAGGCGTAGACGTAGCTCTTATTTCTAGATTAACTAACTGCTTCAAAGATCTTAAAAACAACTTCTTACTGCCATGCGGTAAAACTGAAACTTGTGCTGATCTGACTGAGCCATCTCTACCTGTAACTAACTGTTCAACCTTACAAAGTTTCCAAAAGGCTCTCTTGACTTGAGAATTGCGTAAAATACACATGTCATTGAGCTTGATATCTGGATTAAACATAGAATCATCTGAGAGCCTATATTTTTCCATCAAACTTAGCAAATATCCATTTTTCAATCGATTGCAAAATAGCGATAATAATTGTCTGTGATATTTAGCCCGTCTTGATAAACCTTGGTACGTATTTATGATTTCAAAATGTGCATCATTCGGAGAGCTGTTCAAGTTTCTGCCATTTACTAACTGAGACGATGTAAGAGGGTATGATATTCCGTCGCTATCATCTACAACGTATGAAATAGGACGAGAATAGTATCAGTATCGAGAATAGTAACTGCAGGGGATGCTAATGCTGAAAAGTTACAACCTCGTCTTGTACTACCATATTAACCTTAAGCCTGTCGCTGGATTTCTTAATGTATCTCTCAGAACCAAATGTATTAAGGTAAAGAATTTCCGTATTCTCAGATTTCAACTCTATTTACGTTTAAGCTCTTCAGAAATGAACGATTTCTGACTACCATTATCGAATAATATACTAACAGTTACCTTCTTGCTTGCTTCTATCTTCACCATAGGCAATTGCAGTTGCAGTCGGGAGCAAAACATTTCTCTTATCTTTGACATTTGACATCGCCACAGATGAATCTTGTCTGGGCTCTTGTTCATCCTTGTTGCCAGTGGTGTAGCGTCTAGACAAATTCTAAAATTCTTGCAACACTTCTAACGGTAATAAATACGTTGTAGTGTTAAAGTCAATGCATAACATTTTCCGCAATAAACGGCTTTTTTCTGGTCATGAGCAGCATGCAGTGAACTCCAGTGCCAACATGCCAATTGGCTATTATTCCAAGTAAACAGATCGCCAAAAATTGTGAAATTCGAAAAATTTAAAAAACTGAAGCCCCTCAACATCACTCTTTTTGCCTGTCTAAAATAAGAGAAACATGCGATGCTCCAGTGCAGCTTCAGGGCCCTTCAGTGCAGCTCGAGAGAAGCTTCTGAGAGAAGTGAGAATTTTCCGGACTGGAGCTTGCGGTCAGCCTTTGCGCAAGCCTTCCCAAATATTTGATAATCCACAACATTCTTTTACCTCTAAGCTGCTTTTTGCGAATATTCTTTGCGTGATACATCATTTCAAATCTAGTTATTTTCCATTCTCTACTTTGTGACTGTTAAAAAGAGAAAATGTTTCGTCTAAGTGGGGTCAAAGTCTATTTGTCATGATCCGCATTCCGTAATTCAAGTCAAAAGGCTTACCAGTATAGTCAGAATTTACGGACCAGGGCATGCGGTAGACCTGAGCGCAAACATTGCCAAATAGTTGATGATTTGCAAGGAACAACTTTCTGAAACCATTCATTCAACATGGCCGTATATTTTATGTTACCGCATGCCTTAGTTCTAGCCTAGACTGCTATTTTGTCGAAAAACCTCTGGTCTTGTCGGAAATTTTCTATGTTTATCCAATTGCTATGTTTTTATAGGAAAGAATTTAAAGCTAAATAAACATAAGAATATCTGAATATTTCAAA